>NW_026288751.1:1085000-1685000 GCF_023373465.1 Oncorhynchus keta | reverse complement strand
AATCCATGCTTTTGTCACTTCTAGGTTAGACTACTGCAATGCTCTACTTTCCGGCTACCCGGATAAAGCACTAAATAAACTTCAGTTAGTGCTAAATACGGCTGCTAGAATCCTGACTAGAACCAAAATGTTTTATCATATTACTCCAGTGCTAGCCTCTCTACACTGGCTTCCTGTCAAAGCATTACATGGGCTTGCTCCTACCTATCTCTCTGATTTGGTCCTGCCGTACATACCTACACGTACGCTACGTCACAAGACGCAGGCCTCCTAATTGTCCCTAGAATTTCTAAGCAAACAGCTGGAGGCAGGGCTTTCTCCTATAGAGCTCCATTTTTATGGAACGGTCTGCCTACCCATGTCAGAGACGCAAACTCAGTCTCAACCTTTAAGTCTTTACTGAAGACTCATCTCTTCAGTGGGTCATATGATTGAGTGTAGTCTGGCCCAGGAGTGGGAAGGTGAATGGAAAGGCTCTGGAGCAACGAACCGCCCTTGCTGTCTCTGCCTGGCCAGTTCCCCTCTTTCCACTGGGATTCTCTGCCTCTAACCCTATTACAGGGGCTGAGTCACTGGCTTACTGGGGCTCTCTCATGCCGTCCCTGCAGGGGGTGTGTCACCTGAGTGGGTTGATTCACTGTTGTGGTCATCCTGTCTGGGTTGGCGCCCCCCCCCCCCCCCCCTTGGGTTGTGCCGTGGCGGAGATCTTTGTGGGCTATACTCGGCCTTGTCTCAGGATGGTAAGTTGGTGGTTGAAGATATCCCTCTAGTGGTGTGGGGGCTGTGCTTTGGCAAAATGGGTGGGGTTATATCCTTCCTGTTTGGCCCTGTCCGGGGGTGTCCTCGGATGGGGACACAGTGTCTCCTGACCCCTCCTGTCTCAGCCTCCAGTATTTATGCTGCAGTAGTTTGTGTCGGGGGGCTAGGGTCAGTTTGTTATATCTGGAGTACTTCTCCTGTCCTATTCGGTGTCCTGTGTGAATCTAAGTGTGCATTCTCTAATTCTCTCCTTCTTTCTTTCTCTCTCTCGGAGGACCTGAGCCCTAGGACCATGCCCCAGGACTACCTGACATGATGACTCCTTGCTGTCCCCAGTCCACCTGGCCATGCTGCTGCTCCAGTTTCAACTGTTCTGCCTTACTATTATTTGACCATGCTGGTCATTTATGAACATTTGAACATCTTGGCCATGTTCTGTTATAATCTCCACGCGGCACAGCCAGAAGAGGACTGGCCACCCCACATATGCTCTCTCTAATTCTCTTTTTCTTTCTCTGTCTCTCGGAGGACCTTAGCCCAAGGACCGTGCCCCAGGACGACCTGACATGATGACTCCTTGCTGTCCCCAGTCCACCTGACTGTGCTGCTGCTCCAGTTTCAACTGTTCTGCCTTATTATTATTTGACCATGCTGGTCATTTATGAACATTTGAACATCTTGGCCATGTTCTGTTATAATCTCCACCCGGCACAGCCAGAAGAGGACTGGCCACCCCACATAGCCTGGTTCCTCTCTAGGTTTCTTCCTAGGCTTTGGCCTTTCTAGGGAGTTTTTCCTAGCCACCATGCTTCTACACCTGCATTGCTTGCTGTTTGGGGTTTTAGGCTGGGTTTCTGTACAGCACTTTGAGATATCAGCTGATGTACGAAGGGCTATATAAATAAATTTGATTTGATTTGATGTGTGGGGGTGCTTTGCTGCAGGACTTCACAAAATAGATGGCTTCATGAGGATGGAAAATTGTGTGGATATATTGAAGCAACATCTCAAGACATCAGTCAGGAAGTTAAAGCTTGGTCGCAAATGGGTCTTCCAAATGTACAATGACCCCAAGCATACTTCCAAAATTTGTGGCAAAATTGCTTAAGGACAACAAAGTCAAGGTATTGGAGCCATCACAAAGCCCTGACCTCAATCCTATAGACAATTTGTGGGCAGAACTGAAAAAGCATGTGCGAGTAAGGAGGCCTACAAACCTGACTCAGTTACACCAGCTCTGTCAGGAGGAATGGGCCAAAATTCACCCAACTTATTGTGGGAAGCTTGTGGAAGGCTACCCGAAACATTTGCCCCAAGTTAAACAATTTACAGGCAATACTACCAAATACTAATTGAGTGTATGTAAACTTCTGACCCACTGGGAATGTGATGAAATAAATAAAAGCTGAAATAAATCATTCTCTCTACTATTATTCTGACATTTCACTTTCTTAAAATAAAGTGTTGATCCTAACTGACCTAAAACAGGGATTTTTTACTAGGATTAAATGTCAGGAATTATGAAACTTAGTTTAAATGTATTTGGCTTAGGTGTATGTAAACTTCCGACTTCAACTCTACATATACTGACTATTTACGTAACCAAATTAATTTACATCGTGTTGACAATCACGCCTCTGGTATATATCCTTATGATTAAAAATAACACCAGACTTGATTAAGCCGTCACTATTCTATCCATTTACCCCCCAGAACAGTTGTAATGTGAAAAATAAAAGCCATGTGATCTTCAAGTGTTTATTTCCATTTTCTCTCAAGGTCAATGGCAAGGACAAAGCCTTGGGCCCTGTTCTTTCTCTCTGGGATTCTATTGAAGGCTGTATGCTCTGCAGAAGATTGAGACAGGAGGCTTGAATTGACATTTATGTATTGCTTGATTGACTTGTTGTGTGAAGTGTTGTTATTTTGTCTATATTTGTCGGTGCAGAAGGTGCATCTTTCTGAAAGGTTTCATTGTTTTACCGGGGACAAAGGGACTGTTTTCCATCTATCTGGCAAGCAAGGCAGAATACAAAGTATTTAAGTCTCTCTCACATATATTTGTTAAATCGATGAGAGATGGTTTACATTCCACCATGCCTCTGCCATGCAAGGTTCATACATATTTCAGTCAGCGTTCGCTCCACAAGCATCAGACCGCCACTCAAGCTAAATGGCTTGCATTCTAGAATATTCTTCGACAGGACTCGGTGAGGCGACAAGATTACTTCACTGTTGGAACCTCTAAAGCTCCATCAATGACAGCTACGTTATGATGCCGGTATCACTGTGGAATAAAATGGGGACGTTTTTAGAAGTAATCGACCAAACCCTAAAGTGGTCTGTACAGATACAGACACGTTTATTAATGTTACAGTTGAGCAATGTCCAGTGTCTTACTTCACAATTCATAAACATAATATTTACGGCAAAATAAACTAGGTCTGTGAGTGTGGGCATGTGTAATGTGACGGAAAACCGGAGACTCCAGGAGAAATCTTGCATTTAAAGATGAGGGCATAAAAACTTAAGATTTGGGCGACATCCTGCCCACTATCAAATAAGCTGCACCATAGGAACCTGAAATAATATCAGGAAAAGTCCAATTTAATAATCCCTTTCATCTGCAAGCCAAAGTAAGCCGTTTGTTTTCAGGCAAAGTTTTCTGAGACAGGACACACATGGAAAGTGGTGGTTTTGAAAAAAATGTATAATGAAAAAGGATTTGAATATTCTATAATTGTGTTGATCATCCTCATCTCTTCCTTGTTTATTGTGGTTTGATAATGTTCCTGCTATAGCTGTAATTTTGTTTCATTTCCACAAGGATATGGATCTACTGAGCTATGCACGCACCTTGAGAGACAAAGTGATGGGAACAAAAAAATGACATTCAAATTTGAAGCTCTCTATTTTTCAAAGTGTCGTCCGTCCTTTTACACGGAGCCAGGTCTTCAAACAGGGAGGAAAAGAGTGCTATGTAAGTGTGACAGTTGTGTACAATTTGTGATGAAATACTGGACAATGTCAATTATCTGAGGGGTAGGTTATGTGAGCATGTGTACATACAGTACATATGAAAGGAGCATCCTGAACACATACAGTAATATATACAGTATATAGTAACAGAGGCTGGGATGTATGAGAGTTCACTGGTGATGGCTCTGAGGCTGTTCACATGGAAACAGGGGAGAAACTAGAGCATAGTACCCTGACCTGTGTTATCACTCTGTATACATAAACATGGCATCTTCCTGAGGGACAGGCGAGCAGCCAACGGGAATTTGCACTGGAAGGGTCCTTGGGGGCCCTGTCATCCATCATTCATCCTGTGACCTGTCACTACAGTCAGGAACAGCTGTCCGGCCTCAATTATGAACCATTGTCCATGTCTGGAGATATCAGACCCTGTTATCCTAGCAGCACTACAGCCAGGGGACCACAGGGAGCAGTTCTGAGATTATACACATACAGTACACTGCTACTAGAGGAACATAATGAGACTAGTCCTGGCTTATAACCCTTAAGCTTTCAACAAAATGTATCCCATTGGGACAAGAGCCCAGGGTAGCTGGGTTCAAGTAAAGAACAACAGAGGCAGGCTTTTGGGTTTCTGTAGTTTTACATCAAGATGTGTTGTTCTACTTCCATTTTCAGGGTCCTGCTGAGAATGGGAGTTGCTGTTTTCTTTGTGTGTACTTAGTGATGGCAGCCCATGCATCGGTGATGGGCAGACAGGAGCTTGCAGGAAAATAAAACGTCAATATAATTCTTTGGAAATGCTAAAGTGAGGCATCTGGCCTATTATTGAGAGGAAATAACTATAACTGGAGTCAAATTAGACTTCATTGGAAATAAGTGATGAGTGAGTGGTGGTGTGGAAATTGGCTTGGATGGTTTCCAGATGAGAGAGAGCAAGAGAGAGAGAGAGAGAGAGAGAGAGAGAGAGAGAGAGAGAGAGAGAGAGAGAGAGAGAGAGAGAGAGAGAGAGAGAGAGAGAGAGAGAGAGGGGGGAGGGAGGGAGGGATGGAGAGAGAGAGGGAGAGAGATACACAGAGAGAGAGAGAGAGAGAGGGGAGGGGAGGGAGGGAGGGATGGAAAAAAATTGAGACAAATAGAGGAACGATAAATAAATAAATAGGAAGGGTGACAGAGAGAGTCTGAAAATAGGAAAGAAGGATATAGCATATAATAATACAATGGAATAAGTGTGGTTAGAGAATTCTTTAGCCTCCATTGTTTTGAAACCAAGGTAGGCTTTTCAATAACGCCTACACTCCAGTCCACTCCCCCTAACAATCTACCAGGTGAAGTAGAGAGATCTCCCCTCAAAATACATTAGAAAATCTTGTAAATCTACATACCCACCTATATGTTTCACCAGTGAATTATAAAACAATCTCCATGCTTCCCTGACAGAGGACACACTGATTCTAGAAGCAACCACTTTTCCACGACATTAAATGGAACACTAGCCTACATAAACAGCACAATATTTGAATGACAATTTAGTCATTTTAACAGACACTCTTATCCAGAGCATACATTGTTTTACTGGTCCCCCATGGGAATCAAACTCAGAAACCTGCTGTTGGAAGCACCATGCTCTATAAACAGAGCCACACAGGGCCACATGAGTGGGAATGAGTTGGGAACCTATAAACATGACTAGGTCTATGCAGGCTAGTCTCCAAACCAAACAAGAATTCATGGTAACATGTCCATCCTGTTCATCTAGTAAACACAAATGTGTATTATGTTCCAAAACAAATATGCAGGTAAAATAATTTAAAAAAATAAAGAATGCAATTTAAAGCAGTAACATGCTGAGCATATGATGCAATGTCCTGTCATCTGAGTATGTGCTCTTTCAGTTCCATTTCTTTTCAGTATTCCATTCAAATTCTTCCAGAACCCACATCACATCATATGAGTGAATATGAGTGAATATGGCTGAATATGGCTGTGTGGAGGGTCATCTCTCATTGTCTCCTCAATCAAAGTATTTTAATGAACAGACCGTGCAGCAAGGATAAAGTACCACTTAACAGATATTGGACAAATCATAGGTTACAAAAACAGCAAAGGCAGGAGATAATGTCTGTTTGAAAAATACAATGTGGATGCAGACAACCAGTTGTGTCCCCATGTGTGTGTTTATACTTCATGGATGTAAAGTATGTACAGTATGTTGTTATATAAGAGAGAGGTCAAAGAAAAGAAAAACCAGCATACTGTTCTTGCTCAAATCACTTGTTTTGTTAAAGCTTATGTATCTGCCTCTTGGCCTTCGTTGAAGCTTCTAGACGTAATATTAGAGTGAAGAAATGTGTTTTCTGACTTTACAGTTTGCACGTAGAGCAAGCATGCTCATATTGCTATGGTGTTATGGGTGGATCTCCGGATACTGTAGGTGTATTTGCATCAGTAAATATCAAATCAAATATTATGGGTCACATACACATATTTAGCAGATGTTATTGTGGGTGTAGCGAAATGCTTATGTTCCTAGCTCCAACAGTGCAGTAGCATCTAACAATTCACAACAATACACACACATCTAAAGTAAAATAATGGAGTTAAGAAATATATAAATATATCTACAAGCAATGTCGGAGTGGCATTGGCTAAAATACAGTAGAATAGAATACAGTATAGACATATGAAATTAGTAAAGCAGTATGTAAACACTATAAAAGTGTTCCATTATTAAAGTGACCAGTGATTCCATGTCTATGTATATAGGGCAGCAGTTTCTAAGGTGCAGGGTTGAGTAAGCGGGTGGTAGCCAGCTAGTGAAGGCTATTTAACAGTCGGATGGCCTTGAGATATAAGCTATTTTTCCAGGCTCTCGGTCCCAGCTTTGATGCACCTGTATTGACCTCGCCTTCTGGATGGTAATGGGGGGGGGGAACAGGCCGTGGCTCGGGTGGTTGATGTTCTTGATGTATAGTATCAACGTGTCCATAGTCTGTGTTCATCACAGTTCTGTACATTACAGTTACCAGGACCACCCCTATAAAAGTCCAATGTGTGACAGAATGGAAAGAGAGTTTGTTATCACAACGTGCAGACAGATAGGGAGTTGACATGCTGTTGTAACTACGACAAGGAGAACACACTGATCTGCGGTCAGTTCAGCTATCTGACCGCTGCTTCAATAAAGCAGAAAAAAGTGTTTTCTTTGATGTATGAATAACAGACCACACATATCAAATAGAAAGAGGTGTTTACAAAGCTCTTATCAGTCTACATTTAAATGTCAAGAATCTTTCGTTAGAAATGCAATGCGATGCTTTTGACAGGAAAGGCTTAAAGATAGGAGAGCACCATTTGCCATATGTCTGTAGATAACTCAGCCCAAAATGTGAGCGCAAAACATACAAATCAAAGTATAACATTTACAGCGCTATCATTCATGGTGTATAAAACATTTTACAATCAAGGGAATGCATGATGGCTACGATAACATTCACAGGAGGCTCTCTGCCTGCTAATTTTACTGTGGAAAACATCTGGTAGTGTGCTGCTATGAACATACAAAATGTATCTGAGGAGCCATTGGCTTGTGCAGGATGGGTTTCTATGTCATCTAAATGGATGAGGCCTGACATCCACATGAATGCAGGTCTTCAGCTGCAGAAAAACTCATTTTTTTCACCAACAATAGGTTTGTAATCAAAATGCTAAAACTACTTGGTTTCTGCAGATACTGTGTTTATGTCTGAAGATGACTGCTATATAGTCATAATTTAGTGCATTCTGACAGTCTGGGCTGGATGGTCTGCTCATTGCAAGGTTTCTAAATGGCAGATTTATATAGTGACTCGGCCCGGTGCCACTCAATCTCTATTATTGTGAGTATCTCAGACAATGCCAAAAAATAGAGGCACAAGTACGAGTGGAGGCTATATTGACACTACCACCCACACAGACAATACAATCAGACTATTATCATTGTCTGCTTTCTTATCTAAGTTGAACATTCACCTCTTCCTTATCAACACAATCCATTCCATTTAACCTGCATTCATAAAAACAGGTCTCAAACAATGGCTAGATGATCAGCAAAACACTGAAAGGCAGATAATTAGACTGTAAAGACCAGAGCCAGTGTTGTGTCTATTAAACACTCGTCTTTATTGCAGTCAATAGCAGAAACCCTCGCAAGCTTGCCCATTGTTATTGAGTTTACAGGTGGTACATGGAATAGGTGAAGTTCGAAATGGACTAAGTAATGACCACAGGATTGGTGAGCTGTTGGCAGGGCACACATTAATGAATGAACTGAATTTACACTTGATGTCATCCCCAACATTAAGCAACCTCTTAAGGCTACGTTGTCTCCCTGAGGCAGACTTTTTCAGCAGGAATGACTGAGGTTAAAGAAACAACCTCTGCATATCTTTAAAAACTCTTAGGAAATATGGTCATGAGACATATTCGATTTCTGCTATATTAGCAATTGACTTCTGCTTCCTGAGGTGTCGCTCAGGCCCGGACATTTCCGTTTTAATATTTGTGGCGGGGTGCAGTTTTGCATAGATTTGAATACATGCATTGGTGATTTCTCTGCTTATTTCCCTGCATGTGCCTCTCCTCGCCCCTCTTCATCATGCCTCATGATTTCCTTGCAGAGCTGACAGAGATGGAGAGGACAGAATATTCTCAGACACTTTTTTTTATTTTTATGACAGCTAGCTAGGTTAGAGGTGAAATTAGTGTCACCAAAAAGCATTCCTCTGGGGAGGGGACAGCCTGATGAAAACTCATTTCAGCCCAGGCCTGACATCTTAAAAAGCTCATTAGGACCAGACAACCCTCCTTTATGTCCTGCCACCCTGCCCCCAGGCTCAAGGCACGGGATGAAAGGTTCTCCTCAACTCATCTCAAGTTCATTAAAGCAACTACAGCTTTCAGAGCCTCCATTACAGAAGTTGGCCTCGTTCCTCATATCACAGTCAGTGTAGCCTGCTCTACTGTTCAGTGGGTTGGGGGAGGGGAACTAGGGCTGGGGGAGAACAACTATCCCCATCGTGGTGAAACGTGTCCATACATTATTCACTTCATTCACTACCTTCTTCACTGGTCAGTGCAGCCAACCAAAGAAAGTCCGTAGGCTGTAACCGTGGCTCCTTATAGGACTGTGATCTTGGTTTACTAAAGAGGTAACGGTGTATAATTGCAAATGCAGGAGTTCCTGGATTGTTTGTTCGATAAAAGGCGTAACCCTTTGACACGTACAATCACATATTTGTGATCATTGTTGAGTTGTCCCAGCAGCGTACCATTGCAAGTTTGTGATTGGAACAGTAGCAACGGAACGTATGATGCAACATATATGTCTAAACAGCATTGTCTGAAAACCATCTAAACAATGTTTTGTACTGATGGGAAATAAAGGTAATAAAACTTTTTTCCTCAATGTCACCTTTGATTGCAAAAGATAAATGTGAAAGTCATCATCCATACATCACACGGAAGACATCCACAGCCAAACTCATTACATAAACCAGTCTAAATAACAGGCTGCCCTGGCAAAAAAACAGAACATAAGTTAGACACCTAACACTAGACTTGTTTACAATGTACCACATCTCTGGTGAACACAAGGGAGAAATGTAATATTGTTTAGAAAAGAGATGCGTGTCAGCTAAGCTAACAGCAGCTAAATTTTTTATGACGGCAGCCATGTTTGTTTACATTTGATAAGCGAAAACTCCTTAATCCAAGAACGCCATTCTATAAGATGCAAATAAACAAACTCAAAGATGGCTGCGCCCATTGTATGAAAAATATGAACTTCGTTTGGCCACTTTTCAGCATATTACAAATCTTCTATGTATTTGTTACAGTGTATACAAGAACCGGAGCACATGACTTCATTGACAGCTTTTGCCAAATCACAAAGCAAATACAATGTTATCACCTCACAGATCATCACCGCAAATACAAGCCTACTGCCTTGCCTAACTGTAGTGCAAAAGCTAAACAGGGATGAAACCATTTTAGAAGGTTTCATTTCATTTGTGGGGGGTTTTAAAGTCCATGGGTGGATATAAATAGCAGAAGGTGTCATGGGGGGATAAGATGCAGGAAATATTACTATGATATATATTTATCAATAAATGGTGGGCAAACACAGGACAAGTTTATATGCTAAATAAATATAAAACCCCTGGAAAGGGGAGTCTGAGCTGTCAACCCTGAGGTAGCATAGTTACAATTTGATGCACGTTCAAAACAACTAGGAACTCGGAAATCTTAGACTGCGTTCAAGGAAGAAAACGAGCTCTGACTGGGAATAATATTTTTGAATGCTCATCCAACTCGGAATTCAAACTCAGGAACTCGGGCTTCTTTATAGAGCTCCGACATTCTGACCTGAATATCACGGACGTCATGATTTGACCTTGCATTTTCCAGAGTTCCCAGTTGTCTTTAAAGTAAGTCACTCGAGTGAACTATCCATTCACCTCGTTTTTATAACATCTTTGGTCTAACAGACACTTACATGAATGCATTGTATGATGTCAACAAGCAGGGTAGCCTAGTGGTTAGAGCGTTGGACTAGTAACCGGAAGGTTGCAAGTTCAAATGACAAGCTGACAAGGTACAAATCTGTTGTTCTGCCCCTGAACAGGCAGTTAACCCACTGTTCCTAGGCTGTCATTGAAAATAAGAACTTGCCTAGTTAAATAAATGGCACCGCAAATAGCTTAGAATTAGCTCACCATAACCAGTACAACATTCCAAAAAGTTTTTTACACAAGTGTCAATTACAATCTTTGCAAGAATCGGAACGCATGATTTGTCACCAAACATGTGAATAGAACAGTAAATACATTATGCTCCATACATATAGTATGCTACAGTAGAAACAACATGATATACAGAAAATAAGGCATTTACTTTGATAGGAACACACACAAGTCCAAAGTTATTATTTGTAAGGAAAACAACAATGAAGGCAATACGTGCGCCAGCCAGAAAATGTGCCAGGGGGAAAAAGTTTGTGGAAGTCCTGTTCTGACTAGAGATGTGCAATGTCTTCATACTTGATCTGAGGAAACACTTGGGAAGAGCTTGGGCTCTCGTTGAGAGAGAAGTTTGTCCAGCTCAGTAAATCCTCAAACATAAATTGTCCGCAACAGTGAAAAGGCTACTTCTTATGTGAATTAATGAGGAGACCGAACACACCTCAATTCAAACTGTTGTTAGAAAATCAAACTTGTTAGAAAATAATTACAAATTGAAACATAGCCTATAGATAATTAGCAGGCAGCGTGCCTTGGTTTGAGGGCAGCGCGGGTAATTGTCCTGTTGCATAACAATCACATTTTGGAGCAAAGAGTGCATTCTGACATCACCCACATAAAAAAAACACACGCTGGGGCGAGCGTTAGAGATATTTGGAGCTCATGCGTGAAAAGGATAAACCTTATAATAACTACAGAACATAGTATTTACCAAGAGAGTTTTCTTCTAGATTTTTTTATCTGTCTATTTAACACCACTAATTGATGCTGGCACTAAGACCACACTCAACAAGCTGTATAGGGTCATAAACTAACAAGAAAAGGCACAGCCAGAGGCAGCGCTTCTCGTGGCAGGTGATTTTAAGGGAAACTGAAAACTGTTTTACCTCATTTTTGCCAGCACCTCACCTGTGCAACTAGAGGTGACAAAACTCTTGATGACCTTTGCTCCACACACAGAAACGCACACAAGGCCCTCCCTTTGGCAAATTTGACCATAACCCTACCCTCCTGATTCCTGCTTACAAGCAAAGACTCAAACAGGAAGTATCAGTGACATGCTCAATTTGGAAGTGCTCAGATGAAGCAGATGCTAATCTACAGGACTGTTTCGCTAGCACAGACTGGAATATGTTCCGGGATTCTCGTAGGATGTGGCAGTGCTTGCAAACTATCATGGATTACAAAGGGAAACCCAGCCACAAGCTGCCCAGTATTGCAAGCCTACCAGATTAGCTAGCAACACTGCACGAGAGCACCAGCTGTTCTGGAACACTGTGATCTCGCTCTCTGTAGCTGATGTGAGTAAGAGCTTTAAACAGGTTAACATTCACAAGGACGCGGGGCCAGAATGGATCAGCTTTCAAGTGTCTTCACTGACATTTTGTCCCTGACACTGTCTGTAATACCTACATGTTTTAAGCAGACCACAATAGTCCCTGTGCCCAAGAACACCAATATAAACTCTATAAATGACTTTAGCCCATAGCACTCACATTTGTAGCCGTGACATGCTTTGAAAGGCTGGTCATGGCTCACATGACCATCATCCCAGACACCCTGGACCCACAAATACCGGCACAACAGATGATGCAATCTCTATTGCACTACACACTGCCCTCTCCCACCTGTAAAAGAGGAACGCCTATGTGAGAATGTTGTTCATTGACTATAGCTCAGCGTTGAACACCATAGTGCCCTCCAAGCTCATCACTAAGCTTAGGATCCTAGGACTGAACAAGTCACTTTGCAACTGGATCCTGGACTTCCTCACGGGCATCCCCCCAGGTGGTGAGGGCAGTCAACAACCATGCTGATGCTCAACACGGGGGCCCCTCTGGGGTGCGTGCTTTGTCCATTCCTCTTCTCCTACGGCTGTGTGGCCGCACACAACTCCAAAACCATCATAAGTTTGCTGACGAGGTAGCCTATAGGAAGGAGGTCAGAGACCTGGCAGTGTGGTGCCAGGATGAAAGCATTTCTCTCAATGTCAGCAAGACAAAGGAGCTGATTATGGACTACAGGAATAGGAGGGCCGACCACACCCCCATCCACAACGACAATCGATGTGGCTGTAGTGGAGAGGGTTGAGAGCTTCAAGTTCCTCTGTGTCCACATCACTAAGAAATGAACATTATCCACACACACCAACACAGTCGTGATGAAAGCACAACAACACCTCTTCCCCCTCAGCAGACTGAAAAGATTGGGATGTGCCCTCAGATCCTCAAAAGTTATACAGCTGCACCATTGAGAGCATCTTGATTGGCTGCATTACCGCTTGGTGTGGCAACTGCTTGGCACCCGACAGCAAGGCGCTACAAAGGGTAGTGCGTATGACCCAATGCATCACTGGGAACGAGCTCTATACCAGGCGGTGTCAGAATTGTCAGACTCCAGCCACCCAAGCCATAGAGTGCTACCGCACGGCAAGCAGTACCGATGCACCAATTATTGAACCAACAGGACCATGAACAGCTTTTACCCCCAAGTCATAAGACTGCTAAATAGTTAACCAAATAGCTTCCAGAACTATCTGCATAGACTCCCCTTTGCACAAACTATTTTAACTAATCACATATGCTGCTGCTACTGTTTATTATCAATCCTGTTGCCTAGTTACTGTATCCTTACCTCTATGTACAGTGCCTTCGGCAAGTATTCAGACCCTTTGACCTTTTCCACATTTTGTTACATTACAGCCTTGTTCTAAAATGTATTAAATATGATTTAAATACATATTAAATATACATTTACATCTACACACAATATCAAAGTAAAAACTGTTTAAAAAAAACAGAAATATCTTATTTACATAAGTATTCAGACCCTTTGCTATGAGACTCGAAATTGAGCTCAGGTGCATCCTGTTTCCATTTGTCCACCTGAGGTAAATTCAATTGATTGGACATGATTTGGAAAGGCACATGCCTGTCTTTATAAGGTCCTAGGATTGGATTGTGTCAAGGCACAGATCTAGGGAAGGGTAAAAAAAAATGCCTGCAGCATTGAAGGTCCCTGTCACGGTTTTCATATGGTGAAGGAGAGTCGGACCAAACTGCAGCGTGTCGATTGCGATCCATGTTTATTTAAACAAACGTAAACACGACTAAACACGAACACTACAAAACAATAAACAAAACGAAAACCGAAAACAGCCTATACTTGTGTCAACTAACATCGAACAAGGACATCAAGACACTCAGGACAATCACCCACAATACAACCAAAGAATATGGCTGCCTAAATATGGTTCCCAATCAGAGACAACGATAAACACCTGCCTCTGATTGAGAACCACTTCAGACAGCCATAGACTCTCCTAGAACACCCCACTAAGCTACAATCCCACTAAGGTACACATCACATACAAAAACCCATGTCACACCCTGGCCTGACCAAATACATGAAGAAAAACACAAAATACTTTGACCAGGGCGTGACAGAACCGCCCCCCTAAGGTGCGGACTCCCGAACGCACCTCAAATCAATAGGAAGGGTCCGGGTGGGCATCTGTCCATGGTGGCGGCTCCGGCGCGGGACGTGGACCCCACTCAGTAAATGTCTTAGTCCCCTCTCCTTGCGTCCCTAGATAGTCCACACTCGCCGCCAACCATGGCCTAGTATTCCTCACCCAGAACCCCACTAGACTGAGGAGCAGATCGGGACTGAGGTGAAGCTCGGGACTGAGGGGAAGCTCGGGACTGAGGGGAAACTCAGGAGTGAAAGGAAGCTCAGGAATGAAAAGAAGCTCAGGAGTGAAAAGAAGCTGAGGAGTGAAAGGAAGCTCAGGACAGAGGGGCTCTGGCGCCTCTGGGCTGAGGGGCAGCAGCGCCGGACAGGCGGGAGACTCCGGCGGTAGCGCCGGACAGGCGGGAGACTCCGGCGGCAGCGCCGGACAGGCGGGAGACTCCGGCGGTAGCGCCGGACAGGCGGGAGACTCCGGCGGCAGCGCCGGACAGGCGGGAGACTCCGCCGGCAGCGCCGGACAGGCGGGAGACTCCGGCGGCAGCGCCGGACAGGCGGGAGACTCCGGCGGCAGCGCCGGACAGGCGGGAGACTCCGGCGGCAGCGCCGGACAGGCGGGAGACTCAGGCGGCAGCGCCGGACAGGCGGGAGACTCCGGCGGTAGCGCCGGACAGGCGGGAGACTCCGGCAGCAGCGCCGGACAGGCGGGAGACTCCGGCAGCAGCGCCGGACAGGCGGGAGACTCCGGCAGCAGCGCAGGACAGGCGGGAGACTCCGGCAGCAGCGCAGGACAGGCGGGAGACTCCGGCAGCAGCGCAGGACAGGCGGGAGACTCCGGCAGCAGCGCCGGACAGGCGGGAGACTCCGGCAGCAGCGCCGGACAGGCGGGAGACTCCGGCAGCAGCGCCGGACAGGCGGGAGACTCCGGCAGCAGCGCCGGACAGGCGGGAGACTCCGGCAGCAGCGCCGGACAGGCGGGAGACTCCGGCAGCAGCGCCGGACAGGCTGTGTAAGGACTATTTGTCCAAGAAGGAGAGTGATGGAGTGCTACATCAGATGACCTGGCTCCCAGAATCACCCGACCTCAACCCAATTGAGATGGTTTGGGATGAGTTAGACCGCAGAGTGAAGGAAAAGCAGCCAACAAGTGCTCAGCATAATATGTGGATACTCCTTCAAGACTGTTGGAAAAGCATTCCTCATGAAGCTGGTCAAGAGAATGCCAAGAGTGTGTAAAGCTGTCAAGGCAAAGGGTGGCTACTTTGAAGAATCTGAAATATATTTTGATTTGTCTAATACTTTTTTGGTAATTACATGATTCCCATATGTGCTATTTCATAGTTTTGATGTATTCACTATTATTCTGCAATGTAGAAAATATGAAAATTAAGAGAAATACTTGACAGAGCTGGTGTGTCCAAACCTTTGACTGGTACTGTACATCTATTACCTTGTACTCCTGCACATCAACTTGGTACTGGTACACGGTGTATATAGCCAAGCTATCGTTACTCATTGTGTATTTATTCTATTTATTACCTTTCTACAACAACAAAAATGCTCTCTGCATTGTTGGGAAGGGCCCATAAGAAAACATTTCACTGTTGTTTACAAAGCATGTGACAAATAAAATGTATTTTATTTGATTTGATTTGAATGTCCCTTCAGCTGGAGTCTTGGTGTAATGTATTGCCTGTCTCCCCCATTGATTTGTTAGCTGAATAGGGAGGCGTACATCACTGACAAACACATAGAAATGTCCCTCTTCATCTTGCCATGGTTTGTCAGGATCAATGCTAAATGCATTTAGCTTCCTTTGTCAGAAACAGTGGAATTAAAATGAAAGTGCTGGAATCGATAGAGCAATTCTCTCTGCATGGAAAGAAGCTTCGTGTCAGCTGTTGGCGATGTTTATTAACATGACTATTGATCGGAGTCAGAGGATCAGGGTCCCAGAGGCACCATCAAACAGCAATTGTTAACCCTTGAGTCAGAGTGAGTTGTAAACACTTCTCTATGTCGCATCCAACCAATAGATCAACCGATTGTTGGCAGCCATCACATTTTCCAACAAAATAAAGAGAGAAGACTTGACAGTTTAGTCTTGGAAAATATAGATAGCATTGTTTTAACATTCTATATATATATGCTTAATTAAGCTCCACCAAAGGAAACATTCTGAACTCAGTGTCAGTATGTTATTCAAATAACAATAAATAAACATATATCCACATATATCCACACTTGATATAATATAATGCCATTCAGACAACTATTCAGCTTTGAATAGCTCAACCCAATTTTCTCACAGTTGTATCTAGAACCTTCATTTTAATTGGTCCCTGTTTCCCAATAATATATCCCTGGGTGTTTGTCAAATCAGCCCAGGAAATTGATTGAAGAGAGCAGGATAAATAAAGAGAGGAGAGAGAAAGATAGGGGAGAGAATGAGGAGGAATAGAGAGAGGGAGAAAGTGAGAAATATAGAAATAGACAGAAGAAGTAGGAGAGTGAAGAGCAGTGTGAGAAGGAGAAAGAGAGAGGGAGCGAGGGAGGTTTGGAAAGATAGCTGTGCGGTGCTGGAGAGTGGGACTAATCGCAGTGTGATAGTGAGATGATATCAGTGTACCTTGACCTCAGAAGCAGCCTGTGTGACAAATCCCTCTCTACTTTCTGCTTTGAATGATGCTGCCTCCAACCTCATGGAAAATGGAATCCTCTCCAAACCATGCATTGTGGCTCCAGTAGAAATTTACCACATCCAGTTTCGCTGCTGAAAAGCTTCAAGGATTCTCTGCTTCATTCCCCTCGAAAACCTTTATGCTATCTCTCTCTTTCTCTCCTTCACTCTAATCCTCTCTCCGTTCTGTCCATTCGGTCTCTGTATAATCAGAACGTGGCACAGGAGGTGGCCCGTCTGAAGAGAGATTAGAGAGTCTGTAGGAGTGTGTAGCAGGAAGGTCCAGATGGTAACCCCTAGAGAAGGGCCCAGGTAGATGAATGGGCATGGAAACAGAATGTATCAGAGAGAGCCAGGTGGCCTGGAGAGAGCTGATAGGCAACAGACAGGCATTATTTGATCGGAAACACTCCTTAACGGACCTGAAATAGTTCAGATGCTCTGGCCAACTCTGGAAACTCTGCACCTGTCCCCTGTATTATGAGGTGACTTGGAGAGGTGGAGAGGATCGAGATTTGGAAGTAATGAGTTTCAGTTTTCCAGACTCAACCTATCTGCAGTTTTCTATTTGGATAATGCTGCATCCAGCACGGTAACAAAATGTACTCAGTTATTGAGAGCTGGCTACTAAAAATGAATCTGTATGGTGAACGGTAGCTCATCTCATAGACAGATTTACAAGAACTCATAATGTATTCACTGTTGTTAGCTGCAGCAGTGAGGTTGAGCAACCAAGCTAATTGCAGTCAATTTCCCTGATATGTATTTCCTCCTCGCTTGCCCTTCTTTGCAAGAGCGTCGAGAGGAGAATTGACCCAACACAGAAAATGTCTCATCTTGATTATGTTTTGCCTCCCTCCCCCAGACATGTTGGTGTGTTGGTATATCAGAGGTGCTACTCAGGGGTCTGAGAGGTCTTAGGGTGCAGACATGTTGGTGTGTTGGTATATCAGAGGTGCTACTCAGGGGTCTGAGAGGTCTTAGGGTGCAGACATGTTGGTGTGTTGGTATATCAGAGGTGCTACTCAGGGGTCTGAGAGGTCTTAGGGTGCAGACATGTTGGTGTGTTGGTATATCAGAGGTGCTCAGGGTCTGAGAGGTCTTAGGGGCAGACATGTTGGTGTGTTGGTATATCAGGTCTTAGGGTGCAGACATGTTGGTGTGTTGGTATATCAGAGGTGCTACTCAGGGGTCTGAGAGGTCTTAGGGTGCAGACATGTTGGTGTGTTGGTATATCAGAGGTGCTACTCAGGGGTCTGAGAGGTCTTAGGGTGCAGACATGTTGGTGTGTTGGTATATCAGAGGTGCTACTCAGGGGTCTGAGAGGTCTTAGGGTGTTGGTGTGTTGGTATATCAGACATGTTGAGAGGTCTGGGTGTGTTGGTGTGTTGGTATATCAGAGGTGCTACTCAGGGGTCTGAGAGGTCTTAGGGTGCAGACATGTTGGTGTGTTGGTATATCAGAGGTGCTACTCAGGGGTCTGAGAGGTCTTAGGGTGCAGACATGTTGGTGTGTTGGTATATCAGAGGTGCTACTCTGATGTTGTTGGTGTGTTGGTATATCAGGGGTCTGAGAGGTCTTAGGGTGCAGACATGTTGGTGTGTTGGTATATCAGAGGTGCTACTCAGGGGTCTGAGAGGTCTCAGGGTGCAGACATGTTGGTGTGTTGGTATATCAGAGGTGCTACTCAGGGGTCTGAGAGGTCTTAGGGTGCAGACATGTTGGTGTGTTGGTATATCAGAGGTGCTACTCAGGGGTCTGAGAGGTCTTAGGGTGCAGACATGTTGGTGTGTTGGTATATCAGAGGTGCTACTCAGGGGTCTGAGAGGTCTCAGGGTGCAGACATGTTGGTGTGTTGGTATATCAGAGGTGCTACTCTTAGGGGTCTGAGAGGTCTTAGGGTGCAGACATGTTGGTGTGTTGGTATATCAGAGGTGCTACTCAGGGGTCTGAGAGGTCTTAGGGTGCAGACATGTTGGTGTGTTGGTATATCAGAGGTGCTACTCAGGGGTCTGAGAGGTCTTAGGGTGCAGACATGTTGGTGTGTTGGTATATCAGAGGTGCTACTCAGGGGTCTGAGAGGTCTTAGGGTGCAGACATGTTGGTGTGTTGGTATATCAGAGGTGCTACTCAGGGGTCTGAGAGGTCTTAGGGTGCAGACATGTTGGTGTGTTGGTATATCAGAGGTGCTACTCAGGGGTCTGAGAGGTCTTAGGGTGCAGACATGTTGGTGTGTTGGTATATCAGAGGTGCTACTCAGGGGTCTGAGAGGTCTTAGGGGTGCAGACATGTTGGTGTTGTTGTTGTATATCAGAGGTGCTACTCAGGGGTCTGAGAGGTCTCAGGGTGCAGACATGTTGGTGTGTTGGTATATCAGAGGTGCTACTCAGGGGTCTGAGAGGTCTTAGGGTGCAGACATGTTGATGTGTTGGTATATCAGAGGTGCTACTCAGGGGTCTGAGAGGTCTTAGGTGCAGACATGTTGGTGTGTTGGTATATCAGAGGTGCTACTCAGGGGTCTGAGAGGTCTTAGGGTGCAGACATGTTGGTGTGTTGGTATATCAGAGGTGCTACTCAGGGGTCTGAGAGGTCTTAGGGTGCAGACATGTTGGTGTGTTGGTATATCAGAGGTGCTACTCAGGGTCTGAGAGGTCTTAGTTGGTGTGTTGGTATATCAGACATGTTGGTGTGTTGGTGTGTTGGTATATCAGAGGTGCTACTCAGGGGTCTGAGAGGTCTTAGGGTGCAGACATGTTGGTGTGTTGGTATATCAGAGGTGCTACTCAGGGGTCTGAGAGGTCTCAGGGTGCAGACATGTTGGTGTGTTGGTATATCAGAGGTGCTACTCAGGGGTCTGAGAGGTCTTAGGGTGCAGACATGTTGGTGTGTTGGTATATCAGAGGTGCTACTCAGGGGTCTGAGAGGTCTTAGGGTGCAGACATGTTGGTGTGTTGGTATATCAGAGGTGCTACTCAGGGGTCTGAGAGGTCTTAGGGTGCAGACATGTTGGTGTGTTGGTATATCAGAGGTGCTACTCAGGGGTCTGAGAGGTCTTAGGGTGCAGACATGTTGGTGTGTTGGTATATCAGAGGTGCTACTCAGGGGTCTGAGAGGTCTTAGGGTGCAGACATGTTGGTGTGTTGGTATATCAGAGGTGCTACTCAGGGGTCTGAGAGGTCTTAGGGTGCAGACATGTTGGTGTGTTGGTATATCAGAGGTGCTACTCAGGGGTCTGAGAGGTCTTAGGGTGCAGACATGTTGGTGTGTTGGTATATCAGAGGTGCTACTCAGGGGTCTGAGAGGTCTTAGGGTGCAGACATGTTGGTGTGTTGGTATATCAGAGGTGCTACTCAGGGGTCTGAGAGGTTTTAGGGTGCAGACATGTTGGTGTGTTGGTATATCAGAGGTGCTACTCAGGGGTCTGAGAGGTCTTAGGGTGCAGACATGTTGGTGTGTTGGTATATCAGAGGTGCTACTCAGGGGTCTGAGAGGTCTCAGGGTGCAGACATGATGGTGTGTTGGTATATCAGAGGTGCTACTCAGGGGGCTGAGAGGTCTTAGGTGCAGCTCTGTATGTGTTTAGAAACTCTACCAGCTGTGTCGATCGATAGGGCTTCAGTGTAATTAAGGCCGGGCAACATAAAGAATCGTAATGATAAAAAACTTAATCAGTGCATCTCTCCTCCGTGGCCTTTGACCTTGTCTCTTCTCTCCATCCCCCCTCCATCCAGACCCCTAAAGAGGAGAACACTCCACAAGGTTTTTCTCCAATTACACTTCAACAGGAGGCTCCCTCCCTCCTGCATCTCCAATAGTAAGTTCTGTGGAACGGCCTGCCTGTTTCACACAGAGGAGGCCTTCCCTCTGTTTTTACTGTCTATTAGAGGAGAAGAGAGGATGCAGAGAGATATACAGAACTCAGCTTCTAGACGGGTTATTCATTCAACTTTATAGCTGTGTTAAATACTGAATAAATAGCAGCTCTTATGTCTGTCTAGTGTCTAACACCCTGCATATAGTGTAACAATCCAATCTTTAACACAACAGTGAAAATTGTTAACTTAGTTAAAGCAAAGCCCCTGAACTCTCGTGTATTTTATGCACTATGCAACGACCATGTAACGCTTTTACAACATACAGAAGTGCGCTGGTTATCAAGGGGCAAAGTATTGACTATTTTTTTGAATTGAGAGACGAGCTTAACGTTTTCTTTACTGACCATCATTCTCACTTGTCTGACATGTTGAGTTTCTCATACGACTGGCCTATCTGGGGGATGTTTTTTCTGCCTGAATGATCTGAATCTAGGATTACAGGGAATCAACTATATTCAATGTGCGGGACAAAAATTGAGGCTATGATTAAGAAGTTGGAGCTTTTCTCTGTCTGTATTAAGAAAGACACAGGTCTTTCCATTATTGTATGATTTTTTTGTGTGCAAATGAACTCAAGCTTACGGACAATGTAAAATGTGATATAGCGAAGCACCTGAGTGAGTTGGGTGTGCAATTACACAGGTACTACCCCGAAACGGATGACACAAACAACTGCATTCGTTATCACTTTCATGCCCTGCCTCCAATCCACTTACCGATATCTGAACAAGAAAGCCTTATCGATATTGCAACAAAAGGTTCTGTGAAAATTTAATTCAATCAGAAGCCACTGCCAGATTTCTGGATTGGGCTGCGCTCAGAGTATCCTGCCTTGTTAAATCGCACTGTTAAGACACTGATGCCCTTTGCAACCACATACCTATGTCAAGTCAGCCCTCACTAACATGCAAACTAAATACATGAACAGACTGTGTGTGTAAAATTATTTAAGACTGAGACTCTTTCCAATACAACCCAACATTGCAGAGTTATGAGCATCCTTTCAATCACACCCTTCTCATTAACCTGTGGTGAGTTATTCACCATTTTTGAAGAACAAATAAGGTTTTATATTATTATTTTATTCATATTTGTGCCCTGGTTCTATAAGAGCTCTTTGTCACTTCCCACGAGCCGGGTTGTGACAAAAACACTCATTCTTATGTTTAATAAATGTATCGTATAGTGTGTGTGTGGCAGGCTTATAATGATGGCAAAAAAAAAAACATTTTGAGAGGTCGCTGACCCTGGTGCTAGAGGGGGTACGCAGCTGGAGGTTGAATGTTTGAAGGGGTACGGGACTATGAAAAGTTTGGGAACCACTGGTCTATGGGATACATCTTATGGATTTATATGTCTCACAGTGATCCAATTCTGTTATCTTGGCTTCTATCGGAGGTGATGAATATGCGCTGCAACATTCGTGCTTGAGTCATTTTTTGATCAACACATGATTCAATTAAATTACAACAGTGGCACAATGTCATATTGGATTACTGATTACAAATTAGACACGGGTGGTTTAATTTGATAACCACTGTTGTTGTTACCACTGTCTTTCTAATCTAATTGTATACTACTTGGTTATCACGAAACCCAATCTCTATAATCAGATAGAAAACTTGTAGATAACATGAGGGGAATGGGGATGTCTCTGCCCCAGTGGATGCAATGTTTAACTCTGAACTCCAGGAGGAAACACCGAGACACACAAAGCTGATCAGAAAGGCAGTATCACATCTACTTCCCCTCCCCCTCTCTAGCACTCGATGTCGCCGGTCTACTAACCACCGCAGCTGGCAACCCATCTTTACACACACTTGCGTCTCGTCATCAGATCACTCCTGGACTCCCAACATCATGGGGGTCAGCTCCAGTACCTGGTGGTCTGGGAGGGCTACGGTCCAGAGGAGGACTTGGACTTCATTAATCCTTGATTACTTACCCTTTATATAGCACTCTTTTGTTATCAGTTATCAAGTAGTATTGGTTGTGTTTCCTTGTCAGACGTTTCTCTTGTTTTGTATCGTTCTGTGTTCATTATTATTAAACTCACTAACTGCACCTGCTTCCTGACTCCCTGTGTCGACGTTAGAGGCGGAAGCAATCAATTTACGCAAGCTTCAGCAACAATGTATTTAATCTTTCCTTTATCTCCAACCATGATGAAAAGGAGATTAGTGTCTGAAGAGACTACATAAATGACTCACAAGTCTAATTAAAATGAGGGGGCAGAGCAAACGCTGATTTAAATAATGAGTTTTTCTTGTGTTATTAATTGATATCATCTGAATACATTTGGTTCTGTTTTATGGGTGTAAATGAAGTGATTTGCGGTTTATGTTATGCATTTTATAGAAGCTCGGACTTATAGGCCTATGTAACAGGTTCACAGTCCCATACTGTTGTCTGTGTATGCAGAGAGAATGATATACTGTCACGTTCTGACCATAGTTCTGTTATTTTAACTTTGTTTTAAGATAGTCAGGGCGTGAGTTGGGGTGGGCAGTCTGTTTGTTTTTCTATGTTGGTTTCTTTGTTCGGCCTAGTATGGTTCTCAATCAGAGGCAGCTGTCTATTGTTGTCCCTGGGTGGTTGGTTGTTTATTTTCCGTGTCAGTGTCTGTGCCACACGGGACTGTTTCGGTTTGATTTACTTCACGTTTATTGTTTTGTTCAGTGTTCGTTATTCATTAAAAAACACTTGCCACGCTGCATTTTGGTCCTCCGATCCTTCATACTACTCCTCTTCGTCAGAAGACACACCTAAACTGTATACACCTTAATAAACCACCCAATCTACCTACCTCATCCCCATATTGTTTTTATTTACTTTCTGCTTTTTTGAACACCAGTATCTCTACTTGCACATCATCATCTGCTCATTTATCACTCCAGTGTTAATCTGCTAAATTGTAATTACTTCGCTACCATGGACAATTTATTGCCTACCTCCTCACGGCATTTGCACACACTGTATATATACTTTTATTTTCTATTGTGTTATTGAATGTGCGCTTGTTTATTCCATGTGTAACTCTGTGTTGTTGTTTGTGTCACACTGCTTTGCTTTATCTTGGCCAGGTCACAGTTGTAAATGAGAACTTGTTCTCAACTATCTTACCTGGTTAAATAAAGGTGAAATAAACATAAATAAATAGCTATAAATACTATAGATACACCTGCCGCATGAGCAAAGTCATACCTCAGCTGTACTCAGGAACATCAACCAAACATTTAGCAGAATGACTATCTGATTCACCATCAGTTATGATAACATTCATATATTAGCCATTTCTGAGACTCACTTAGATAATTCATTCGATGATACAGAAATAGCAATACAAGGATATAACATCTATAGAAGAGACAGAAATGCTTATGGGGGAGGTGTTGCTGGATATATTCAGGGCCATATCCCTATAATGCTTATGGGGGAGGTGTTGCTATATATATTCAGAGCCATATCCCTATAATGCTTAGAGAAGATCTCATGTCAAGTGTTATTGAAGTGTTGTGGTTGCAGGTTCACTTGGCACATATAAAGCCTTTTCTTTTGGAGGTGTTGCTATAGGCCACCAAGTGCTAACAGTCAGTATCTAAATAACGTGTGTGAAATGCTTGACAGTGTATGTGATGTAAACAGAGAGGTCTACTTTCTTGGGGACCTGAATATTGACTGGTTTTCATCAAGCTGTCAGCTCAAGACGAAGCTTCTTACTAGTGCCTGTTAGTGCTAAATACGGCTGCTAGAATCCTGACTAGAACCAAAAAATTTGATCATATTACTCCAGTGCTAGCCTCTCTACACTGGCTTCCTGTCAAAGCAAGGGCTGATTTCAAGGTTTTACTGCTAACCTACAAAGCATTACATGGGCTTGCTCCTACCTACCTCTCTGATTTGGTCCTGCCGTACATACCTACACGTACGCTACGGTCACAAGACGCAGGCCTCCTAATTGTCCCTAGAATTTCTAAGCAAACAGCTGGAGGCAGGGCTTTCTCCTATAGAGCTCCATTTTTATGGAACGGTCTGCCTACCCATGTCAGAGACGCAAACTCGGTCTCAACCTTTAAGTCTTTACTGAAGACTCATCTCTTCAGTGGGTCATATGATTGAGTGTAGTCTGGCCCAGGAGTGGGAAGGTGAACGGAAAGGCTCTGGAGCAACGAACCGCCCTTGCTGTCTCTGCCTGGCCGGTTCCCCTCTTTCCACTGGGATTCTCTGCCTCCAACCCTGTTACGGGGGCTGAGTCACTGGCTTGCTGGGGCTCTCTCATGCCGTCCCTGGGGGGGTGCGTCACCTGGGTGGGTTGATTCACTGTTGTGGTCGGCCTGTCTGGGTTGGTGCCCCCCCCTTGGGTTGTACCGTGGCGGAGATCTTTGTGGGCTATACTCGGCCCTGTCTCAGGATGGTAAGTTGGTGGTTGAAGATATCCCTCTAGTGGTGTGGGGGCTGTGCTTTGGCAAAGTGGGTGGGGTTATATCCTTCCTGTTTGGCTCTGTCCGGGGGTGTCCTCGGATGGGGCCACAGTGTCTCCTGACCCCTCCTGTCTCAGCCTCCAGTAGTTATGCTGCAGTAGTTTATGTGTCGGGGGCTAGGGTCAGTTTGTTATATCTGGAGTACTTCTCCTGTCCTATTTGGTGTCCTGTGTGAATCTAAGTGTGCGTTCTCTAATTCTCTCCTTCTCTCTTTCTTTCTCTCTCTCGGAGGACCTGAGCCCTAGGACCATGCCCCAGGACTACCTGACATGATGACTCCTTGCTGTCCCCAGTCCACCTGGCCATGCTGCTGCTCCAGTTTCAACTGTTCTGCCTTACTATTATTCAACCATGCTGGTCATTTATGAACATTTGAACATCTTGGCCACGTTCTGTTATAATCTCCACCCGGCACAGCCAGAAGAGGACTGGCCAGCCCACATATGCTCTCTCTAATTCTCTTTTTCTTTCTCTCTCTCGGAGGACCTGAGCCCTAGGACCGTGCCCCAGGACTACCTGACATGATGGCTCCTTGCTGTCCCCAGTCCACCTGACTGGGCTGCTGCTCCAGTTTCAACTGTTCTGCCTTATTATTATTCGACCATGCTGGTCATTTATGAACATTTGAACATCTTGGTCATGTTCTGTTATAATCTCTACCCGGCACAGCCAGAAGAGGACTGGCCACCCCACATAGCCCGGTTCCTCTCTAGGTTTCTTCCTAGGTTTTGGCCTTTCTAGGGAGTTTTTCCTAGCCACCGTGCTTTTACACCTGCATTGTTTGCTGTTTGGGGTTTTAGGCTGGGTTTCTGTACAGCACTTTGAGATATCAGCTGATGTACGAAGGGCTATATAAATAAATTTGATTAGATTTGATTTGTAATCTGGTTCAGGTTATTATTCAACCTACCAGAGTGTTTACAAACACTACAGGAACAAGATCATCCACATGTATCGATCACATTTTTACTAATACTGTAGAACTTTGTTCTAAAGCTGTATCCGTACCTAGGGGATGCAGTGATCACAATATAGTGGCGATATCCAGGAAAGCCAAAATTCCAACAGCTGGGCCTAAAGTAATGTATAAGAGATTATAAAAAATATTTTGCTGTGACTCTTATGTGGATGATGTTAAAAATATTTGTTGGTCTGATGTGATTAATGATAGTTTGTATGTATGCATTGATATGTAGGCTACGTGTGCCTTTCTTAAAAATGTATGTATTTCTGTCCTTGAGCTGTTCTTGTCTGTTGATGTTCTGTATTGTGTCATGTTTCATGTTTTGTGTGGATCCCAGGAAGAGTAGCTGCTGCTTTTGCAACAGCTAATGGGGATCAGCTAATGTGGATCCTAATAAAATAGCAAAATAGCACATTTTGATCTCTGCCATGCCAATCCATTCCAACAGCTCTAGGGCGAGATATCTCTTTTCTAAAGTTTAAATAGTGCTGTCAAGTGCAATTGGACCACTGGGAATTCAAAAGAGCTCAATAGTAATTTGCAAGGACAGGTTAGGGAATATCAAAGCTCATTACTAGTGGAATTCCATTAAGCTGACAGTACACAGATTGATAACCTGCTGGAGAGTCTGTATGGAGAAGATGGCTAGCTCTTCTGAGAACCATTCATATAACAACCAGGCAGTATAACAATTAAGGAAATGGATGAAAAAGTCCTGTAATCTGTAGGATCATCACCGGGGGGAAATAAGTAGTCATTGTAACGCAAGTATCTGAATGAACTGGACTGTAACAGTTGGAGATAGTGGAGACTATATGGGGAAATGTGAGTCACTGAGATTATGATACTGTGGCACTCTGTGGTGCAGATAGTGTCTCGGCCCACATTTATGGGAAACAGCCGCAAAAGCATTACACAGTAGGCCTCAATGATGAGTGACTATCAGCAAGACGTCTGCATAATGCACACACCGTCCCTCCTGTCAGGCCTGTCAGCCGCCTGCTCACCACTGCAACTCACTGGGATATGCGAGGGAAGAGGAGGTGAAAGAGGGAGAACATGGGGGGGGCTTAAAACCACTGCCCATAAAATTATTACCCAAAAGTCCTGTTTCTTAACCCATGTATTTCCTCCTACTTTCCATACTGTATGTCATTCAACATATGACTGTCTGACTGTGACCAGTAACATTGTCAGTCATTGTCTCTTCAAGCTTCATGTAGCTGTGGAACGGCGGTACATGTCCAAGGGCTGAGAGGAGAGTCAAAGAGATTTTAATCACAGTATGAGAGAATAGGATACCCTAAAGAAATCGAAGGAGAACCGCGTCACTAGTTTGTCCTTCATAGTCTTGTCAGTGTTTCCTATCCAATCAAGTCTGAGGTTGTTATCAGTGTGAGTAGCGGGTGCCTGGAGACCGGCCGGCTGTCTGTCCCGTCTGTCTGACTAGATCATGGCCGCTACTGACTTTCACGCTCCCTCCACCCCGCCCTCTAATATACTCTGATTGCCACTGATAAATGAAATCAGCTTACAGGTCTGGCCCTCAAGTTCACAGTCAGATTATACATGAGCTTTTGGGAACTAAACTAATCAAAGTAAAGTGAATTGATGACATCTCTTCTCACAAACATCTCAAACATCATGAAACATTTAAGAAGCCAGGCCTGGTATTTCTAGCAGATTTTGAAAAGGCCTTTGATAAAGCAAGACTGGATTTGATTGATAAATTCCTGGATTTTTTTCAATTTCGGTGATTCTCTTATAAAATGGGTAAATGTAATGTATAGCAACTCCAGGTGTAAATTAGTAAATAGTGGCTACTTCTCAGATAGTTTAGAATTGTCAAGAGGAGTTAAATAAGGGTGTCCGCTTTCACCATATCTTTTCGTTACAGCCAATGAAATGCTAGCTATTAAAATCAGATCAAATAACAACAATAGAGGATTAGAAATCCTAGGCTTAATATCAAAGGTGTCCAAGTATGCCAATGACTCAAGTTTTATACAAGTCCGCAAGCTAGATCCCTGCAATGTCTCATTGAAGATCTAAATACCTTTTCTGGACTAAAGTCTAATTATGATCAGTGTACAATATCACGTATTGGATCTTTAAAAAAGACAACTTTTACATTACCCTGCAGTTTACCTATAAAATGGTCTGACAGTGAAGATGACATACTTAGTATTCCTATAAATGAGCTCTCCACGATGGATTTTGATAGGAAACTTGTAAAAATAGACAAGATCCTGAAACCATGGAGAGGTAAATACCTGTCGATTTATGGAAGAATTGCCCTGATTAACTCCTTAGTCATATCTCAGTTTACTCACTTACTTATGGTGCTGCCTACTCCTGATAATTTGTTTTTCAAATCATATGAGCAAAAAATATTTAGCTTTTTCTGGGACGCTAAACTAGACAAGATAAATCTTGCCAATCTATATAATGAATATGAATTGTGTGGATTGAGATTATTCAATATAAAAGCACTAAAGCTCTCTCTAAAAGCTTCACTTATTCAAAGATTGTAATTGAACCCTAAATGGTTCTCAAGTAGACTACTAAGAACAACTCATCCATTGTTTAAAAACTGCCTTTTTGCCTTTGTGCAGATTGCCATGTCTCATTTTCCATTAATTGAAAATTATACTTTTTTCAAAGTATCTCTTTTTTAAACAAGCATTGCAGAGCTGGCTACAATGTAAATGTCATCCCCCTGAAAAGATAGAACAAATATTACAACAAATATTATGGCTGAACTCAAACATACTGGTTGATAAAACTAACATCAACTAACATCAAGGCGGTGTCCCGTTCCTGTAGGTTCATGCTCTACAACATCCGCAGAGTACGACCCTGCCTCACACAGGAAGCGGCGCAGGTCCTAATCCAGGCACTTGTCATCTCCCGTCTGGATTACTGCAACTCGCTGTTGGCTGGGCTCCCTGCCTGTGCCATTAAACCCCTACAACTCATCCAGAATGCCGCAGCCCGTCTGGTGTTCAACCTTCCCAAGTTCTCTCACGTCACCCCGCTCCTCCGCTCTCTCCACTGGCTTCCAGTTGAAGCTCGCATCCGCTACAAGACCATGGTGCTTGCCTACGGAGCTGTGAGGGGAACGGCACCTCAGTACCTCCAGGCTCTGATCAGGCCCTACACCCAAACAAGGGCACTGCGTTCATCCACCTCTGGCCTGCTCGCCTCCCTACCACTGAGGAAGTACAGTTCCCGCTCAGCCCAGTCAAAACTGTTCGCTGCTCTGGCTCCCCAATGGTGGAACACACTCCCTCACGACGCCAGGACAGCGGAGTCAATCACCACCTTCCGGAGACACCTGAAACCCCACCTCTTTAAGGAATACCTAGGATAGGATAAAGTAATCCTTCTCACCCCCCTTAAAAGATTTAGATGCACTATTGTAAAGTGGCTGTTCCACTGGATGTCATAAGGTGAATGCACCAATTTGTAAGTCGCTCTGGATAAGAGCGTCTGCTAAATGACTTAAATGTAAATGTAATAAAATATCTGTATTTATGGGAAAGATGTTTGAAAAAGGTATTTTGTTTTTAAATTATATTGTAAATTGGAATGGTAGAGTTATGTCCGTCATGGAGTTATCCGAATTTTAAGGGAACGTCTGGTGAATCCAAGATTACAACCAATTGACCTTGTGGGAGATCTGTCGACGTGCCCTTGAGCATGGCGTTGACCCTGGTTGCTTCTGTGTGTCACTCTGGATATGAGTCTGTTAGATGACTAATGTGATGAAGTTGTTGAGCTGCTTCACTGCGAGTATATTGTATGTTTTAAATATTCAATACAAATTTAAAAAGTCACAACAGCTATTTACTCAATCAGTGGTAGGGTGTCGTAGCCAAGTCTTTCCTGAGCTTGGTGTTGGTTGGAGATTAAGCTGAAAGCCATAGATGATGCAATAATTGTCTCTGTACTGTCTGATTGTTGATGATTGTAAGCAAGGGGAGCTCTGAGTATATAAGGATAACATGCTGAGATCACATAACATTGAACAATATGAATTATTCTTGGATTTTATAAAAGACAGATAAGGCCTGAGACTTATGAGGAAGCTCATGAGGCTCTACTGAGCAACATTTCCCATTTGACAAACGGTAGGGTATTATCCTTGAACTACTCTATAAAACTATCATCCTATTGGCAGTTCCCTTCCATCTATAATAATAATAATAATAATATATGCCATTTAGCTGACGCTTTTATCCAAAGCGACTTACAGTCATGTGTGCATACATTCTACGTATGGGTGGTCCCGGGAATCGAACCCACTACCCTGGCGTTACAAGCGCCATGCTCTACCAACTGAGCCACAGAAGGACCACCCATCTCTAATGATCTAGTGTTAGTGAATGATCTAGTGTTAGTGAATGGTGCACGCTTTGATTTTCATACAGTATACCATGATAATGAATGGGTGTGTGTACTGTACATGTGTGTGTTTTACTAATTCATACAGCAGTGAGGATAGTAATTACATCCCTCTTTGAATAGAATCTGCACAGAGTGAGGAAGAAATACGCACATGGGAGGCCCCTCATAACAGAACACTTAATAGAGCAGAGTACAGTGTGAGAGAGTGAAAACAAACACATCATATCTGTTATTCTGAAGAAGTGATCCATAAGAGATGCTTCAACCCTATGTTGACCCTGGTGGCAGAACCACTATACAAAACACATACTGTAGAGAGATACTACTGCATATTTTCTCATTTGTATACATTATTTCACAGAATAAATAAGTAGTAAGTAGGAATTACAATGATCTGATCTTGGAGATTAACAGACACTGAATCCTTACATAATTTCACACCTGTTACTGTTCACGCATGTCCTTGTCAACAGAATCCAGGCAAGGAACCTTATCCACTAGAGCTGCCATTAACATTATGGACAACATGTCACTCTGCAGGGCACTCTCAGGTTTAGATTTCCATTTCATTACAGCCTGAGAGCCTGTGCATATTGATCCTGTAACATTCTCCAGACAGTACAGCAATCCTTCAGTGGCAGATGATTTGGTGCGGTGACATACAGTGCATTCGGAAAGTATTCAGACCCCTTGACTTTTTACACATTTTGTTATGCTACAGCTTTATTCTAAAATGGATTAAATGTTTTTTTCTTTGGTAACTATTACAGCCTCAAGTCTTCTTGGGTATGACCCAGTGGTGTAAAGTACTTAAGTAAAAATACTTTAAAGTACTACGCAAGTAGTTTTTGGGGTATCTGCATTTTACTTTACTATTTATATTTTTGACAAATTTTACTTTTACTCCACTACATTCCTAAAGACAATGATGTACATTTTACTCCATACATTTTCCCTGACACCCAAAAGCACTTGTTTCATTTTGAATGCTTAGCAGGTCAGAAAATTGTCAAAATCGCATACTGAATACTTATGTAAATAGGGTAATTTCTGTTGTTTATTTTTATAAATTAGCAACATTTTCTAAAAACCTGTTTTTGCTATGTCATTATGGGGTATTGTGTGTAGATTGATGAGGACAAGTTTTATTTAGTCAATTTCAGAATAAGGCTGTAACATAACAAAATGTGAAAAAAGTCAAGGAGTCTGAATACTTTCTGAATGCTCTGTATACCCTAGCTTCAATCATTCTTTGCTGTTACCCGAGAGGGAGGTGGGAGACTGTCTGTTAGTGCTGAGCGATTCGTGCTTTTTGAGGTCGGTTTGGTTTCGGTTAGATTATTAAAAAATAAATCACAGTTTTTGGTTCCTTCAGCCATCATCTGCCTTTTCCCTGACACTGACAATGGGTTGAATGCTGTATCAATATAAAATAAAACAATTTTAGGTGCAATAATATGCTGAAATCACTGCACCATTTCCTGGTAGCTAAAATTCTTATAGTTCGCCTAATTTCAGTTTATGTGACAAAAAATGCAAATATAGTGTAGAGAATCATTGCAATCTAAACCGCTGTGAAATATATTTTCAATTACCAAAAATGACAGATCTACTGTATAACTCACAATTCTATGTGAATTTGGTTGGGTCAACTAAAAACTACAAATGACAGCTTTAATAAGAGCTCCATGATGGTTGTGAATACCCATGACTGCTTTTCACTTATTAACCATAATTCATTCACATTACTTATTTTATTTTAATAAAATCACTTTTATTATGTATATTACTTTGTTTTTATTGACGGCTTTCTTATTCTTCATTCCTTGAAGTCTTCTCTGCTCAGGCAGTTGCAGCCAGCCAGCCAGACAACCATCGAACGTTATCTCTGTGGTCCCCATTGAAAGAGTCATCCTATTTAGCTTGGCTAGTAGTAGAATTTTTAATAGTTCCTCAAAGTAGATAAGGCATACTTTCAAGACTGTTTATTACCAGCTACTTCAACTACCAATCAGGTAGAGCTACATCATGAACTGTCTCTATCCCTCTTGTTGTTGTGTTGTCAATCCTCCCATGTGGTTTCATATGGTCTGTGTGTTTATCCGCTTCTGGTCCATGGCCGGAAAGAACAGGTACAATGGATTATGGTCATTGTTGTTAATTACCATGATTCTGAATTGAATTAGGTTGAATATTTGCCTAATGAAAACTACACCTTCCAATCAGCCCAGTGTCCCACATACTGTAGCTCTTGATTTAATTTCTCTAGTGAATGATTAGATTTTTTGTCTATAGGCTCCTGAGTGGCGCAGTGGTCTAAGGCACTGCATTACAGTGTAAAAGGTGTCACTGTAGTCCCTGGTTCAAATACAGGCTGCATCACATCTGGTTGTGATTGGGAGTCCCACAGGGTGGTGTATAATTGGCTGAGGTAGGACGTTGTTGTAAATAAGAATTTGTTCCTAACTGACTTGCTTAGGTAAATATATATTTTTTAATTAAATAGAGAAACGGCTCATTGAGGGCACAAAAAAATACAAACTAAAGGGAATTTAAGTAATTGAACCAAAGTTGTCAATTACTTGTCTAAAAAACATTATTTTCATTAGTCACTCAGCACTACCGTCAATTGAGTTGTTCTATCTCTCTAACTGAACACTAGGCCTAGTATGTGACTGTACAGCTCTTTATCACATTTGTCCCAGGGCCCCCGACCATTCATCCACTGCTCTGAGTCTTTGAGTCCCTGCCCACTGGGATCAAACTGGTTAAATCGACATTGTTTCAATGTAATTTGGCAACATATTGTGATGTTGAATCTACAGCAAAAATACATTGCATTTGAAAAAAGTTAGCATTGCTGTTTTGAGGGTAACATTTCAACCACAGGGTTGTTATCATGGTAACCAATCTTCAGCATATCCAAACCTCGTATAAAATATGTTGAATCAGTACCTTTGAAACAACGTGAGATCTTCAAACTAATAGCGACTATAATAAAAATAAAAAAATAGGCTGGGCAGCACCTCCTACTGGAGAGTTGATCTATCTACAGCTATCCCTTCAGTCTCCCATTCAGGGTTTTAACCAAGCCCTGCTTGGCTCTGATATTTGCCACTGACTATAACCAATGTGCTATCATGAGAAGGATTGTTGAGAAATCGCCACTTAAGAGATTCACTATTACTATCAAAGTCATTCCAAAGGGTAAGTTTAACAGAGCAAATGAAATGTAACCATGCTTTATAAATCATATATCATCAATGTTGGATTCACATCTCCATCTCAACCAAACAACTATAGAATAGGATTCAATCAAATCAAACTGTACTTAAAGTGCATTTAAAGTTTGATCTGATTTCGTCCTATACTTTCATTTAGATGTATATATATATATATATATATATATGTATATATATATATGCCATTTAGCAGACGCTTTTATCCAAAGCGACTTACAGTCATGTGTGCATACATTCTACGACCAAATATCAGGTTTTTAGTTGAGATGGAAACATGAGTCCAACATATCAATTATTAATTTGTTGACAAACTGGAATTAAAGCCAGACACAGTGGCACAGAGGGAGCTATCCAAGCAGAAAAAAAACCTGATATTTGGTTGTGTTGTCAACCAAACACAATAAAATGTTAAGACCATTTTACAAACTAATGTAACAGTATTTATTCAACCTTAAACTGAGTAACACATCCATGGCCACTTTGAGGTTACTGTAGCAATAAATGTCTTCTTATGGAATCGCAGGTCGGTGGAAATCTTTGCAATTGTTAATAATCTGCACATAATCTCAAACGGCATTGATCAACTGCACCATGTACTTTAATGTAATCTCAACTGCAATCCAGATCATTTGGTTGTGCTATTAGTTGAAGCACAGCAATAACACATTGCTGGTGTATAAATAAACAAAACATCTGACATTGATTATCCATTGGAATTTGGTTGTGCTTTTAGGTGGTTGAAAGTACAGTGATAACACATTGAGTGGGTGAAAATAGGTTGGAATCTCATTGATCAACGTATCTACCAAATATTACCCAATTCTCAGTGGGTGATTCAATCGGTGCGTTTGGTCCAGTTGCATCTCACATGGTCATAGTCCTCCCATCAGGCAGTATTTCTCAGTGATCTGTGTTGATAAAGAGCTCTCCAGCACCAGCCTTTCATTCTGTATACTTCACTACACATAGTCGCAGACTTACCATTACAGAGAAGAGGCAATTGCCTCAGGCCTCACATCATCAAGGGGCCTCGTGAGATGGGCATCATTTTTTTAATAGTACAAGTAATCGAGTTCCCGTGCATTGTTTCACGTGATATGTTTGCAAACGTGACTTTAATTGAAATTAAGATGCAGCAATTAGGCGTTTTCAGAGTGGGGCAGAGATAAGAAAAATAAAAAAATATTTAATTTTAACAGAACAATCGCTTAAGTTAACGCATTTTTTTGTCTGATAATACTGCCATCGTCGTCGAGGCAGAGGATATGTATGTGTAGCCCATGTATCTGATGCTGTCTGGCCAAAAATAGTGCGGCATGTCATACTCTTTTTGACCAGACAACATCAGATACATGGGCTACACATAGTGAGAGAGTTTCAGCTACTTGTGAGTTTCAGCTACTTGTGAATTAAAGGAAAGTTGTTGGGTGCAAAGTGCGACGGTAACCTACTTTTTGAAGTGATTTGTTTGACTATCAGACAAAAATATCATGACTGGTTGTATTCATGGCACATTAAAAAGTAATATTTTTTTTAGAGTTAAATAACAAGCCTTTACTATAACCCCCCTTATCAACAGTCACCTTGGTCCAATTAGGGTTCAGTGCCATGCTCAAGGGCACATCGACTGAAGATAGCAGGAGAAAAACAGACAAACAAACACCCTCCATCTAAACTTATCTTAGCCCTCCAGCGCAGGGCTGACAAAGCTCACACATTTTAAAGTCTGAATATTCTATCCTAGTAAATTAGGTGTTGGAGTATAGTAAATTAGGTGTTAGTTTGGAGTATTAGAAATGCCAGGGAAGTTGGTAATGTGGGGATATTTTAGCAGGAAAGGCAAAAGAATAAGCAAGTAAACATTAATAATTCATTACCATTTGTGTCTGTGGTATGCCTAAAACTAAGCCTGACACATTTTCTTAGGCTGATGATTTACATAAGCCCAAAAACGTTGAGTCAGAAAAACAAATAATGGAATAGCTGGTTTACCTAGACGTAAACAGTAGAATGCAACATCAGATATTCTAAATTTCCAACTATATAGCCCATTCGGACCTCCAATTACTTATAAAACTGTGAGCAAGTCTTGGCACCGCCCACCTTTGACTATCATTAAAGGTCCAATGCAGCTGTTTTTATCTCAATATAAAATCATTTCTGGGTGACAATTAAGTACCTTGCTGTGATTGTTTAAATTAAAATGGTAAAAAATAAACAAAAGTAGCTTCTTAGCTATCAGCACTTTCTCAAGCAAGAATTTTGCTAGGACTGTCTGGGAGTGGTTTGAGTGGGGAAGGGAAAACAGGAAATTAGCTGTTATTAGCAGAAAGATTTGTAACTCTCTTTCTTTTGGTCAATTAACTAATTTACCACTTGGTGTCACCATGGAAGCCCAAAACTCCACCCCACCAAAACAGACTGAAGTTTTTCTTATCAAACAGCTCTGAGAGGAAAAGGTCCATTCTTTTTCATTGCTTCAGCGCTTGCACATCTTCCAAACACTCTGGGAAGCGCACACATGATAAAGCTGTTGACATTTCACTACGAAACAGTGTGCTTCTGAAGAGACTGCATTTTCAGCAGCAAGCTTGTTACTGGTGAGTCAGTAATTCAGTGCGTCTCTGATCTTAAAGTGCTAGCGCAGTCCTGTCTTTAGTTTGGATATCAAAAGTCTTGTTCACATTGGCAGTTTGAAATGACTCGATTTATGTCTTTTTTGTTTTTAAATATCCAATTAGAATCTGCTCTTTTTTTTCTGCAGTCTGAACAGCCAAAAAGCATATTGAATCGGATATTTCAAGTCCCATTTCAAACCACGTTGGTAGGTGGTTTGAAGTCAGATACAAATCTAATTCCTGGCCATGCGACTTGTCTGAAAGGTCAAATCAAATGTACTTGCGCTTCAGTGGTTTTTAGACTTATTTGGCATGTCTTGTTGCTTGCTAGCTACAGTTTAACAATACCATGTGGTAGTCAGCTACCTTGTTTAATTGTTTACAAACTAATTTGTGAATATGCTAGAAAGCTAAACCGCTACCTACTGTTGACTGCTGTGGCTAGAAATAACTAATTTTAAAAGTTGATTGACTGATCTTAACCTTTTGAGGCTTTAAAATTGTTCGTACACTATGATTTTTAATTAAAAGCAACTGGAAAACATTCCTGGCATGCATTGCTGTCACCTTAGCTTGCTACATAAGTTCTGCTCCTTGAAGATGATTATCTGAATTTAGCAAAACCTGTAGCCAAAGCTTCCCAAGTGAAATCAGCAGCTCACTGTGCAACTAAGATCTCTGAGGCACAGACACATGATTTCAGTGCTGTTTAAGCTGTGCAGGAGTCTCAATTTTCAGACTGTAGCTCCAATAGTGACATGAGTGACTCAGTGCAGTTAATGAGACCCTAGACACGTCAATAGTGTGCCAACTGTGGTTCCAATAGTACAATGGGCTCTGGAGTGGTGCAGTGGTCTAAGGCACTGCATCTCAGTGCAAGAGACATCACTCCAGTCTCTGGTTCAAATCCAGGCTGTATCACATCTGGCTGTGGTTGGGAGTCCTATGGGCAGCGCACAATTTGCCGGGGTAGGCCGTCATTGTAAATAAAAATGTGTTCTTTGTTAAATAAATAAAAATGTGCGTACCCTTTACTGCCCCGCTCATCTGAAGACGATGTCCAGAAACCAAACCATTTTGCAAAGTGGTGTAGGTCAGCACCAGCCCCCCGTGCATCAACACTAACGCTACATGGACACACCACCTACTGTTATTTATAATGTGGGCTTACACCAGGCTGGGTCATGCCCTTTCCTGTTACTGGCCTGGCCTGGTTGGTTCAAGCCCAGCGGTATTATGCTCCACGAACACACCCCCTCTTGTCGTTCACGCAATTGGATCAAACCCGTCTGGGTCATGCCCTGCGGCCACACCTCCTCCTGTCACCGGCTGGGTTTTCCACTTGTTTTCCATACAGGTGATTCGTGTATTCCTCTCGTTCTAGACACGGGAGCAAAAGTGTTGCTCCTCAACATGGCCATCTATGAGCAGTTCTTGTCCCTCCTACCCCTCTGGCCCAGCCTTAACCTGTACGGATATAGGCACTCAGTGATTGATGTCGTCTGCCTTATACACTCACCTGTGCAGTTTAGCAAGAAGGCCCTCACTCAGTTCCTCTTCACAAAGCAGGGCACTAATATCTTAGGTCTGGACATGTTCACCAGCCTGGGGGTTATCTTTGTTGTCCAATAGTGGCCAAGCCTTTTCAATGGCGTAGGTGCTCTGACAGCATAAACCCAACATTGATGTCCATGATGAACGTCTGCAAGCAGTCTTCTCAGTGCTCAGTTAACACAACCTTACACTCAACATTGAGTGCCAGAGATCGAATTCATCGGGTTCCGCATGTCAGCCCGAGGACTCTCTCTCACCGCTGCAGTCAAACGTGGAACCCATCCATTGTGTCCTGGAACGTACATCTGCTGCACAACTCTCCTAATTTCTGGGAACGACGGGTTACAACACCCGCCTGTGCACATGCTGTCCACTTTCTCAAATAACTGCTGATCAACACCATCATGCTGTAAACGCTTGACCCACTCCAATTTGCATACCGCCCCACAGATGACACAGTCTCAATCGCACTCCACACTGATCTTTCCGACCTGTACAAAAGGAACACCTACATGAGAATGCTGTTCATTGACTACAGCTCAGTGTTCAACACCATAGTGCCCACAAAACTCCTTACTAAGCTAAGGACCCTGGGACTAAACACCTCCCTCTGCAACTGGATCCTGGATTTCCTGATGGGCTGCCCCAGGTGGTAAGGGTTAGTAACAACACATCTGCCACGCTGATCCTCAATGCTGGGGCCCCTCAGGGGTGCGTGCTTAGTCCCCTCCTGTACTCTCTGTTCCCTGTCTAGTGGTTAGGATTCGGCACGCTCATCGCTGCGGCCTGGGTTCGATTCCCAGTCAGGGAACTACTCTTTGGGCTCCCGAGTGTCACAGCGGTCTAAGGCATTGCATCAAAGTGCAAGAGGCATCACTATAGTTCCTGGTTCAAGGATCACATCTGACCATCATTGGGAGTCCCATCGAGCGGCGCACAATTGGCCCAGCGTCGTCTGGGTTTGGCCGGGGTAGTGCTGTCATAGTTTATTATTATTTACGGACTGGCCTAGTTAAATAACTGACTTGCTAAGCACGACTCCAACAGCATCATTAAGTTCTAGTCAGTCCCTGGATTGGAGGCCAGATTCTGCTGGAAGTGGTGTTGGAGTGCCAGTAGGAGGCACTCTTTCCTCTGGTCTAAAAAAATATCCCAATGCCCTGTGTGGGGTGCTGTCTTTCGGGTAGGAAGTTAAACAGGTGTCCTGACTGATGTCATTAAAGATCCCATGGCACTTATCGTAAGAGCAGGGGTGTTAACCCCGGTGTCCTGGCTAAATTGCCAAGCTGTCCCTCGTACCATCATGGTCACCTAATCATCCCCAGCTTACAATTGTTTCATTCATCCCCCTCTCCCCTATAACTATTTCTCAGGTCATTGCTGTCAACTTACCTGGTAAAATAACGGTAAAATAAATAAAAATGTTTGCTACAACAGTGGTAGGTCTGATTACCAACAACGGTGAGACAGCCTATAGGGAGGAGGTCAGAGACCTGGCAGTGTGGTGTCAATTCAACAATCTCTCCCTCAATGTGAGCAAGACAAAGGCGCTGATCGTGAACTATAGGAAAAGGAGAGCCAACCAGGCCCCCATTAACATCAACAGGACTGAAGAGGAGTGGGTTGAGCGTTTCAAGTTCCTTGGTGTCCACATCACCAACAAACTATCATGATCCAAACACACCAAGACAGTTGTGAAGAGGGCACGACAACACCTTTTCCCCTCAGTAGACTGAATAGATTTGGCATGGGTCCCAACAATCCTCAAAGTTCTACAGCTGCACCATCGAGAGCATCCTAACCGGTTGCATCACCGCCTGGTATGGCAACTACTCGGTATCTGAACATAAGGCTACAGAGGGTAGTGCATACAACCCAGTACATCACTGGGGCCAAGCTTCCTGACATCCAGGACCTATATACAAGGCAGTGCCAGTGGAAGGCCCAAAAAATGGTTAAAGACTCCAGTCACCCAAGTCATAGACTGTTCTCACTGCTATCGCACGGCAAGCGGTACCGGAGCGCCAAGTATTGGACCAAAAGGCTCCTTCACAGCTTCTACCCCCAAGCCATAAGACTGCTGAACGATAATCAAATGGCCACCCCGACTATTTATATGCCTCCCCCTTTTTTTCCAATGCTGCTCCTCGCTGTTTATTATCAATGCACAGTCACTTTACAAATTACCTTGACTTACCTGTCGCATGACTTACCTTTGACGCATGTGACATATACAATTTGATTTGACCTGTCTTGGCCAACTTTGACCTCACCAGTCCAACTCTGGTCACCTGTGCTGCATCAGCCACAGCAGTGGGAGCTCCCTCAGCTCCAGGATGGTACTGAGCCCAATCGAACAGAAGTACTCCGTTGGAGAGAGGGAGGCACTGTCATGTGTCTGGGCCTGTGACCGATTGCTTATTTACCTTTACAGACATTCTTTCACCATGCGCAAGGACCAACATGCCCTCAAAGCCTTGATGTTTACAGCTGGGTCGGGTCACAACACCCTTCATATGTACCGCTGGTTAGACCGCCTCCAGAAGTATAACTTTGAGCTGCAGCTCACACCAGGCATGGAAAATGTTGTGGCCGATCTCCTTTCACACTCAGTTCCCCCAAACTCCACCTGTACCCACGTTTACTCGTAGGAGGATCTCATCCAGCTCCTACACTCACCTCTCCAAGACCATGGTCGCTCAAGGAGCTGTTCGAAGAATGAGTCAACGACCCTATTGTCATGACTTTCCCTCCTGGGTGAGGATCATAGAGAGCCCCCTTCTCTCCCACCAGAGAGGGGAGGGGTGAAGTTGGCCCTTTTATGACGGTCGTAAATACCTTACAGGAACTCTGTCTCCCACTCTGCAGAAATGGAAGTTTAAAAACCCTTTGTTACAACTGAGATTTTGTAGTACTGTAACATCCAAAATTGGATAATGAAACAATATTTCTGTAATCCAAACATTTGGAATGGTCTGTGGGTATTTAAAGAACAAATCTTGTCAAATTCATTACGATTTTGTAATGTAATTTAATGTGATGTCGGCTTCTGAAGAATTACTCTCCATAGATGGACCGGTTCATTTCAACAGAGCAATGACAAGGACATACAATATTAAATATGTGTTGCATTTCAAAATCCGAATGAGCGGTTGTTGGGGTGCTAAATATCCATATTTATGATGAGCGTATTATTCAACTGAATATACGATAGTTGAATTCCCTTGTCTCTTCTTCTCTCGTTCCCCCATTTCATTGTGTAACAAGCCGTCAAATCGGTTTAGTCCACTAAGGACTTTTCATTGCATCATGTTAGTAACCAATGTATAATCCATTTTTTATTTCACCTTTATTTGACCAGGTAGGCCAGTTGAGAACAAGTTCTCATTTACAACTGCGACCTGGCCAAGATAAAGCAAAGCAGTGTGACAAAAAACAATAGAGTTACACGTGGAATAAACAAAAGTACAGTCAATAACACAATAAAAAAAATCTATATAAAGTGTGTGCAAATGGAGTAAGGAGGTAAGGCAATAAATAGGCCATAGTAGTGAAGTAATTACAATTTAGCAAACTAACACCGGAGTGATAGATGATAATGATGTACATGTGTCCATGTGTTTATGTATTTCTGTGTGATTATTTAGTTAGTTATTAAATAATTAATTAAGCGAACTTTGTATATCGCTGATTCATCGTTTATGCTAGGGTTCATGCAGATATCCAACAACTTTGCGATATTCAGAATGAGACTGATAAGGTAACTATTAGAAAATGAATGACGGCTATGATAGAGATATTCTGATCTATTCTTCAGTCAATTTAGGAAACGGTAACTCATTAAACAAACTTTTCCCGTGGCGCCCCAGATTACTACTTAATTAATTGTTATATGATTAATTTAATTGCGTAATAATTGAATGTGGTATGTAATTATTTGATGAATAGCCATCATCACATTAATGATAGCATACGTCACGCCACCATCTTCATGACCTTGTTATGCCAATGGCTGGTCATCACAGCTCCCACTGGAATGCCACATCTGGCACGTGGAAACTGCATCATGGTAACAAGCAGCCTCAGGGGACAAATGTTGGCACCTTGACATTGTGAAGCTGAAGCACTGCTGCCGGGACCTGGTGTGGTGGCCTGGCATCGATCATGATATCGAAAGGCTAGTACGTGACTGTGCACCATGTCTTGTCAGTAGATAGACCGACCCACCTCCGCCACCAACACTGCAACCACTGGTCTGCCCCCCCCTCGTCCATGGGAGCATATCCAACTGGACATCTGTAGTAAACTTCACAATATGCCACAACACCAACGCTTCTTGCTGGTTGCGGGTGACCTACATTCAAATTGGTCATGGGCTCTGTCACATCAGGGTCCATCATAAACTTCCTGGATATGCTCTTTGCTCGCTGGGAACTGCCTGCAACTCTGACCACGGACAACAGCCCTCAGCTGGTCTCGGACGAGTTCAATTCTTTTAATCCAAAGCAAGAGCTCCCGAATGACACAGCGGTCTAAAGCACTGCATCTCAGTGCAAGAGGCGTCACTGCAGTCCCTGGTTCGAAATCCAGGCTGCATCACACCTGGCCATGATTGGGAGTCCCGTAGGGCAGCACACAATTGGCCCAGTGTCGTCCGGGTTTGGCCTGGGTAGGTCGTCATTGTAAATAATAATTTGTTCTTAACTGACTTGCCAAGTTAAATAAAAATAGAGGAACAAGCATATAAGAACAGCCTATACACAGGCCAAATGGGTGGAGAGGTTCAATAAAACTCTGAAAAACAGACTGAGCTCACTTCGTTCATGTTTTCTCCTTCACCGAATCCTTGTCGCAAACTCTGCTGCACTACAGAGCTGCTCACCCCTCCCCCACCGGAGTGTCTCCTGCCAAGCTGAGGCTAGGACGTGAACTTAAGCTGTCCTTACACAGGCTTCATTCCTCTGTTGGCAACCCAATAGCCTCAAGTCAGTACTGATTGTTTTGTGTAGTTATCTGAAGTCATAGTTGATATGGTTGATCTATTTCCATTGTATGTGAGATGCTAACACTTAGCTCTAAGCAGGGCTCACTTCCTGAATCCTAGTTTGTGTTTGGGCATACACAGGCTAATTGGTTTAAGTATATGTTACACAGAAGTTTAGATCCCTGAGGCACTGATCAAATCTGATGTCCCAATCCCTTCCTCAAGATGGAGGAGGATGTCCAATGCACTTAATTCCCGACAACTAGCTGGAGTCTCTCCTACTCTCCATCTTGCATTTACAAGGCACTGTGAAATACTTTTGTAAGAAGATAAAAGTCAAAGAGATGTCATCTGTGTGATTGTGAGCATGACACTTGGCCTGGTGAGAGGAGAAGGAGACCTCCTGGGCTCCACATGATAGATCCTTTCTGATCTCTTTCAGAAGGAACACTGATGATGAAAAGAGCTGTAGAGGCTGGATTGGTGACTCAGTTTTCCAAATGTACATAATTGAATGAGAAACCTTTTCAAGTGGAGATGAGGGGTGTTTCTGAGGTAGAAGACACCCACTCCAGTCTGTGTACCTTTGCTAAAAAAAAGTGTAATAAATATATATATAAGACTCAGTCTCCCAGAGATGTACGTACTTAGGTGCGAAAAGTTTAAATCAATCGCAGAACAACAGCAAAGAACCAGCAAAGGATGCTGGAGGAAACGGGTACAAAAGTATCTATATCCACAGTAAAACGACAACCTGAAATGCCGCTCAGCAAGGAGGAAGCCACTGCTCCTAAACAGCCATAAAAAAGTCAAACTACGATTTACAACTGCACATGGGGACAAAGATCGTTCTTTTTGGAGAAATGTCCTCTGGTCTGATGAAACAAAAATAGAACTGTTTGGCCATAATGACCATCATTATGTTTGGAGAGGAAAAAGGGGGAGGCTTGCAAACTGAAGAACACCATCCCAACCGTGAAACACAGGGGTGGCAGTATCATGTTGTGGTCATGCTTTGCTGCAGGAGAGACTGGTGCACTTCACAAAGTAAGTGTATGTAAACTTCTCACTTCAACTGTGTATGTATGAATATGAGCTGTGAAGAGGAGATTGTTTCATCTTCACTCCCCATTCTCTCTCCATTGAATACTAAGCACATGTATGTAAGTGGTTTAGAATAAACGCAGGTAGGTGTGTTGTGATAAAGGATCTCCAGAATAAAGATGGAGGTACAGAGACAGCGCGTGAGGTACATGGAAATGACTGCATTCCCCTTTATGATTGGTAAGCCATAAGGGCCCTGAAATGAAAGAGCCTGCAGCCTGCAACCATCACAATGCGTCTGATTTTTGCATAATGGCATATACAGTATATCACAAAAGTGAGTACACCCCTCACATTTCTGTAAATATTTGAGTATATCTTTTCATGTGACAACACTGAAGAAAGGACACTTTGCTACTATGTAAAGTAGTGAGTGTACAGCTTGTATAACAGTGTACATTTGCTGTCCCCTCAAAATAACTCCACACACAGCCATTGTCTAAACCGCTGGCAACAAAAGTGAGTACACCCCTAGGTGAAAATGTCCAAATTGGGCCCAAAGTGTCAGTATTTTGTGTGGCCACCATCATTTTCCAGCACTGCCTTAAACCTATTGGGCATGGAGTTCACCAGAGCTTCACAGGTTGCCACTGGAGTCCTCTTCCACTCCTCCATGACAACATCACAGACCTGGTGGATGTTAGAGACCTTGCACTCCTCCACCTTCCGTTTGAGGATACCCCACAGATGCTCAATAGTGTTTAGGTCTGGAGACATGCTTCGCCAGTCCATCACCTTTACCCTCAGCTTCTTTAGCAAGGCAGTGGTCGTCTTGGAGGTGTGTTTGGGGTCATTATCATGTTGGAATACTGCCATGCGCACCAGTCTCCGGAGGGAGGGGATCATGCTCTGCTTCAGTATGTCACAGTACATGTTGGCATTCATGGTTCCCTCAATGAACTGTAGCTCCGCAGTGCCGGCAGCACTCATGCAGCCCCAGACCATTATACTCCCACCACCATGCTTGACTGTAGGCAAGACACACTTGTCTTTGTAATTTCACCTGGTTGCCGCTACACACCATCTGAACCAAATAAGTTTATCTTGGTCTCATCAGACCACAGGACATGGTTCCAGTAATCCATGTCCTTAGTCTGCTTGTCTTCAGCAAACTGTTTGTGGGCTTTCTTGTGCGTCATCTTTAGAAGAGGCTTCCTTCTGGGACGACAGCCATGCAGACCAATTTGATGCAGTGTACGGCGTATGGTCTGAGCACTGACAGGCTGACCCCCCCACCCCTTCAACCTCTGCAGCAATGCTGGCAGCACTCATACGTCTATTTCCCAAAGACAACCTCTGGATATGACGCTGAGCATGTGCACTCAACTTCTTTGGTCGACCATGGCGAGGCCTGTTCTGAGTGGAACTTGTCCACTTAAACCGCTGTATGGTCTTGGCCACCGTGCTGCAGCTCAGTTTCAGGGTCTTGGCAATCTTCTTATAGCCCAGGCCATCTTTATGTAGAGCAACAATTATTTTTTTCAGATCCTCAGTTATTTGCCATTAGGTGCCATGTTGAACTTCCAGTGACCAGTCAGTATGAGGGAATGTGAGAGCGATGACACCATATTTAACACACCAACTCCCCATTCACACCTGAGACCTTGTAACACTAACAAGTCACATGACACCAGGGAGGGAAAATGGCTAATTGGGCCCAATTTGAACATTTTCACTTAGGGGTGTTATCACTTTTGTTGCCAGCGGTTTAGACATTAATGGCTGTGTGTGTTATTTTGAGGGGCAGCAAATGTACACTGTTATACAATTTGTACACTCACTACTTTACATTATAGCAAAGAGTAATTTCTTCAGTGTTGTCACATGAAAAGATATACTCAAATATTTACAAAAATGTGAGGGGTGTACTCACTTTTGTATTATACTGCACATAGATACAATGTAGTGAAATTGTATTTATTCACCAGACCATCTCACTGTGTTCAGGCAACATGCCATGAGCCTTTTTAACAGTGACCTTTCTAATCGTGGCTGAATTTAAATGTAGGTTATCACTTCATCTCGGAGTCTACTGCATAGCTGATAGGGTATTGTGACATGAGTGAATTGTAGACCATCATTGAGTGAAAAATGGACCTATCAGTCCCGGTATTCAAAGGGCTCTGAAGGTTTTTATAAAGTTACTTTTCAATTAGCTTTTCACCAAGAGAAACAAGCAGGGTGACTTTCAGTCCACATAATTCAAAGGTAGACAAAGAACAACAGCATACTATGTGGCCCTGGAGACAAGTAGTGGTTTCGCCATGATCTGAAGGACAAAAATCGAACATATAGTAGCAATTTTAAGTCTTAATGGACAGCATCCCAGCATACTACCAGATAAGTAATTGGTGGTTTGTGATGGACAATTTTCAGCTGAAGGGGAAAAATATCATTACTCTGTCCATTGCAGGAGACAATTTATTAGGAATGCCACAGACTTTCATTCACCTACAGGGGCAGTGCCACATTCTCTTTAGAAAAAGCATGTTCTAAAATAGTTTGCTAATTGAAAGATTATTTTGATTGTGTGTAATCAAGAGGGGATTGCTTTGTGAACAATTTTAGACTAAATGTATTCAATGTCAACTCTTGTTTTTCTGATTTAGGACTGGATTCAATCCGTATCGTGGAAATATCAGGAAGATCTCCATGAAAATGCAAAGGAAATTGAGCCGACACATGCAGAGTTCACCGTGGATGCAGTCTCCGCGGACGCCGGAACATTGCCTTTTTAAATGTCAATCTACCTACAGTGGTGGAAAAAGTACCCAATTGTCATACTTGAGTAAAAGTTAAGATACCTTAATAGAAAATGAATCAAGTGAAAGTCACCTAGCAAAATCCTACTTTAGTAAAAGTCTAAAAGAATTTGGTTTTAAATATACTTAAGCATCAAAAGTAGAAGTAGTAATCATTTCACAGTCTTTATAAACCAGACCCAACAATTTTCTTTGTTAAACACAAAGTGCTTCATTTGTAAATTAAGTCTGAGTGTTGGAGTGTGCCCCTGGTTATCCGTAAATGAGTCCACCAGAGGCAGTAGGGATGACCAGGGATGTTCTCGTGAGAAGTGCTTGAATTGGACTGTTTTCCTGTCATGCTAAGTATTTGAAATGTAACAAGTACTTTTGTGTGTCAGGGAAAATGTATGCAGTAAAAAATATTTTCCTTAGGAATGTAGTTAAGTACAAGTTGTCTAAAATATAAATCGTAAAGTACAGATACCCCCAAAAATGACTTTAAAGTACTTTACACCACTAGCTATAACATGACAATTCCACGATACATCTGCGATACGGATTGAATCGAGCCCGAAGTCATAGAAAATACACTACTACAGTCATGGCTACTGAACCAGGTACAAGGAACACCACCAGAGACTAAACAATTACTGGAAACTGCAACAGTATGCAACTACAGCTAAAGCAGTTTACATTGAATTCAAATTGGTCCATTTACACGAGACAAAATTATATGAATGATATAAAATGCACAGTTTGTATTGCATCATGCAATGTATGAAGAATATATTGTGAAATATGTGTAACTATCAAAATAAAGGAAACACCAACATAACACCGCCAGAAAAGCTTCAATGCACCTTGGCATAGATTCTACAAGTGTCTGGAACTCTATTGAAGTGATGCGACATCATTCTTCAACAAGAAATTCCATAATTTGGTGTTTTGTTGATGGTGATGGAAAACACTGTCTCAGGCTCCGCTCCAGAATCTCCCAGAAGTGTTTAAACTGCTAAAATGGGACAAGGTCTGTCCATGGTAAGGCATTGCTATGCTTTCTTGACATCTGCCAACCAGACAGGTCCTACAGGCCTAGGTTTGTCGCACTTGGACTACTGTCCAGTTGGTGGTCATGTGCGGCAAAGAGGGACATAATATAGGTACATTGCAGTTGTTCCAGAACAGAGTAGCACGTATTGCACTTAGATGTCAGTAACATACATGGCAATCTCTTCTGGCTCAAAGTTGAGAGATTGACTGCATCATTATTGGTCTTTGTGCGAGGTGTTGAAGGTACTGAACTGTCTGTGCAAGCAGTTGACACACAAGACATGCAGCCAGAGGTCTCTTCACAGTCCCCAGGTCCAGAACAGAAGCTGGGAAACGCACAGTATTAAATAGAGACATGGCTGTAACGAACTCTGTGCCACCCCCGGTTATTCATGATAGCAATCAAACCAGATTCAAAAACCAGATAAAATAACACCTTATGGCACAATGGGGACTGTGAAGAGAAACAGATTTTATATTTTACAATCAATCAATGAAGCTACTTCAATACAGAAATGACCATATGGATATTACAGTTGATGCAATACAGTAGAAATATATACTGTATTTGTTTCTTAAATAATGTCTGGGAAAAGAAATTAATCTAAATGCATTTCGACCCATTCTAATGTAGGCTCCACATACATAAATATAACTTCTACAAGTAACTTATGATTATTTTTGGTGGGGGAAAGAGATGCACCATCCCTTCCCTGGAGAAAGTAATGAATGATGCCTGCTTCCATAGATAAACACTGATTGGTTGCAGCCAAAGACCAGTGAAAGAGATGCATACAAAGTAAGGGCCCTCTGAATGCCTGCTAGCAAATGGAACTCTGGGTTTATCTTTTAACTATGCTTTCGTAAAAAAAAAATGTCGGCCATTGTGTCTAAATAGATGAATTATGAAATGACATCTTACTAAACATTTTGCTATGCAGTGATGTCCCTGGTTCCGTCTCTGTATTGATTGTGGTTGGACTGTTGACAGGACAGCACAAGGATAACAAGTTCCACATGAATGGATAGAACCACAACAAGCAAACAAGAGCCCTGATTTTTTTTTTGTTCCCTTACCATTCCAAGAGAACATTTTCAGGATCGACATGATGGTTTTATTTTGAAGTTGCTCGGTCACAAGAAAGATACCTGAAGCACAGTTTATTTCTTAAATTCTATTTTCCTTTGAAGTCATCTGAAGCTCCAGGCTTTGTAATGGCAGAAATTCATAGATGTTGGTATTTGCTTCATGAGCAAGCTGAAGTGTTCTGTTAGTTTGAGATTCCAACAGATACGTTTGGGCATCTGAAAATAGCATAAAGGTGTAACGCACTTCATCAAAGCCTCTGGCTCTAGCGACAGCCATGATTATTCTGTAGATAATTAGATTAAATTAAGGTAGGGAAGAAAGAGTGAGAGAGGACTGTGGGGCTGAAACAATGTGTCCAGCAACACAACTGCAAAAAAACAGCTGCACATAATAGCCCTCCTATCATTGCCATTAATGTTTACACTGAGCAAGCTTTCATTAAAACATTGAGAAGTGTGAACCCCATAAAAGCGACAACATAGACAGTATCCTGTCTTCACTGACCTGTACTTCAATCCCGTATCCCAGGTAGACGGTCAGCACGTAGGTGCAGTCCGCTCCAGGGTCAGGCGACGAAGCTGAGGAATGCAGCTGTGGAATCTCAATGTGACCCTCTGGGTCAGTGAAATTCACAGTGCAGGGACCTGGCACAGAATAGAGAGAAATACAATTGATCCCTCTTCCCAGGCGACTGATCCCTTTCTGGCAGCTCATCTGTGTTTCAGTGGCCCTCTAACCCCCTCATTAACTCCCCAGGTTTTCTGCCTCACAGCCAGGGCCCGGCTATCACACAGCCCCTCAGCCATCTAGACCCACTGGACAGGACAGCCAGGCAGCACAGATCAGGTGGAGCCAGCCTTGGCATATCGGTTTGATGCATGATCAGCTTCGTGATCCTGGGTGCCGGATTAATGGGAGAAGTCACCATGGAAGGATGAGGAACACTGACTAGCCTTCTCAGATGCTGTTCCTGCCTGGCTGTACAAAACTCTGACTAAAGTCTGACTAAACACTGTTAGTGAGAGGCAGTTAGGTTGATAGGTTAAGTGATTTGATGATTCCTGTATTAATGCTGCTTCTCCTAAGCCATCGTCATTACAGAAAAGCTGTATTTGCCAATTAGATGCAACTGGGTTTACATACTTCTAGTTTCACTCTATATTCATATGAGACTAATAGAAATAGAAGGTACCTGGTGTCTGCATGGTGGTAATGGTGGTGGTTGTGATGATGGTTGTGGTGGTGGTTCCCTCATCCACCTCTCCTGTGGATGTTGCGGTTAGTTTGGTGAGCTGGATGCCAGGGCCTGTCCTGTTCTTTACCCCTGGTTCCTCGGACTCCCCTTTCTCCACCCTCACTGAGGTGGTCAGCACAGGGGGTGCCACGGTGGTCTCCGTCGTGACAACTGCCCTCTGACTATGGAGACTTCCATTCGGGGAGGGGGGGACATTGGGTCTGAGGCCACTGACTGTAGGGGCAGTGTTTGCCACTACAGGGGTGGTCAGGGAGTCTGTGGTCACTGTCACCTTCTCTGCCTCCCTGGCCTTGTCCTCGGCTGGCTTGTCCTTCTGAGCCATGCTCACCAGTAGCCCTGGGGTTGTAGGAGCAGAGCTGGTGAGGGGGGTTGTGGCAGCCACTGTGGCAGTAGTGGCTATGTCAGAGAAGGCAGGGGTGTCCTCATGTTGCACGAGGCGAGTCGAAGCGTCTCCTGCCTCAAGAGTGGAAACAGAGCCAGGCATTGTAGGATGTCCTGCCACATCTCCATGGTCTGTGAAGAACTGCTGGTCCCCCTGGAAGTTTTTAGTGAGCAGGTGTTCATGGAGGGCGAAGCCTCTGAAGACGGGCCGGTGGTTAGGGACGTTCATGGTGGATGCTGTGGTGAAATGGTTGATCTCACTCGCTGTGTCCTGTGTGGGGGAGTGTGTGAAGGCTCCGCTGTCTGACTCCACTCTTCTCTGGCCAACAGCATTGACATTTTCTAGAGAAGACAATGGAGAGAGACACACAGACAACATAGAGATATTAGAGCATACCAGAAGACAACAAATATCAGAGAACATGATTCCTAAATATAACATTGCATAGAAAATATATATTTTTTATTACAAAAATCTAAATTGGATACATGATATATGGCTCTGCTGTAATTGCTAAATCTGTTCTTTAGCCTAGGGCTAGGGACTGTCACTTACCAGGATCTAAGGAGCATTATGAATGGATATCATGTTAGATAGAAGGTTAAGTGCAGTGGCTAGTGAACAATAAAAACCCAGATGAGTTAACTCCCACTGTAGACATATTGTCATGAGGCCCTTTAGGAAAATCCTCTCATGATAAACCTTTGATGATTCATTTGAATACCTTTATTCCTCCTTCCTCCAATTATCCAAAGTAAAGATTTTGCTCTGAATTTCTCGTGATGATTACCAAATATAATAATGGCTGAGCCTTAGAGAGTAATTATTCCCACCTGCAGCAGTTGAAATGTAATCAGGAAGCCCCGGGGTATGGGTGCTAAATTCAAGAAAGGGAGGGCTGATGATGAAAGCTCCAAATTGCTCTCATACAGTATTTCTATAAGAAGCCAAAACCAGTGTTCAAGTCTACTTGATCTCAAGAATTATAGAGGGAAATTATTGGTGCTTTTGACAGTGGCTTTATTTTTGCCAGAATGACAACTTTAGTGTCAAAAGACACCAGAGGATGTCTCTGAGGGTGAATTATGAGCAACACCATGATTGTCTTTCATCTCTTCTACATTTATCTCCATTAGTATATTGGAGGCCTTTAAATAGTTATGTGGCAGATGAATAATGACAGTCCTCACTGTGAAGCCTGCAGCATGTCAGCATGAGTGTTCGTTATCGAAGACAAGCGTTGCAATCACAGCCAAAAAGAGTCAAGAAAATTGAGAAATATTCATCTGACTTCTGGGATAAAATATTAAAAGACACAAGTTTTCTTGTGGACAGACTCCAGCTGAAGGATAGGATGACTTTCAGGATGTAGATTACCCCTAGTGTGCACACACACAGACACACTGCTTGATTCACACTCCTTAAAGTGATGCTCCAATAGTTTTGAAGTAGTATCATTTCAGACAGTAGTTTTGAAACTAGTGCTCATGAGCCAAAATGGGTCACCGAAATGTTTTATTATTTTTGCAATTTGTATGATATATTACAAATTCCAATTCATACAATACATTACGAATTTGAAAGTTCTTAAAAAATATATATTTTTACCTCTATTTAACTTGGCAAGTCAGTTAAAGAACAAATTATTTTTCACAATGATGGCCTAGGAACAGAGAGTTATCTACCTTGTTCAGGGGCAGAACAACAGATTTTTACCTTGTCAGCTCGGGGATTTTATCCAGAAATCTTTTGGTTGCTGGTCCAACACTCTAACCACTAGGCTACCTGCAGCCCGTTCCTAAAATCCCGGACTGCATATTTAACCACATGACAGAAAAATAAGTAAAACATGAAAACATACAAGCCTTGTAGTGGTAAACCACTTTGGACATTTATAAAATTGTGTTATATAGGTACTGTTATTTTCTACAAAAACAGACACAGCTGCCAAAACAACAGGCAGTATACAGGGATTGCTATGGTACGCAGTGATAATGACAAGTTCTCTTGTCCTTTATCAGAGTAGGACCTCTGTGAATTGGAAATTAAGGACTTCCTAAAGCTCTCTGATGTTAAACTGTGTTATTTGTCCTGGGATTTTTTTACAATAATTGTCTTTGACAGTTTCATCACTTATGGTCGTGCTGTGGGGACAAATAGAGATGCCACTATTCAGAAGACTGAATGTAGGCTACAGTATAAGTGAGGAAGTAAGTAAGTAAGTGAGTAAGGTTGTTATTATGAAAAATGTGCTAATTACTCTGTCTAAATGTATCACAAGATGAATGGTGGTTCACCATTTATAAATAGTAGACTAGGCTACATGTACAGTGGGGCAAAAAAGTATTTAGTCAGCCACCAATTGTGTAAGTTTTCCACCTTAAAAAGATGAGAGAGGCATGTAATTTTCATCATAGGTACACTTCAACTATGACAGACAAAATGAGAAAAAAAATCCAGAAAATCACATTGTAGGAGTTTTAATGAATTTATTTGCAAATTATGGTGGAAAATAAGTATTTGGTCACCTAAAAACAAGCAAGATTTCTGGCTCTCACAGACCTGTAACTTCTTCTTTAAGAGGCTCCTCTGTCCTCCACTTGTTACCTGTATTAATGGCACCTGTTTGAACATGTTATCAGTATAAAATACACCTGTCCACAACCTCAAACAGTCACACTCCAAACCACTATGGCCAAGACCAAAGAGCTGTCAAAGGACACCAGAAACAAAATTGTAGACCTGCACCAGGCTGGGAAGACTGAATCTGCAATAGGTAAGCAGCTTGGTTTGAAGAAATCAACTGTGGGAGCAATTATTAGGAAATGGAAGACATACAAGACCACTAATAATCTCCCTCAATCTGGGGCTCCACGCAAGATCTCACCCTGTGGGGTCAAAATGATCACAAGAACGGTGAGCAAAAATCTCAGAACCACACGGGGGGACGTAGTGAATGACCTGCAGAGAGCTGGGACCAAAGTAACAAAGCATACCATCAGTAACACACTGCGCCGTCAGGGACTCAAATCCTGCAGTGCCAGACGTGTCCCCCTGTTTAAGCCAGTACATGTCCAGGCCCATCTGAAGTTTGATAGAGAGCATTTGGATGATCCAGAAGAAGATTGGGAGAATGTCATATGGTCAGATGAAACCAAAATATAACTTTTTGGTAAAACTCAACTCGTGTTTGGAGGACAAAGAATGCTGAGTTGCATCCAAAGAACACCATACCTACTGTGAAGCATGGAGGTGGAAACAACATGCTTTGGGGCTGTTTTTCTGCAAAGGAACCAGGACGACTGATCCGTGTAAAGGAAAGAATGAATGGGGCCATGTATTGTGAGATTTTGAGTGAAAACCTCCTTCCATCAGCAAGGGCATTGAAGATGAAACGTGGCTGTGTCTTTCAGCATGACAATGATCACAAACACACCACCCGGGCAACGAAGGAGTGGCTTCGTAAGAAGCATTTCAAGGTCCTGGAGTGGCCTAGCCAGTCTCCAGATGTCAACCCCATAGAAAATCTTTGGAGGGAGTTGAAAGTCCATGTTGCCCAGCAACAGCCCCAAAACATCACTGCTCTAGAGGAGATCTGCATGGAGAAATGGGCCAAAATACCAGCAACAGTGTGTGAACACCTTGTGAAGACTTACAGAAAACGTTTGACCTCTGTCATTGCCAACAAAGGGTATATAACAAAGTATTGAGATTCCATTTCCAAACAGACCCAAGCTTCCCTTCAGAGGACCTAACTGCCTAATAGAATTTGCCTCTTGACACTGATGCTACAGTAGGTGTTACTACACACTGCCGCAAAGTACTATGGATCATACTAACTCTCCCTGAGGCTGGATGGTAGTTTTAGGTTTTACGTTTTACAGTGAAGAGTCAATGAGGATGTTTGCACACCTTTTTGTGAGCAGGGCTGTCTGAGTCTGAAGCCTTTCGAATGGAGATGTTGACTCACAGTTCTAGATCTTGGCACGATTTCTCACTCCAATCTTTTAGGAATGTATTTGCTTTGAAATTTCTCAGATGGAAAAGGATAGAGACCCAGGGGATCCAATCATCCTGGTACTGATGAGAAACATAATCTGTAACACCTTCTTTCATTCAGATGGAGTTACCTGCACTGAGACTGACACCAGGTGAGGAAGGAAGAAACCAAAAACATGTTTACTCCATGTCAGTAGCACTAGGATAAACCATTTACACATCCAGTGGGGTGCAATCTTGAAAATTAAGACTTTTACATACCTGCAAAACAGATCAAAACAACACCTCTCACACAATAGATACGCCATAAGCCATATGAACACAACTGTAACTTATCACTCAGAAAACTGCACCCAAGTTGAACTGTTGGCTGCGCTTTAGTTTGTTACCTTCGCTTGCATTAATTATTGACAGAAATAGATAAGAAGCACCATTCATTCATATTGTATGCATTATCCTGTAGTCACAGCAACTGCTGTGTATTTTGGACTACAGCAGACTAAAAAGAGATCAAACAAAGTCATTCGCCCTTCATGACTTTGATATAGCTCTCCTTGACCTATGACAAGCATTCCACTACACATTTCAATCTCCCTTTGTCCCAGTCTGAAACATGAAGGTATTACAGATTTGGTCAGGGAGAGGTAGAAAATGTCAGTGAAAGCACCCACCAGTTGGTCAGTGCATGCTCTGAGTACGCATCCTGGTAATCGGTCTGTCTGTGTGTGCTTGTGAATGATAACCTGTTTAAATGTCCAACTCACATCTGCTACGGAGAGTGAGATCATCCAGAACTGCTGGTGCTCTCATTCATTGTTCATTGTTGCTTGCCTGAAAGCTAGGTATGTAGCTTGTCTGGTAGGCTCGGGTCACTGGGTATGTTGCTTGTCTGGTAGGCTCGGGTCACTGGGCAGCTCACTGGGTTTCCCTTTGTAATCCGTGATAGTTTGCAAGCCCTGCCACATCTGACAGGCATCAGAGCCGGCGTAGTAGGATTCGATCTTAGTCCTATATATGCCTTGCCTGTTTGATGGCTTGTCAGAGGTCGTAGCAGAATTTCTTCTAAGCGTCCTGGTCAGTGTTCCACTCCTTGAAAGAAGCAGTTTGTATGTTGCCTGTAATTCATGGCTTTTGGTTGGGATATGTAGATACAGTTAGAGTGGGGATGACGTAGTCGATGCACCTATTAATGAAGCTTGTGACGGATGTGGTAAACTCCTCGATGTTATCAGATGAATCCGGGAACATATTCCAGTCTGTGCTAGTGAAGCAGTCCTTTAGTTAATCATCTGTTTCATTGGACAACTTCCGTATTGAGTGCGTCACTGGTACATCCTTCGTCTGCCGCCGAATACTCCATCCGCTGTGCCTTCATCCTGCCTCCGTCGGAGCAGACGCTCCTACTAGCCTAGGGCTACTAACTTTAAACGCTGTGTCGCAAGCGTAGTGGCGGCTCCCCTGTTCCATCTACTGCTGCCCCCTGGACACTACTGTCCATTACTGGAATGTCCACGAACCCAGGCTCCGTGTGTAGTTAATCCGACCCTCTCTGCCTAGTCATCGCCATTTTACCTGCTGTTGTTGTGTTAGCTGATTTGCTGTTGTTGTCTCACCTGTTGTTTTAGCTAGCTCTCCCGATCAACACCTGCGATTACTTTATGCCTCGCTGTATGTCTCTCTCAAATGTCAATATGCCTTGTATACTGTTGTTCAGGTTAGTTATCATTGATTTAGTTTACAATGGAGCCCCTAGTTCCACTCTTCATACCTCTGATACCTCTTTTGTCCCACCTCCCACACATGCGGGGACCTCACCAATTACAACCAGCATGTCCAGAGATACAACCTCTCTTATCATCACCCAGTGCCTGGGCTTACCTCCGCTGTACCCGCACCCCACCATACCCCTGTCTGCGCATTATTCCCTGAATATATTCTACCACGCCCAGAAATCTGCTCCTTTTATCCTTTGTCCCCAACGCTCTAGGTGACCAGTTTTGATAGCCTTTAGCCGCACCCTCATCCTACTCCTCCTCTGTTCCACGGGTGATGTGTAGGTAAACCCAGGCCCTGCATGTCCCCAGGCACCCTCATTTGTTGACTTCTGTGATCAAAAAAGCCTTGGTTTCATGCATGTCAACATCCGAAGCCTCCTCCATAAGTTTGTTTTACTCACTGCTTTAGCACACTCTAATGTCCTTGCTGTGTCTGAATCCTGGCTTAGGAAGGCCACCAAAAATTTTGAGATTTCCATACCCAACTATAACATTTTCCGTCAAGATAGGGGAGGAGTTGCAGTCTACTGCAGAGATAGCCTGCAAAGTAATGTCATACTTTCCAGGTCCATACCCAAACAGTTCGAACTTCTAATTAAAAAAATTAATCTCTCCAGAAATAAGTCTCTCACTGTTGCCACCTGCTACCGACCCCCCTCAGCTCCCAGCTGTGCCCTGGACACCATTTGTGAATTGATCGCCCCCCATCTAGCTTCCGAGTTCTGTTAGGTGACCTAAACTGGGACATGCTTAACACCCCGGCAGTCCTACAATCTAATCTAGATGCCCTCAATCTCACACCAATCATCAAGGAACCCACCAGGTACAACCCTAAATCTGTAAACAAGGGCACCCTCATAGACGTTATCCTGACCAACTGGCCCTCCAAATACACCTCCGCTGTCTTCAATCAGGATCTCAGCGATCATTGCCTGTATCCGCTACGGGTCCGCAGTCAAACGACCACCCCTAATCACTGTCAAACGCTCACTAAAACACTTTTGCAAGCAGGCCTTTCTAATCGACCTGACCCGGGTATCCTGGAAGGATATTAACCTCATCCCGTCAGTTGAGGATGCCTGGTCATTCTTTAAAAGTAACTTCCTCCTTAGATAAACATGTTCCGTTAAAAAAAAACAGAACTAAGAACAGATATAGCCCCTGGTTCACTCCAGACTTGACTGCCCTCAACCAGCACAAAAACATTCTGTGGCGGACTGCAATGGCATCGAATAGTCCCCGCGATATGCATCTGTTCAGGGAAGTCAGGAACCAATACACGCAGTCAGTCAGGAAAGCAAAGGCCAGCTTTTTCAAGCAGAAATTTGCATCCTGTAGCTCTAACTCCAAAAAGTTCTGGGACACTGTAAAGTCCATGGAGAACAATAGCACCTCCTCCCAGCTGCCCACTGCACTGAGGCTAGGTAACACGGTCACCACCGATAAATCCATGATAATCGAAAACTTCAAGAAGCATTTCTCAACGGCTGGCCATGCCTCCCTCCTGGCTACTCCAACCTCGGCCAACAGATGAAAGAGCTGCAAAACCTGGACCCGTACAAATCAGCTGGGCTTGACAACCTGGACCCTCTATTTCTGAAACTATCTGCCGCCATTGTCGCAACCCCTATTACCAGCCTGTTCAACCTCTCTCTCATATCGTCTGAGATCCCCAAGGACTGGAAAGCTGCCGCGGTCATCCCCCTCTTCCAAGGGGGAGACACCCTGGACCCAAACTGTTACAGACCTATATCCATCCTGCCCTGCCTATCTAAGGTCTTCGAAAGCCAAGTCAACAAACATATCACTGACCATCTTGAATCCCACCGTACCTTCTCCGCTGTGCAATCTGGTTCCAACTGGCCTCCAACTGCTCTTAAACGCTAGTAAAACCAAATGCATGCTTTTCAACCGTTCGCTGCCTGCACCTGCACGCCCGACTAGCATCACCACTCTGGATGGTTCCGACCTAGAATATTTGGACATCTATAAGTACCTAGGTGTCTAGACTGTAAACTCTCCTTCCAGACTCATATCAAACATCCACGCCGCCAAACGTCCCCTAGTAAAACTGACTATCCTACCGATCCTTGACTTCAGCGATGTCATCTACAAAATAGCTTCCAATACTCTACTCAGCAAACTGGATGCAGTTTATCACAGTGCCATCCGCTTTGTTACTAAAGCACCTTATAACACCCACCACTGCGACCTGTATGCTCTAGTCGGCTGGCCCTCGCTACATATTCATCGCCAGACCCACTGGCTCCAGGTCATCTACAAGTCCATGCTAGGTAAAGCTCCGCCTTATCTCAGTTCACTGGTCACAATGGCAACACCCACCCGTAGCCCTCGCTCCAGCAGGTGTATCTCACTGATCATCCCTAAAGCCAACACCTCTTTGGCCGCCTTTCCTTCCAGTTCTCTGCTGCCTGTGACTGGAACGAATTGCAAAAAATCGTTGAAGTTGGAGACTTTTATCTCCCTCACCAACTTTAAACATCTGCTATCTGAGCAGCTAACCGATCGCTGCCGCTGTACATAGTCCATTGATAAATAGCCCACCCAATTTACCTACCTCATCCCCATACTGTTTTTATTTATTTGCTTTTCTGCTCTTTTGCACACCAGTATCTCTACCTGCACATGACCATCTGATCATGTATCACTCCAGTGTTAATCTGCTAAATTGTAATTATTCACCTACCTCCTCATGCCTTTGAAACACAATGTATATTGACTCTTTTCCTTTTTTCTTTTTTTCTACTGTGTTATTGACTTGTTTATTGTTTACTCCATGTGTAACTCTGTGTTGTTGTCTGTTCACACTGCTATGCTTTAACTTGGCCAGGTCACAGTTGTAAATGAGAAATTGTTCTCAACTAGCCTACCTGGTTAAATAAAGGTGAAAAATCCTGTTTGAGTTGTTGGTTGTAAGCAGGAATCAGGAGGATATCATTATTGTCAGGTGCAGCAAAGAATGACCTAGCAAAGCAGCAGTTTGCTCAAAACGAAGCAGCATGCATTGCCCTTAACTGTGTCAAATGTTTAACCACTTGAATATTCTACTGGCATATACTTCAAAACAGACATACATGTACATACCCCCACCAGACACACCGCTATGGATTTCTTCATGTTACCCAAACCAAAAACAGATTGATTGCGTCACTCAGATATGTATAGAGCCATAATCATCGTGGAATGCTCTGCCACCAGAGGTTACTTAAACAGATTAATATATATATATATATTGTATCACAGCGCTCTTCTCCTCTTTCTTGATATCTGATTTAACTGCACTGTATATATGAATAGTGTGTAAATAGTATTTTTGTTGTCTCTTGGTGTCTTTCCAATATACACTGTGTATACAAAACATTAAGAACACCTGCTCTTTCCATGACAAGGTGAATTTAAGTGAAAGCTATGATCCATTACTGATGTCACTTGTTAAATCCTCTTCAGTCATGGCCAAAAGTTTTGAGAATGACACAAATATTAATTTTCAAGTTTGTTGCCTCAGTTTGTATGATGGCAATTTGCATATACTCCAGAATGTTATGAAGAGTGATCAGATGAATTGCAATTAATTGCAAAGTCCCTCTTTCCCATGCAAATTAACTGAATTCCCCAAAAACATTTCCACTGCACTTCAGCCCTGCCACAAAAGTACCAGCTGACATCATGTCAGTGATTCTCTCGTTAACACAGGTGTGAGTGTTGACGAGGACAAGGCTGGAGATCCCTCTGTCATGCTGATTGAGTTCGAATAACAGACTGGAAGCTTCAAAAGGAGGGTGGTGCTTGAAATCATTGTTCTTCCTCTGTCAACCATGGTTACCTGCAAGGAAAAGACCTGCAAGGTTACCTGCAAGGAGAAGACAAGGTGAGCGCTATTATCAGTCCTGTGTCATGCCAACAGTAAAGCATCCTGACACCATTCATGTGCGGGGTTGCTTCTCAGCCAAGGGAGTAGGCTCACTCACAATTTTGCAAAAGAACACAGCCATGAATAAAGAATGGTACCAACACATCCTCCGAGAGCAACTTCTGCCAACCATCCAGGAACAGTTTGGTGATGAACAATTCCTTTTCCAGCATGATGGAGCACCTTGCCATAATGCAACATTGATAACTAAGTGGCTCGGGGAACAAAACATCGGTATTTTGGGTCCATGGCCAGGAAACTCCTCAGACCTTAATCCCATTGAGAACTTGTGGTCAATCCTCAAGAGGCGGGTGGACAAACAAAAACTCATATTCTGACAAACTTCAAGCATTGATTATGCAAGAATGAGCTGCCATCAGTCAGGATGTGGCCCAGAAGTTAATTGACAGCATGCCAGGGCGGATTGCTGAGGTCTTGAAAAAGAAGGGTCAACACTGCAAATACTGACTCTTTGCATCAACTTCATGTAATTGCCAATAAAAGCCTTTGACACTTATGAAATGCTTGTAATTATACTTGACAAAAATATCTAAAGACACTGAGGCAGCAAACTTTGTAAAAATGTATATTTGTGTCATTCTCAAAACTTTTGGCCACGACTGTAGATTAAGCCTTGAGACAATTGATAGATGGATTGTGTATGTGCCATTCATTCAGAGGGTGAATAGGCAAGACAAAAGATGTAAGTGCATTTGAACGGGGTATGGTAGTAGGTGCCAGGTGCAGCGATTTGTGTCAAGAACTGCAACGCTGCTGGGTTTTTCCACACTCAACAGTTTCCCGTATGTATTAGGAATAGTCCACCAGCCAAAGGACATCCAGCCAACTTGACAACTGTGGGAAGTATTGGCATCAACATGGGCTAGCATCCCTTTGGACTCTTTCAACACCTTTCAACACAGAGTGCATGACCCAATAAATTGAGGCTGTTTGGAGGGCTAAGTAGACATCATGCAAGACTACAAATCCCTGCACGCTCCTGCACTTCATCTCCAGCTGAAATCTTTGCTAAACAGGTATTGTGTCAATTTAAAACTTGCGCAAGACAGTTCACAGAATGTAATGTAAATTGAAAGATATTTAGCCAATTTATTAATTACTACATTTAGCTAACATTTGATAATTAATTCAGAAATTCTTACCTTAAACTCAATTTGGCAGTCTCGTCCAGATCACCATAGTATTTGTAGTTCTTTATGATAGCCACATAAGCAGCTAATTAGTGTTTCATTTTTATGTCGGAAATACAGGCAACAATATATATACAGTATACACTTAAAATAAGGGCTGTGTTTCGTGTAGGCTAACTCTCTGGCATGACGTTTTAATAACCGTGTAAATCTCACTAGGACTAAGTGACATATATACATATATATATATATACACATACACATACACATACACATACACATATATATATACACATACACATACACATACACATACACATACACATATATATATATATATGTGTATGTGTATATATATATATATATATATATGTATATATATATACACATACACATATATATATATGTGTATGTGTATGTGTATGTGTATGTGTATGTGTATGTGTATGTATGTGTATGTGTATGTGTATATATATATATATATGTGTATGTGTATGTGTATATATATATATATATGTGTATGTGTATGTGTATATATATATATATATATATATATATATATATATATATATATATATATATATATATACACACATACATATACACACATACATATATATAATGTATATCTCCTGTGCTGCCGGAGTCTCCCGCCTGGAAGAGTCTGGTTGACTGGCAGATCTGGAAGATCATGGCTGACTGGCGGATCCTGGCTGACTGGCGGATCTAGCTGCTCTGGCTGCTCCATGCAGACTGGAAGCTCTGGCTAGACACCCCACAAAGACTATGCTAGACACCCCACAAAAACCCCATGACAAAAACGCACCACAATAACCCATGTCACACACTGGCCTGACCAAATAAATGAAGACAAACATACATTACTTCGACCAGGGCGTGACACCTTATTGTAGGTGTTTCTAGAATGAGAAAAAAGAAGAAACCCGCATGCTGCTCTTGATAGTTTCACTGCTCTTTAATAAGCTTTACATATCAGCCTCACTGCCTTTGTCTAGAAAAAATGAATGGTGGAAAAATAATTGAATCCATTTCCTCACTAAGGAAGGTGTTCCTAATGTTTGGTATACTCAGTCTATAACTCTTATGTGGTTCTGTACTTTGTCATGTATTTGCACATTTTATGTGGACCCCAGGAAGAGTAGCTGCTGCAAGTGGAATTGCTAACAGGGATCCTAATAAAAAATATAATTCTTGTCCACTGTGGGAATTGAACCCATGACCCTGACACTTTAAACTTCATGCTCTACCAACTGAGCCACACACAATCAAAACCTGTAACTCAGAGCATGAGCCAGCAAATGGTGAAAATTAATCATTTTACCTAGGCAATTTCAACTCGCTGAACAAAGCCACTGATAAAATTGCTCAAATGACATGATCATTGCCTTCAAACAATTCAAAAAGTGAATTCCATGGAACATATTGAACTGGATAATTTAGCCATCTCCCAATGCTGAATGCTGTCCTGAATTGCTGGTTTATCCATGTGCAAACACACAAGGATCCAGAGAGTGTTTTGACACCTTAATTAGCTTGTGCTCTGTGGGTGACAGTTTGATTTAACGAGGCGGGAGAGCTGCGAGCACTCTTCACATGGGGAGAGATGAAAGGATGGAGTTGACACAGACAGCAAATGAGTTAGATATCCCAGAGCCAGGGCTGCTTTGAAGCCACGGCACCCCACAATGCAGCAATGTAAGCCACGGCGCTGCATATACTGAAAGAAAGGCAAATCTCTCGTGGAGCGTATTTCAGCCATGCAACCTGGGAGCTCGAAAGCATGAATCTGTGATGCAATGATAAATATAATATAATTGTACACTGTGCAAGTGAAGTACAGTAGATACACCGCCTTGTGACTTGTTTTAAAGATTGCATTTCTTTACACATTTTTGACAATACTACATTTGACATAGCTGGTCAAATTGAGTAACATTGTTAAGTCTATAAACAAGGTTTTGATGGGCTCGAAGAAATGAGCTGGACTATAACGCTTGCCTGAAATACAGTATGTCCAAATGGAGTCGAGCATCACTGGAACAATGAAGTGACAGTGTAGAGTAAACAACCATCAATTCTCTTTTCATCGGTCTCTTTGCTAACTCTCTCTCTGCCCCAAAACATATAGAGTTACAGATGCATTATTAATGCTCCATTAAATTGTTATGCTTGTGTATTCCACAAAAACAATTTTGACAGTATTGATCATGAGGTTCCCAGCTAGCACATTTGGCTTCTAGGAAGTTGTCGGAACATACGTTTTTCGTTTCCTATTGATTCTGGGAACGAAGCCATACATTACCAAACCGTTAAAACGGAACATTTTCTAAATGATCTGAAAACAGAAGTGAACATTTAGCCTGTTCTGGGAATGTACATTTTTAGATTGCAGGGAGGTTCTGAGAACGTTTTTCTATGGTTCTCTGAATGTTCTCCTGGGAGGTTTTATTAATATTCTGAGGACAGAAATGACATGTTATTTAAAGGTAATTAAATAACTTTGACAACACTGCTAGCTTAGGTTAACTGTTCTGAACTCCAAGCACATTAAATCATGTGAACACATTCCTTTTTTATTATGGCATGACAACAGTGAGATTCAAATCCAAGATTATCTGCTCTCTGTCCATGAGATTAGTCCACTGCACCACTGCACCACCAAGATGGAGCTCCCATGCAATGTTTTTTAACTCATAAAAAAGCTGTTCACTCATTAAGATCATTATGGCCAATTAGTGAACACACTTAACGAGATAGAGGAAAGATCATTTTTTTGTTGATGCTGAGAACGGAACGAATATGTTTTTAAATTACATTCTTACAACGTTCGTTGAACGTTACTAATGTTTTCTTGTGGTTTTTATGGATAAAAAAATGAGAACAATGAAGAAACTGGCAGAAAACTTTATGCTGAATTACTGAAATGCCACAGAAAAATGTTGTTTCTTGACGTTCTCTGAACAATTTGAAAACATTACTTTAAATAGAAACATGAGGGAAATTGCATAAAACATTGAACTGAAGTACTGAAATTCCCACAGTAGAACATAGTTTCTTAACGTTCTCTGAACGCTCTGAGAATATGAGTTTAAATAGAACCATGAGGAAACCTGTAGAAAACGTTTTGATGAAGTACTGAAATTCCCACAGAAAAATGTTGTTTAACATTCTATGAATAATTTAAGAACATGACTAAATAGGAAACCTGTAGGAAACATTATGGAAAGGTTGTATGCAAAATAACCATAGGGCAACCACGCTCTCACCAAGCTATAGGAAACATATGGTTCTCAGAATGTTAAAACCTCTACAGGATCTGTGTGTCCCTAGTGGGACGGTTGAGCTAATGTAGGCTAATGAGATTAGCATGAGGTTGTAAGCAACAAGAACATTTCCCAGGACATAGACATATCTGATATTGGCAGAAAGCTTAAATTTGTGTTAATCTAACTGCACTGTCCAATTTACAATAGCTATTACAATGAAAGAATACCATGCTATTGTTTGAGGAGAGTGTACAGTTATGAACTAGAAAATGTATTAATAAACTAATTAGTCACATTTGAGCAGTCACAATACAACATTTTGAATAGAAATGCAATGGTTCATTGGATATGTCTAAAACTTTTCAAATACACTGGTGCCATCTAGTGACCAAAATCTAAATTGCGCCTGGACTGGAATAATACATGATGGTCTTTCTCTTGGATTTCAAAGAGAAATACAAAAAGATGCATGTTTTTTTCTTTGTATTATCTTTTACCAGATCTAATGTGTTACATTCTCCTACATTCATTTCACATTTCCACAAACTTCAAAGTGTTACCTTTCAAATGGTATCAAGAATATGCATATCCTTGCTTCAGATCCTGAGCTACAGGCAGTTCGATTTGGGTATGTTATTTTAGGCTAAACATCTTTTTTTAAAGGGGCTAATCCTTAGCTGGGTTCATTGATTTTGATCCAAAACAAATACACACTGCCCAACAGTTTCGCTCTATCATATTTTAACATTACACAATCAATTCATGTTTTATGGCAGAACGTAATTGTCTGTTTGTATGCTGAACCAAAATATAAATGCACCAAAATACAAATGCAACAAAGTGTTGGTCCCATGTTTCCTGAGCTGAAATAAAAGATCCCAAAAATGTTCCATACACACAGAAAAAAGCATTTGTCTCAAAATCTGTGCACAAATTAGTTTACACCCCTGATCATTACATAGGTGCACCTTGTTCTGGGGACAATAAAAGGCCACTCTAAAATGTGCAGTTTTGTCACACAACACAATGCCACAGATGTCTCAAGTTTTGAAGGGGTGTGCAATTGGCATGCTGACTGCAGAAATGTCCACCACAGCTGTTGGCAGAGAACTTAATGTTAATTTCTCTACCATAAGCCGCCTCCAACGTTGTTTTAGAGAATTTGGCGGTTCGTCCAACCGGCCTCACAACCACAGACCACATGTAACCACGGCAGCCCAGGACCTCCACATCCGGCTTATTTACCTGCGGGATCGTCTGAGACCAGCCACCCAGACAGCTGATGAGACTGTGGGGTTTCACAACCAAATAATTTCTGCACAAACCGTCAGAAACCATCTCAGGGAAGCTCATCTGCATGCTCGTTGTCCTCACCAGGGTCTCAACCTGACTACAGTTTGGTGTTGTAACTGACTTCAGCGGGCAAATATTCACCTTCGATGGCCACTGGCAATCTGGAGAAGTGTTTTATGAATCCCGGTTTTAAGTGTACCGGGCAGATGGCAGACAGCTTGTATGACTTCGTGTGGGCGTTGGGCAGATGGCAGACCGCATGTATGACGTCGTGTGGGCGTTGGGCAAACTGCACCACCCTCTGGAGAGCCCTGCGATTGCGGGCGGTGCAGTTGCCGTACCAGGCGGTGATACAGCCCGACAGGATGCTCTCAATTGTGCATCTGTAAAATGTTGTGAGGGACTTAGGGGCCTAGACTAATTTCTTCAGCCTCCTGAGGTTGAAGAGGCGCTGTTGCGCCTTCTTCACCCCGCTATTTGTTCACCCCGCTGTCTGTTTGGTTGGGCCATTTCAGATTGTCAGTGATGTTTCCGCAGAGAAACATTAAGCTTTTCACCTTCTCCACTGCAGTCCCGTCGATGTGGATAGGGCCGTGCTCCCTCTTCTGTTTCTTGAAGTCCACAATCAGCTCCTTCGTTTTGTTGATATTGAGGGAGAGGTTATTTCCTGGCACCACTCCGCCTGGGCTCTTGTCTCCTCCCTGTAGACCAGGGGTGTCAAACTCAAATACCCAGTGGGCCAAAATGTAAAACCTGAACAAAGTCACGGGCCAACATTGAACAAATTAACCTTTTAATATGGACCCAAACAAGTTTTGCTTTAACATTGAATATGGAACAAGCATCGCTTATCACCATACAATATATAATTTAATAGTGGAGACATGCAAAATCGAATTTCAAATGAAAAAACACATCAATGGCATTCATTTATTAAATAAATAAAATTTAAATAAAAATTGTATGCCTCTTTTCTATTTGCAGCCTTCTGATTTAAATACCAAAATCAACTTTTTCCACTGGCTAATAATTTTACAAATAAAATGATAATAAATCAATCAACCATTCAAGCCCATGCCTTGTAGCAAGAAAAAGTGCATAAAGAAAACGTTAATTATTGCACACTGGTCTAATCTGATGTGCCCAAGCCAGATACCTGGCATCTCTTCTTGGATGCTAGTTCATCAATGTCTGGGCTCAAGCTCTGAGCTGAAGAAATCCTCAGTATCGAGCGAAGATGTTCATCAGTCAGACGTCTCCTGTGAGTTGTTTTGGTCATCTTCATCGAGGAGAAAAGTTGCTCGCATAGAGAGCATCTGAGCAGCTTGGGTGCGGAGCTGAGGCATTGTGTCAGGGATGAACCGTGGAAACAGCATCATACTTTGACTTCAGCGTGTCGTTGCACTGGAGTTCAATCAGCTCCATTTGGATGTTGGTTGGTGCATTTTCCACATCAACTGCGAAGGGATTACTAAGCAGTTCAAACTTGCATTTCTGGGCATCGAAGTCGGCAAATCGCCGGCTAAACTCAGCGGCGAGAACACTGAGTTTTTCAGCAAACTGTGCGCATGGGAACACGGCGGTAGAGATCTGCGCTTTTATGGATTGGCAGCAGGGAAAATGGCAAGGGTTTCCTTGCAGCATCTGATTCTCCCACAGGCACAGTTTTGAAGGCCCTCACTGCAGCGTACATGTCTGTGATGATGCGCCCCCGCCCCTGAAGCTGCAGGTTCAGCGCATCGAGATGGCTCGAGATGTCACAGAGAAAGGCCAGCTCACACAGGAACTTTTGCTCCCGGAGCTCTGCTGTATCCTTCCCTTTGGTTTTCAGGAATTGACATATTTCCTCACGCAGCTCGAAACATCTGTTCAGTACTTTTCCTCTGCTTAGCCATCTCACCTCTGTGTGATACGACACGTCTGCGTATACCGAACCACACTCCTCCAGAAAAGATTTAAACTGGCAGTGATTTCGACCTTTGGCTCTTATAAAGTTAACTACCTGTGTTACTGTGGTCATAACATGTTCCATCTTTAGGGCTTTGGCACACAGTGCTTCCTGATGTATGATGCAGTGGTAAACACTTAGCTCACCTGCACAGTTCTCTTCCCGCATCTTCTCCCGAACCATGCCCACCAGTCCACTCTTTTTACCGCACATCGCTGGCGCACCATCTGTCGTTAATCCAACGAGTTTATCCCACAGCAGCTTTATTTCAGTTACACATTTGGAAACCTCCTCAAAGATTTCCTTTCCTGTGGTTGTGCCATGCATTGATTTGAATCCTAATAGCTCCTCCGTAACACACAGATTTGAGTCGACTCCACGGATGAAGACTGACAGCTGAGCAGTATCAGATGCGTCGCAGCTCTCATCCACAGCGAGGGAGAACGCAACAAAATCTTTTCCCTTTTCCATCAGCTGGTCATACAGATTGGTGGCAAGATCACATGTGCGATCAGCTACTGTGTTCCTGCTCAGGCTCACGTTTGAAAATGCTTGTTTTTTCTCTGGGCATACGAGGTCACAAACCTTCATCATGCACTTTTTCATGAACTCTCCCTCATTAAAGGGCCGGGCTGATTTTGCGATCTCTGCTGCCACTATATAACTAGCCTTTACAGCAGCCTCACTTTGTGATGTGGCTTTTTTAAACATATTCTGTTGTGAAACCAAACTTATTTTCATCTCCTCTACTTTCTGGCTCCTTTGAGTCATGTCCAGGTCCTTGTATTTGTCATGGTGTTTCGTTTCATAGTGTCGTCTAATGTTGTACTCCTTACTTACAGCCACGTTGACTCCACAAACAAGACAAACAGGTTTGTCTTTTACATATGTAAACAGATATTCTGCCTCCCACTTGTCCAGACAGCTCCTGTTTTCTGCCTTTCTTTTCGCCATTTTTGGGAAGGGTTAGCTCGCTGACAGTTGTAGCGTCTATGTTGCTATGACTACTGTCACAGAGGAGAGAGCGTTTCTGTGTCCTGTCCTGATTGGCGCGCGAAAACAGCAGAGCATTATGGGATTCGTAGTATTAGTGGTGAATGCGCTGTATAATACCGGCAGGCCAGCTCTAGTAGTAAATTTGGCCCACGGGCCAGAGTTTGACACCCATGCTGTAGACTGTTTCATCATTGTTGGCAATCAGTCCTACTACTGTTGTGTCGTCTGCAAACTTGCCATGCAGTCATTGGTAAACAACGAGTACAGGAGAGGGCTGAGCACGCACCCTAGTGGGTCCCCTGTGTTTAGGATCGGTGTAGTGGAGGTGTGTACCATTATGGTGGTGGGGTTATAGTATGGGCAGGCATGAGCTATGGACAACGAACACAATTGCATTTTATTGATGGCAATTTGAATGTGACGAGATCCTGAAGGCCCATTGTCATGCCATTCATCCGCCACCATAACGTTATGCTTCAGCATGATAATGCACAGCCCCATGTCGCAAGGATCTGTACACAATTCCTGGAAGCTGAACATTTTCCAGTTCTTCCATGGCCTGCAAACGCACCAGACATGTCACCCATTGAGCATGTTTGGGGTGCTCTGGATCGACGTGTACGACAGCGTGTTCAAGTTCCCCCCAATATCCAGCAACTTCGCACAGCCATTGAAGAGGAGTGGGACAACATTCCACAGATTACAATCAAATGCCTAATCAATTCTATGCAAAGGAGATGTATCGCACTGTATGAGGTACATGGTGGTCACACCAGATACTGACTGGTTTTCTGATCCATGCTCCTACCTTTAAAAAAAAGTCATCTGTGACCAACAGATGCATATCTGTATTCAAATTGACTGATTTCATTATATGTACTGTAACTTAGTAAAATATTTTATATTGCTGCAAGTTGTGTTTATATTTTGATGTGCACCAGATTCATGCACTTAGATATGAACATGCCATTTTGGGTGACAGAGCTCATTAGAATAATACCCAGCGTGCTGTGCAATCATAAATTTGTACATATACATTTAGTTCATTTAGCAAACACTTTTATCAAGAGTGACTTCAGTTAGTGCATTCAACTAAGGTAGATAAATCACCACAAGTAAAAAATATATAATGTTAAATATAACCGTTACTGAGAATGTCGTTATAGTTAAACTGATCTGTTGGTTAGTTCTTTGTGCTTGATGTCTTGCTGGTTTAAGCAATGGTGAAAAAGCGCATAGGTTGTTAATTGAAAATACAACTTTTGACTGTGAGGAAGTGTATTATTCATATACTAGTTAGGATGAATGCAACTCAAAAAGGTTTTCAGTTGGTAGAGAATGGCATTTGCAATGCCATGGCTGTGGGATTGATTCCCACTGGGGACCAGTACAAAAATGTATGCACTCACTACTGTAAGTTTCTCTGGATAAGGGTCTGTTAAATGATTCAAATGCAAAAAGATTTTGGAGGTACTTGTTCTAATCAAATTGAAACATGATTACCTGAAAACATTTGGTCAATCTGACATAATTTCTTATTATTATTTCTCAATTCAATAGTCTTTCAGTAGCACAATTCAATTAAATAGATCCAAATACATTTGTGTACTTAATTCTTTCTGCCCCGAGGCCAGATGTTTACCCTTGAAATGTCATTTTCTTTCATTTGATCCTGAAATGACTCCCTTACCAGGAAACACATTCATACATTGCAAATGTGAAATTGAATCAAAATTAGCTCTGAAAATCAGATTGGTCTCAGCATTTGCAGCAGCACTGCCTCCCCCATCATTCCCAGACATATATGTCATTGTAGCATTTGCTGAGGCAAAGAGGCAGAGTGCTTTTACCACTGCCATGGTGTGTGCAGTAATAAAAGTTTGATTGCACCATTCAAGAGGCAGAGTAAACAATTTCTTTACAAAGCCTCTATACGGTTGACAGAGAGCTGACACATAGTATTACATTTTACCGACAGACTCAACAGTCATTAATCTTCCTGGGTGACAGAGGAAATTCAAAGGCCTTTTGATGTTCCGAGATGGAAGGGGAACATTTCCTTGTAGCCTTATTATGTCACAACAGGAGCAGCCCAAGCTGCTCTTAAAAGCAAACTAAACACATTTGACATCTCACACAAACTAGAGAGGATAAAAGACGTAAAGGAAGATCTCCATAAAGTATCACTGAATACATCAGCCTCCCTCCCCCCACATAGTTAGCATAGGTAGTATCTATGGGAAAGGATGAAGCTAAATGAATATTTCTGAAATGATTGCAAGCAGACAACTGAAAACCATGTGAGAGGCATTCGTTATTTTGTATTTCCATAATCATCTCTCTTTCTGAGTTGGGGTGTCATGTAGCTAATAATCAGAGCATTGCAGTAAAAGACTGCACCTTTTCAAATCTCTTTCTCCTGATCTCTCGCTCTCTTTCTCTCTACCCGGTCTTCCCAACACATCTCTCCCTCTCTATTTCTCACTCTCTGTGTGAACAGAAGGTACATGGAGAGAGGCCAATGCCCGCGCAGCCCCTACCCTTCAGTGTTTATATTGAGTGAGTGTGGAGAGCGGAGAGCGCTGAGGGGAGAGTGGAGAGTAGGAGTTGAGCCTCAGGTTAAACTAATAGGGTTTCTCATGCTCGGATCAATGATCAGGGAAACATTACCCAGTGAGGACAGGCTGGAGACCTCACCATGGTTATAATAGACAAGTCATAGGTGCTTTTCTAACTGATGCTATTCACAAGTGTTAAGATCCTAACGGGATGTTTAAAACAGTTGTTTCATGCCATACGTAGCTGACAATGTTCTCAATCCACTATCAACCCAGTATCAGAGTAGAGATACATTGCAAAATGAGCAGCTGTAAAATGACACACAATACTAACTAGCCTCTCAGTGGCTTCTCTCTTTGCATATGGTGCATGTGAGTAATGATCCATGGTGGTGGTTTTAGTTAAGGAGAGTATGGCTCATTACATCCATCTTCTATAGCCTGTTTAGCATTGTCCTCCAGGTCCAGACTTAGTGATTTGAAGGCCCCGGTGAGAAGCCAGTTTTATGGGTTTTATAGAAAAGACTTGTAATTTAACTGTGAAAAGGTATTACCTTTTAATGTTCAATGAACATGTGCAATGATCACAACCATCTAATATTCCAAAATCTGCATCTTTTCCTACCAGTGGTGTGTTTCCACCAAATGGACTTGTTGCAGATAAAAATCAGTGTATGATGACGTAGTGCACACAAAATGTGCTTTTTCACTTATGTTTTCATGTACCGAATAAGAATCTAAAGTTCAATGTGTTACCATTGTATGTTCGACTCTACTGGTAGTTTTGTGCCTACTCTGGTCTTGGCACGTGTGCGCTAGCCAACAGCTCTCAGGTAGCCTACAGTGCAGGCAGGTAGGGTAGTCTACATGATGAGGGTTTATTATGGATGTGAGAATATCTGTATTTTTCATAACTTATTGCATCTGTAGCCTAATAAACTGCATGGTTTCCCAAGTCGTAGTGGGAGGACCACACACCATATCCTCGTGTGACTCCAAGTTCACTTCTTTTTTTTAAGCTTTTCTTTTCTTCTTTTTAAAAAATGTTATCCCCTTTTTCTCCAATTCTCCAATTTCGCGGTATGCAATTGTTAGTAGCTACTATCTTGTCTCATCGCTACAAGTCCAGTATGGGCTCGGGAGAGACGAAGGTTGAAAGTCATGCGTCCTCCGATACACAACCCAACCAAGCCGCACTGCTTCTTAACACAGCGCACATCTAACCCGGAAGCCAGCTGCACCAATGTGTCGGAGGAAACACCATGCACCTGGCAACCTTGGTTAGCGTGCACTGCACCTGGCCGCCACAGGAGTCGCTGGTGCGGGATGAGACAAGGATAGCCCTACCGGCCAAACCCTCCCTAATCCGGACGACGCTATGCCAATTGTGCGTCGCCCCACGGACCTCCCGGTCGCGGCCGGTTACGACAGAGTCTGGGCACGAACCCAGAGTCTCTGGTGGCACAGCTGGCGCTGCAGTACAGCAAGTTCACTTTAACATGTTAGTATTATATAAATATTCGCGCATATAAAGGTGTTTCCACTGCCATTCCTCGCATAATACATTTTACTGACACAAAAAGATCCCACCTTGTCAAACAAATAAATTATCTATAGGCATTTAGAAACTTCCGGTTTCCATCACAACTGCCTTGATATTTTCTTATACCGTATGCCTATACTTGCATTAAAAACTGTGGATGGAAATGTGGTTGGTGTCAAACAAATAACTTGAAAAAGCAGTTTACCAGGTTGTTAGCCCAGAAAACCTTAAGTGTTATTTCATACAGCCGGGAAGAACTTTTGGATATCAGAGAGACGTCAACTTACCAGCAAAACCAGCACTACACCCAGGAATACGACTTTCCCAAAGTGGATTCTTTGTATGTACCTCCCAGGACATTTGAACTGATTCCAGAGGCTGACTCAAAACAACGCCGTCAGAGGAGAGGGTGCCGTATTACTTGCTAATGTCCAGTCCCTAGTTAACAAAGTCAATGAAATTAGGACAAGAGTTGCTTTCCAAAGAGATATCCGGGATTGTAACAAACTCTTTTTCACGGAGACATGGCTAGCTGGGGACATGCTGTTGGAGTCCGTACAGCCAAAGGGATTTTCAGTGCACCGCACCGACAGGAACAAATATCTCTCTGGTAAGAAGAAGGCTGGGGGTGTATCTTTCATGATTAACGACTCATGCTGTAATTGTAACAACATACAAGAACTCAAGTCCTTTTGTTCACCTTACCTAGAATTCCTCATAATCAAATGCCGACCGTATTATCTCCCAAGAGAACTCTCCTCGGTTATCGTCACAGCCGTGTATATCCCCCCCGCAAGCGGATACCAAGACGGCCCTCAAGGAACTTCACTGGACTTTATGCAAACTGGAAACCATACAGTATATTCTGAGGCTGCATTTATTGTAGCTGGGGATTTTAACAAAGCCAATTTGAGGACAAGGCTACCTAAATTCTATCAGTATATCGATTGCAGTACACAAGCTAGTAACACACTCGATCACTGCTACTCTAACTTCCGCAATGCATACAAGGTTCTCCCCCGCCCTCCTTTTGGAAAATCTGACCATGACTCCATCTGGTTGCTCCCCTCCAATAGGCAGAAACTAAAACAGGAAGCGACCGTGCTTATCCAATGCTGTTCTGACCAATCGGATTCCACGCTTCAAGATTGCTTCGATCATGTGGACTGGGATATGTTCCGGGTAGCCTCAGAAAATAACATTGACATATACGCTGACTCGGCGAGCGAGTTTATAAGGAAGTGTATAGGAGATGTTGTACCCACTGTGACTATTAAAACCTTCCCTAACCAGAAACCGTGGATTGATGGCAGCATTGACACGAAACTGAAAGCACACATTTAATCATAGCAAGGCGACTGTAAACATGACCGAATACAAACAGTGTAGTTATTCCCTCTGTAAGGCAATCAAACAAGCAAAGCTTCAGTATAGAGACAATGTGGAGTCACAATTCAACGGCTCAAACACGACGTATGGGGCAGGGTCTACAGACAATCACGGATTACAAAAAGAAAACAAGCACCGTTGCGGACATCAACGTCATGCTCCCAGACAAATTAAACAACGTCTTTGAGCACTTTGCAGACAAAACAGTGCCACCGACATGGCCTGTACCAAAGACATTGGGCTCTCCTTCTCCGTGGCCGACGTGAGTAAAACATTTAAACGTGCTAACCCTCGCAAGGCTGCCGGCCCTGATGGCATCCCTAGCCGCGTACTCAGAGCATGCACAGATCAGCTGGCTGGTGTGTTTACGGACATATTCAATCAATCCCTGTCCCAACATAATAGCAAAAGGTTTTCTAATGATCAATTAGCCTTCTAAAATGATAAACCTGGATTAGCTAAAACAACATGCCATTGGAAAACAGGAGTGATGGTTGCTGATAATGGGCCTCTGTATGCCTATGTAGATATTCCATTAAAAAAATTGCCGTTTCCAGCTACGATAGTCATTTACAAAATTAAAAAGGTCTACTCTGATTTTTTTTATCAATTTGATGTTATTTTAATGGACAAAAAAATGTGCTTTTCTTTCAAAAACAAGGACATTTCTAAGTGACCCTAAACTTTTGAACGGTAGTGTATATACTGTATACTATATCCTTTACTATCTCTTCTTTACTATATATTGCATCTTAGCCGCTCTGTCACTGCTCATCCATATATTTTATGCTTATATATTATCATTCCATTCCTTTACTAAATTTTGTGTATTAGGTTTTGTTGTGGAATTTGTTAGATATTACCTGTTAGATACTGCTGCACTTTCGGATCTAGAAACATAAACATTTTTCTACACTCGCAATAACATCTGCTAACCATGTGTATGCGACCAATAAAACCAATCAATTCTAGCATCGAAACAATGCACTGTGCACCTGCCAACGTGTCTTCAATTCGTAAGTGGCTGAAACTATCTCACCGGAGAAAGCTTTCCAAGTGAACGTAAAAGCGCCCCACTGTCTTAGTATATGTAGCCTATGTACCTGATGCTGTCTGACCAAAAATAATATGACATGCCATCCTCTTTTTGACCAGACAGCATCAGATACATGGGCTACACATACAGTGCCTTCAGAATGTACTCACATCCCTTGATATTTTCCACATTTGCTGTGTTACAGCCTGAATATAAAATTGATTACATTGAGATTGTATGTCACTGGTCTACACACAATACACAATAATGTCAAAGTGGAATTAGGTTTTTGTAATTTATTCAAACCCTTTGTTATGCTAAGCTTAAATAAATTTAGGACTACACATTTGCTAAACAAGTCAAATAATAAGTTGCATGAACTCACTCTGTGTGCAATAATAGTGTTTAACATGATATTTGAATGACTACCTCTTCTCTGTACACATACAGTACCTTCAGAAAGTATTCACACACCTTGACCTTTTCCACATTTTGTTGTGTTACAAAATGGGATTAAAATGTATTTAATTCTCTTTTTATGTCAATGGTCTACACAAAATACTTAAAGTCGAAGAAAACTTTAACATTTGTCAAACATTTTTGAAAAATACACAAATGTATATTGATTAGATTAGTATTCAACCCCCTGAGTCAATACCTTTGGCAGTGATTACAGCTGTGAGTCTTGCTGGGTAAGTCTCAAAGAATATTCCACACCTGGGCTGTGCAGTATTTGCCCATTATTATTTTCAAAATCATTCAAGCTCTGTCACATTAGCAACTCCAGTGTAGATTTGGCCTTGTGTTTGAGGTTATTGTCCTGCTGACAGGTGAATTTATCACCCAGTGTGTCACCTGTGCTCCCTCCCCGGCCTCTAGGTCACCAGGCTGCTCGTTAGGGCGCACACATCTCACCAGCGGTACTCGCATAATGACACTCACCTGGACTCCATCACTTCCTTGATTACCTGCCCTTTATATGTCACTCCCTTTGGTTTCTTCCCCAGTTGTCATTGTAGCTGTTTCATGTCGGTGCTCTGTTTGTGTTTCTTGTTATGTTCAATTATTTATTTAATGTATTCACTCTCTGAACTTGCTTCCCGACTCTCAGCGTACATCTTACAGTGTCAGGACGACTGAACCAGATTTTCCTTTAGGATTTTTCCTGTCCAATCCAAAAAATCTTGAAAATCTCAATCTCTATCTTGAAAATCTCTACAGTCCTTAACAATTACAAGCATTACTATAATGAACCATAAACAATTAATGAACATGCACCTCTGGAACGGTCGTTAAGACTCTAACAGCTTACAGAAGTAGGCAATTAAGGTCACAGTTATGAAAACTTAGGACACTAAACAGGCCTTTCTACTGACTTTGATAAACACCAAAAGAAAGATGCCCATGGTCCCTGCTCAATAAATTGCCATGCCTGTACTGTGAGACGCCTAACACATCGCTACAGGGAGACGGGTCGGACAGCCGATCGTGCGCAGGTGTTGTTACAAGTTCTCTGCCACTGCGAGGACGATCAGCTGTCCGTCCCGTCTCCCTGTAGCGCTGTCTTAGGCGTCTCACAGTACAGGCATTGCAATTTATTGAGCAGGGACCATGGGCATCTTTCTTTTGGTGTTTATCAAAGTCAGTAGAAAGGCCTGTTTAGTGTCCTAAGTTTTCATAACTGTGACCTTAATTGCCTACTTCTGTAAGCTGTTAGAGTCTTAACGACCGTTCCAGAGGTGCATGTTCATTAATTGCTTATGGTTCATTGAACAAACATGGGAAACAGTGTTTAAACCTTTATTCAATGAAGATCTGTGAAGTTATTTGGATTTTTACGAATTATCTTTTAAACACAGGGTCCTGAAAAAGGGACGTTTCTGAGTTTATATCCACAACAAAACGAGACCTATATCGACACAACCTGAAAGGCCACTCGGCAAGGAAGAAGCCACTGCTCCAAAACCGCCATAAAAAAGCCAGACTACGGTTTGCAACTGCACATGGGGACAAAGATCGTACTTTTTGAAGAAATGTCCTCTGGTCTGATGGGACAGGTCAAAAATTGAACTGTTTGGCCATAATGACCATTCTTATGTCTGGAGGAAAAAGGGGGAGGCTTGCAAGCCAAAGAACACCATCCCAACCGTGAAGTACAGGGGTGGCAGCATCATGTTGTGGAGGTGCTTTGCTGCAGGAGAGATTGGTGCACTTCACAAAATAGATGGCATCATGAGAAAGGAAAATGATGTGGATATATTGAAGCAACATCTCAAGACATCAGTCAGGAAGTTAAAGCTTGGTCGCAAATGGGTCTTCCAAATGGACAATGAGCCCAAGCATACTTCCAAAGTTGTGGCAAAATGGCTAAAGGACAACAAAGTCAAGGTATTGGAGTGGCCATCACAAAGCCCAGACCTCAAGCCTATAAACAATTAGTGGGCAGAACTGAAAAATGGTGTGCTAGCAAGGAGGCCTACAAACTGACTCAGTTACACCAGCTCTGTCAGGAGGAATGGGCCAAAATTCACCAAACTTATTGTGGGAAGCTTGTGGAAGGCTACCCAAAAAGTTTGACCCAACAATTTGAAGGTAACACTACCAAATACTACTTGAGTGTATGTAAACTTCTGACCCACTGGGAATGTGATGAAAGAAATAAAAGCTGAAATAAATCATTCTCTCTACTGTTTTACATTTCACATTCTTAAAATAAAGTGGTGATCGTAACTGACCTAAGATAGGGAATTTTTACTAGGATTAAATGTCAGGAATTGTGAAACTGAGTTTAAATGTAGTTGGCTAAGGTGTACAGTATGTAAACCTCCGACTTCAACTGTAGGTAGAGTTAAAGTGACATAGATAATAAGCAGAGAGTAGCAGCAGCAAAAAAAGAGGGGGGCCAACGCAAATAGTCTGGGTAGCCATTTGATTAACAGTTTAGGAGTCTTATGGCTTGGGGGTAGAAGCTGTTAAGTAGCCTTTTGGACGTAGACTTGCCTCTTTTCAGTCTCCTCAGAGGGAATAGACTTTGTCGTGCCCTCTTCACAACTGTCTGGGTGAGTTTAGACCATTATAGTTCGTTGGTGACGTGGACACCAAGGAATTTGAAGCTCTCAATCTGCTCCACTACAGCCCTGTCGATGAGGATGGGGGCGTGCTCGGTCCTCCTTGTCCTGTAGTCCACAATCATCTCCTTTGTCTTGATCACATTGAGGGAGAGGTTGTATTCCTGGCACCACACAGCGAGGTCTCTGACTTCCTCCCTACAGGCTAACTCATCGTTGTCGGTGATCAGACCTACCACTGTTGTGTCTTCGGGAAGTTTAATGATGGTGTTGGAGTCGTGCATGGCCATGCAGTCATGAGTGAACAGGGAATACAGGAGGGGACTGAGCACGCACCACTGAGGGGCCCCCGTGTTGAGGATCAGATTGGCAGATGTGTTGTTACCTACCCTTAGCACCTGGGGGCGGCCCATCAGGATGTCCAGGATCCAGTTTCAGAGGGAGGTGTTTAGTCCTAGGGTCCTTAGCTTAGTGAAGTGCTTTGAGGGGACTATGGTGTTGAAAGCTTAGCTGTAATCAATGAATAGCATTCTCACGTAGGTGTTCCTTTTGTCCAGGTGGGCAAGGGCAGTGTGTGGTGCAATATAGATTGCATCATCTGTGGATCTGTGGGGGCAGTATGACAATTGGAGTGGATCTGGGGTATCTGGGATAATGGTGTTGATGTAAGCCATGACCAGCCTTTCAAAGAACTTCATGGCTACAGATGTGAGTGCTCCGGGTCGGTAGTCAATTAAGCAGGTTACCTTAGTGTTCTTGGGCACGGGGACTATGGTGGTCTTCTTGAAACATGTTGGTATTACAGACTCAGTCAAGGACAGGTTGAAAATGTCAGTGAAGACACTTGTCAGTTGGTCAGCCCATGGTCGGAGTACACGTCCTGGTAATCAGTCTGAATGTTGACCTGTTTAAAGGTCTTACTCACATCGGCTACTGAGAGGAGAGCGTGATCACACAGTCATACGGAGCAGCTGACGCTCTCATGCATGTTTCAGTGTTGCATAGAAGTAATTTTGCTCATCTGGTGGTTTGTGTCACTGGGAAGATTGCGTCTGTGCTTCCCTTTGTAGTCTGTAATAGTTTGCAAGATAACACTTTGTATTCAGGACAAAAAGTGTGTGTTGGCAGTCAGAGGGGGGATTCTCCAATCTTCTGGTGTCATGTGTGAACTTAAGTATTCTCCCTCTAATTCCATGCCTCAGAACTATCTGGCCTGATGACTCCTGGCTGTCCCCTGTCCAGCTTGTCATGCTGCTGATAAGGTTTCTTCTCTTTTGCCTGCAGCTATGGAACTCTAACTTGTTCCCGGTGAATTTCAAACACAGATTCAACCACAAAGACCAGGGATGTTTTCCAATGCCTCGCAAAGAAGGGCACCTATTAGTAGATGGATTACATTTTGAAAAAGCAGACATGTATATCCCTTTGAGCATGGTGAAGTTATTAATTACACTTTGCATGGTGTATCAATACACCCAGTCACTACAAAGATACAGGCGTCCTACCTAACTCAGTTTTCATATACTAAGGAAACAGCAGCCCAGGGATTTCACCATGAGGTCAATGGTGACTTTAAAACAATTAATGGCTTTGATAAGAGAAAATTGAGGATGGATCAACAACATTGTAGTTACTCCACAATACTAACCTAAATGACAAGGCCAAATATACACTGGAGTTGCTTACCAAGACAACATTGAATGTTCCTGAGTGACCTAGTTACAGTTTTGATGTAAATCGCCTTGAAAATAGTTGTCCAGCAAAGATCAACCACCAACTTGACAGAGCTTGAAAAATTAAAATAATAATAATGTGCAAATATAGTACAATCCAGGTGTGCGTCTTAGAGACCTACCTAGAATGACTCACCACTGTAATCGCTGTGAAGGTTAACATGTATTGACTCAGGGGAGTCAATACGTATGTAAATGAGATATTTCTGTATTTCATTTTCAATACATTTGCAAAAAAATTCTAAAGACATGTTTTCACTGTCATAATGGGGTATTGTGTGTAAATGGGTGAGGAAATAAATATATTTAATCCATTTAGAATTCAGGCTGTAACACAACAAAGTGGTATGAATACTTTGAGGGCACTGCGCATATACTCTGCCTCTGCCCCAATGACGATGCCAGTATTATCAGCAGCACCTGTCGTTTTATTAAATGTATTAAAGATATGCGCAAATTTTCTCTGCCGTGCTCTGAAAGCGTCTCATTGCTGCAGTTTAATTTCAATGAAAGTCACATCTGCAATCATATCGAGTGAATAGTCCTTTATTATGAACCAGTCAGTGGGTCATTAATTACTCTTGTTTCTACCATGATGAGAAAAACGCAGATTATATTAATACTGATAAGTTATATGCACATATGTACATACAGTATATATGTATGAAAATAAATTCTAGGTGTGTTTAAATGATATATTTTTTAATGTTGCCTAGCTCATGAGGCCCCTTGATGATGTGAGAACTGAGAAAAATGCCTCTCCTGCCTAATGGTAAGTCCGCCACTGGTGATATCCGAGGTCACATCCTATCATTGGGCTCCTGAGTGGTGCAGCGGTCTAAGGCACTGCATCTCAGTGCTAGAGGCGTCACTGCAGACACTCTGGTTCGTATCCAGGCTGTATCACAACCGGCCGTGATTGGGAGTCTCATAGGTCGGTGCACAATTGGCCCAGCATCGTCCGGGGTAGGCCGTTATTATATATAAGAATTTGTTCTTAACTGACTTGCCTAGTTAAATAAAGGTTCAATATACATACATTTTTTAATCTGCATAATGATGATCAATGAAAATGGTTGATACTGTATATGCTGAAGCTCCTGCTCAGAGGAGATAAGACACTTTCCCCTTTTGAAGCACCTTCCATCCTTCAGCCTAGTTGTTGGTTAAGCAGGTGGAGTGACATTACAGAAACATACTCATATGGTAACAGTGAATCTAAACTGTGAAGTTGCTTTGTTGTTGTTTTTCCACATACCTACGAATTCCGTAGAACAAACTGCAAAGACTAATAGTGGTCTGGAAAACCTATTAAAAGTTCAGGGATTATTACTTTTGAGGGATACAGTATTCAAGGTCTTTGAGTGGTTGAAGGACTCTACTAATCAGGCTTAAATGAAATATGCTGAGTAGTCGAAGTGTCCCTGAGAGAGATAGACAGGAGTGGGAGGCTAACGGAGTGTGATGCTTCACTGTCAGATAGATGTGATCCTGACAGACATGCCTGTTCTGGCTCAAATGCATGGGATTGTGATGAGGGAATGACTGGCTTTAGACATAGCGAACAGTCAAGACCTACAAGACAATGAGCGATGAGATTGGAGAGTGTGTGAAAAGAAAAGGGATTTCTTTAAGAACAGGACTCTGTACAGACAGTGAATTCTGAAGTCTGTTTCTCCAGCATATCGCCAGGCTGGACATATGTGAAAGCTAAACTCTAGCTAAACTGTAGCTAAGTAAACAAACCCAAACATCTCCTGCTCCATAGACTCTCTATGCTTCCATAAAAATAAGTCAATTTTCAATTTTGGTGAAGTAACCCCATAACAAAGGAGAGAGGGAGCACAGCAAAACACAGCAGGTACCGTGTATTCGGAAAGTATTCAGAACCCATGACTTTTTCCACATTTTGTTACGTTACAGCCTTATTCTAAAATTGATTAAATAAAACATTTCCACATCAATATACACACAATACCCCATAATGAAAAAGTGAAAACAGTTTCTGAAATTTTAGCTAATTTTTTTAAATAAAAAAAACAGAAATGCCTTATTTACTTAAGGATTCAGAACCTTTGCTAAGAGACTTGAAATTGAGCTCAAATGCATCCTGTGTCCATTGATCATCCTTGAGATGTTTCTACAACTTGATTGGAGTCCACCTGTGGTAAATGCAATTGATTGGACATTATTTGGAAATTCATACACCTGTCTATATAAGGTCCCACAGTTGACAGTGCATGTCAGAGAAAAAAACTAAGCCATGAGGTCAAAGGAATTTTCTGTGGAGCTCCAAGACAGGATTGTGTTGAGGCACAGATCTGGTGAAGGGAACACCGTGGAAGAAGTTTGGAACCACCAAGACTCTTCCTAGAGATGGCCGCCCAGCCAAACTTAGCAATCGGGGGCGAAGGGCCTTCGTCAGAGAGGTTGGACAAGAACCCGATGGTCACTCTGACAGAGCTCAAGAGTCCTCTGTGGAGATGGTTGTCCTTCTGGAATGATCTCCCATCTCTGCAGCACTCCACTAATCAGGCCTTTATGTTAGAGTAGCCAGACAGAAGAAACTCCTCAGTAAAAGGCACATGACAGCCCGCTTGGAGTTTGCCAAAAGGCCTCTAAAAGACTCTCAGACCATGAGAAACAAGATTCTCTGGTCTGATGAAACCAAGATTGAACTCTTTGGCCTGAATGCCAAGCATCACGTCTGGAGGAAACCTGGCACCATCCCTACAGTGAAGCATGGTGGTGGCAATATCATGCTGTGGCAATGTTTTTCAGTGGCAGGGACTGGGAGACTAGTCAGGATTGAGGGAAAGAGGAACGGAGCATCCTTGACGAAAACCTGCTCCAGAGCGTCCAGGACCTCAGACTGGGGCGAAGTTTCACCTTCCAATAGGACAACGACCCTAAGCACACAGCCAAAACAACGCAGGATTGGCATCGAGCTGAATGTCCTTGAGTAGCCCAACCAGAGTTCTAACTTAAACCCAATCGAACATCTCTGGAGAAACCTGAAAACAGGTATGCAGCGACGCTCCCCATCAAACCTGACAGGGCTTGAGAGGATCTGCAGAGAAGAATGGGAGAAACTCCCCAAATACAGGTGTGCCAAGCTACCCAAGAAGACTCGAGGCTGTAATCACTGCCAAAGGTGCTTCAACAAAGTACTAAGTAAAGGGTCTGAAAAGTTATGTAAATGTGATATTAGCATTTCTAAAAACCTGTCATTATGGGGTATTGTGTGTAGATTGATGATGATTAAAAAAAAATCAATTTTAGAATAAGGTTTGTAACGTAACAAAACGTGAACATGGTCAAGGGGTCTGAATACTTTCCGAAATCACTGTATACCATTTACCAAATTACATCTTTAAGAAAATTATTAAGAAAATTATATAAAGCGGAGAAACAAAGTGCATTTGATGGAGGAGCCTGCTACCCAAAAAGCAAATTGTGATGGTGGACTCTGTTGAAACCCATTCTGCTCAGAATGAATGGGTTTCAGCTAAACAGCTTATCGGAGTTCCTCCTCTCTATCACCAAGTAATAGAGTGGGAAGATGCTACACTGGGAAGTGTAGATTGCCTGACAGAGAGAGACAAGCGATGAAGGAAATGTCATGCCTCGGAGACCTCATTTAAAATATCTAAGATTGCTGTTCCACAGCAATAGCCTGGATCTATTTGTTAGGATGCGGCAGACAGTCAACTCAACGACAACAGACTTGAAATCCTGACCTGAATAAGATGGTAGAATAGCAGAGCAATTAAGGATTGTATTTGTTCCTCTTAAAAAGCTCTAATCCAGGCATGCTTTTGTTTTATTGGATTCCTCTTGGCTGTGCCAGAACACTGCTCCGCTTAGAGACATTCTGGCATTGACTGCATTTGACTGGCAGAGAGAAAATCACTGACTGTTTCACCATGGACTGGCTGCAGGATTAGGGTGCTCTACACACCGCATAGCCAGGGCAGGATAGAATGAGATACACACCACATAGCCAGGGCAGGATAGAATGAGCTACACAACACATAGCCAGGGCAGGATAGAATGAGCTACACACCACATATCCAGGGCAGGATAGAATGAGCTACACACCACATATCCAGGGCAGGATAGAATGAGATACACACCACATATCCAGGGCAGGATAGAATGAGATACACACCACATAGCCAGGGCATGATAGATTGAGCTACACACCACATAACCAGGGCAGGATAGAATGAGCTACACACCACATAGCCAGGGCAGGATAGAATGAGCTACACACCACATAGCCAGGGCAGGATAGAATGAGCTACACACCACATATCCAGGGCATGATAGATTGAGCTACACACCACATAACCAGGGCAGGATAGAATGAGCTACACACCACATATCCAGGGCAGGATAGAATGAGATACACACCACATATCCAGGGCAGGATAGAATGAGCTACACACCACATATCCAGGGCAGGATAGATTGAGCTACACACCACATAACCAGGGCAGGATAGAATGAGCTACACACCACATATCCAGGGCAGGATAGAATGAGATACACACCACATATCCAGGGCAGGATAGAATGAGCTACACACCACATATCCAGGGCAGGATAGAATGAGATAGACAACACATAGCCAGGGCAGGATAGAATGAGCTACACACCACATATCCAGGGCAGGATAGAATGAGATACACAACACATAGCCAGGGCAGGATAGAATAAGCTACACACCACATAACCAGGGCAGGATAGAATGAGCTACACACCACAAAGCCAGGGCATGATAGAATGAGCTACACACCACATAGCCAGGGCAGGATAGAATGAGCTACATGCCACATAGCCAGGGCAGAATAGAATGAGCTACACACCACATATCCAGGGCATGATAGAATGAGCTACACACCACATAGCCAGGGCAGGATAGAATGAGCTACACACCACATATCCAGGGCATGATAGAATGAGCTACACACCACATAACCAGGGCAGGATAGAATGAGCTACACACCACAAAGCCAGGGCATGATAGAATGAGCTACACACCACATAGCCAGGGCAGGATAGAATGAGATACACACCACATATCCAGGGCAGGATAGAATGAGCTACACACCACATATCCAGGGCATGATAGATTGAGCTACACACCACATAACCAGGGCAGGATAGAATGAGCTACACACCACATATCCAGGGCAGGATAGAATGAGATACACACCACATATCCAGGGCAGGATAGAATGAGCTACACACCACATATCCAGGGCAGGATAGAATGAGATAGACAACACATAGCCAGGGCAGGATAGAATGAGCTACACACCACATATCCAGGGCAGGATAGAATGAGATACACAACACATAGCCAGGGCAGGATAGAATAAGCTACACACCACATAACCAGGGCAGGATAGAATGAGCTACACACCACAAAGCCAGGGCATGATAGAATGAGCTACACACCACATAGCCAGGGCAGGATAGAATGAGCTACATGCCACATAGCCAGGGCAGAATAGAATGAGCTACACACCACATATCCAGGGCATGATAGAATGAGCTACACACCACATAGCCAGGGCAGGATAGAATGAGCTACACACCACATATCCAGGGCAGGATAGAATGAGCTACACACCACATAACCAGGGCAGGATAGAATGAGCTACACACCACAAAGCCAGGGCATGATAGAATGAGCTACACACCACATAGCCAGGGCAGGATAGAATGAGCTACACGCCACATAGCCAGGGCAGAATAGAATGAGCTACACACCACTTAGCCAGGGCAGGATAGAATGAGCTACACACCACTTAGCCAGGGCAGGATAGAATGAGCTACACACCACATAGCCAGGGCAGGATAGAATGAGCTACACACCACATATCCAGGGCAGGATAGAATGAGATACACACCACATATCCAGGGCAGGATAGAATGAGATACACACCACATATCCAGGGCAGGATAGAATGAGCTACACACCACATATCCAGGGCAGGATAGAATGAGCTACACACCACATATCCAGGGCAGGATAGAATGAGCTACACACCACATATCCAGGGCAGGATAGAATGAGCTACACACCACATATCCAGGGCAGGATAGAATGAGCTACACACCACATATCCAGGGCAGGATAGAATGAGCTACACACCACATAGCCAGGGCAGGATAGAATGAGATACACACCACATATCCAGGGCAGGATAGAATGAGCTACACACCACATATCCAGGGCAGGATAGAATGAGATACACAACACATAGCCAGGGCAGGATAGAATGAGCTACACACCACATAGCCAGGGCAGGATAGAATGAGATACACACCACATATCCAGGGCAGGATAGAATGAGCTACACAACACATATCCAGGGCAGGATAGAATGAGATACACAACACATAGCCAGGGCAGGATAGAATGAGCTACACACCACATAGCCAGGGCAGGATAGAATGAGCTACACACCACATATCCAGGGCATGATAGATTGAGCTACACACCACATAACCAGGGCAGGATAGAATGAGCTACACACCACATATCCAGGGCAGGATAGAATGAGATACACACCACATATCCAGGGCAGGATAGAATGAGCTACACACCACATATCCAGGGCATGATAGATTGAGCTACACACCACATAACCAGGGCAGGATAGAATGAGCTACACACCACATATCCAGGGCAGGATAGAATGAGATTCACACCACATATCCAGGGCAGGATAGAATGAGCTACACACCACATATCCAGGGCAGGATAGAATGAGATAGACAACACATAGCCAGGGCAGGATAGAATGAGCTACACACCACATATCCAGGGCAGGATAGAATGAGATACACAACACATAGCCAGGGCAGGATAGAATAAGCTACACACCACATAACCAGGGCAGGATAGAATGAGCTACACACCACAAAGCCAGGGCATGATAGAATGAGCTACACACCACATAGCCAGGGCAGGATAGAATGAGCTACATGCCACATAGCCAGGGCAGAATAGAATGAGCTACACACCACATATCCAGGGCATGATAGAATGAGCTACACACCACATAGCCAGGGCAGGATAGAATGAGCTACACACCACATATCCAGGGCATGATAGAATGAGCTACACACCACATAACCAGGGCAGGATAGAATGAGCTACACACCACAAAGCCAGGGCATGATAGAATGAGCTACACACCACATAGCCAGGGCAGGATAGAATGAGATACACACCACATATCCAGGGCAGGATAGAATGAGCTACACACCACATATCCAGGGCATGATAGATTGAGCTACACACCACATAACCAGGGCAGGATAGAATGAGCTACACACCACATATCCAGGGCAGGATAGAATGAGATACACACCACATATCCAGGGCAGGATAGAATGAGCTACACACCACATATCCAGGGCAGGATAGAATGAGATAGACAACACATAGCCAGGGCAGGATAGAATGAGCTACACACCACATATCCAGGGCAGGATAGAATGAGATACACAACACATAGCCAGGGCAGGATAGAATAAGCTACACACCACATAACCAGGGCAGGATAGAATGAGCTACACACCACAAAGCCAGGGCATGATAGAATGAGCTACACACCACATAGCCAGGGCAGGATAGAATGAGCTACATGCCACATAGCCAGGGCAGAATAGAATGAGCTACACACCACATATCCAGGGCATGATAGAATGAGCTACACACCACATAGCCAGGGCAGGATAGAATGAGCTACACACCACATATCCAGGGCAGGATAGAATGAGCTACACACCACATAACCAGGGCAGGATAGAATGAGCTACACACCACAAAGCCAGGGCATGATAGAATGAGCTACACACCACATAGCCAGGGCAGGATAGAATGAGCTACACGCCACATAGCCAGGGCAGAATAGAATGAGCTACACACCACTTAGCCAGGGCAGGATAGAATGAGCTACACACCACTTAGCCAGGGCAGGATAGAATGAGGCAAAAAAAAAATACAATGTCTCACTGGGAAGAGAAATTGTTGAAGAGAGGTGGTTAAAGTGGGAGCAAACAATTGATTGAGCCAAAGAGATAAATTGTAGAGCAGTTCTGCAGCATGATACCTGAAATTATGTCTCACTCAATCTGCCACTACTGAGGGCATCTCTTAACTATTCCTTTTCATTCCTTAGCCAAAGTAAATGGTACAGTATTTTATGTGATATTCTGATTGGAAGAAACCTCTGCTTAGCACTGAGATCCTGTACAGAAGGGTTTCCCAACTGGCGGCTCGCAGGCCAAATCTGCCCCACCAGAAATAGTATTTTGCCCCCAAAGGCCTCCCAAATTAATTAGATGCAAAAAGTCCCAAATGCAATGTCCCAAGAAGGAAGTTACCCTACCTAAATAATGCAAAAGTTACATTTGAACTTAATTCATGAGACAGTCAACTAATAAAGTTGGCAGCGGACGATCTTGTGGTGCTGAAATGTACAACTGCATCCGCAGCGCAATCAATAGGAGGTAAACAGCGCCCGGTGCTGAAAATATAGCTAGCTTGTGATGCAAGTGGCACACAGCAACAGATCAGATGGAGAAAAACTACACCAGTCGAGTAATTTCAACAATAATCTTCATTTTAGTTTGACTAAACAAACAACAAGAGGGCTTAATTGGAGTCTATTTCTTCTGAGCCTAGGCCTATATAAAATAACTTAGCCTACCTCAGCCAGTTATCTTTCACAATAAAAAAAATACTGTTATATATCCTAATAGAAGTGATAATAGTTTTATTAGTCTTACTTACAATTGCACCTGGCCAAAAATGTAGCTTCCTACATAAAACATAAAAAATAAAAGCCAATGTCTGTGTCTGAATGGCTGTATCGGGAGACTCGGGATAGCCTGCTGTTGTAACGGCAGAACAAACAGAAAAGACTGTCAGCATGAAAACTAAATAGCCCTGGATAAGCACTCATAATAATGTTGGTATTAATAATAATAAATACAGTCATACAGTGCATTCGGAAAGTATTCAGACCCCTTGACTTTTTCCACATTTTGTTACATTACAGCCTTATTCTAAAATGTATCAAATTGTTGTTTTTCCCTCATCAATCTACTCGCAATCCCCCATAATGACAAAGCAAAACCGTTTTTTAGAAATGTTAATTTGTTTGAAATGTTAGTAAATTTACATAAGTAATCAGACCCTTTACTCAGTACTTTGTTCAAGCACCTTTCGGCGCATGTGGAAAATAAAGTTTGATTTTATTTGATTATACCTGTTTTTCCCCACCAATCAATGCACTGAGAAATATATATAAATAATAATTGAATAGGGACATTAGTGATTTTATGAGTGTAATCAGATCAAAATGATTGTGCTATTGTGACTGAATGTATTATGTATCAGATGTGCTAAAAATGTTCAATTTGTTGTGCTAATATTATATGCTAATTATGCTAATTATGTTATGGCCCGCCGACTATTAGCCCAGAAAAGGTCCAAACCTAATTGACGAACCCTGCTTTAGAGTACATTGTGTACATTCTGTGTACCAGTATTTCTGTTTACATCAAAACCATGGGTGAAAAATCACAGGGAATTCCTCCCCACTACAGCTGTATATCAATGGAGTCATCAGAGAGAGATAATTAATCAGAGAGGACAGGCTCCAGAGAAGCTGATGATGGACACCAATCCTCTAATATCCAGGCCTTCATTTCCTTACTATTCAAGAGAGGCACCAGACAAGAAAATCAATAGCGGTTTTCCTCTTGTCTGAGGTTACAACGCTGCCATCACAAGACGGCTTTACACGACAGACTCTTCTCATCCCCTCCTTAGGAGGTCTTACAGCTGGATTGAATGCATAGTAAAGTCATGTAAATGACTGGGCTGGCCAGACAATTGTAATTAGGGACCTGGACTATTATGAGTCAGAATGATCAATGGGCTGAGGCGATGCCTGCCTGCTGTTGGTGAGGATATGGTGCAGGTGGTAAGGGGTGTTAGAAAGAAAGACAGAAAAAGAAAGGATGGAGAAGATAAAGAATTACATAAGCATGGTACTGCAAGTGTAAAAAATGGTTTGGCAAGTTGGATTGTATAAAATAATAGTGTAGAAAGCAACAACAAAAAATTAAAAGCACATAGAAATTAAGAAATGACTGAAAGGCTGAAAGAAAAGTGGACAATTCCCTTCAAAAGTATCAAAAGATTACCACTTGCTCTCCTCTCTGGAAGGCAGCAGTATGAGTGGAAAGGAAAACAGTTTATTAAGTTGAAGTTGGAATACCTGCCCTCATTCAGATACTCTCCATCTGCCCTTTTGCTTCATTAAGTGGAACCACAACTTTATATTTTCATTTATTATGGCCTCTCTCTGTGTTCCAGCTCATTGAGCGGTCGTCCTTCAGACAGGCTTTGAACAAACTGTGGCTTAATGGCTCCAATAAGCTCATCGGACACAACCTTTAGCTGGAGCGGAACCAAGGCAGAGGCACAGAGCACCACTATTAGCATGATAGCTACACGCTAGAGTAATGCAGCTACTGTGCTGCGATGGACTACCCCTAAATAAACAGTTAAACCCCTAGTAATCATAACATATGACTGATGGAGCTCTATTGACAAAACAATGACTCATTGTAAAAATATAGTGATTCCAATAGCAAAGCAAAGCATACAAATTAAGGATCTTTGTTCTTGGACGTTTGCTGTCAGAAAACAGAAAGGGTGTTTCAGTGCTCCAACATGTACAGTATTTTTCTATACAGCTACAATAATACCGTTCTGCTTTGCTACCTTTGCTATTTGTCTGCCTTACCAAAGAATGTGAATGTCCCATTTCCTACTCTACACACATGAGCAGGATGTCTCAAATGAAACCATTTGCTGTAATAACAATCTATGAAATCATGTTTTCTTTTATTTGAATATTTTGGCGCTGCCTTCAAAATGCTTGAGTAAATGTATTTTTCACACTTAATTTCCTTCCATTAGGGATATCTATCTATTCATTTCCTTCCATTAGGGTCATCTATCTATTCATTTCCTTCCATTAGGGTCATCTATCTATTCATTTCCTTCCATTAGGGTCATCTATTTATTCATTTCCTTCCATTAGGGTCATCTATCTATTCATTTCCTTCCATTAGGGTCATCTATCTATTCATTTCATTCCATTAGGGTCATCTATCTATTCATTTCCTTCCATTAGGGTCATCAATCTATTCATTCCCTTCCATTAGGGTCATCTATCTATTCATTTCCTTCCATTAGGGTCATCTATTTATTCATTTCCTTCCATTAGGGTCATCTATTTATTCATTTCCTTCCATTAGTGTCATCTATCTTTTCATTTCCTTTCATTAGGGTCATCTATCTATTCATTTCCTTCCATTAGGGTCATCTATTTATTCATTTCCTTCCATTAGGGTCATCTATCTATTCATTTCCTTCCATTAGGGTCATCTATCTATTCATTTCCTTCCATTAGGGTCATCTATCTATTCATTTCCTTCCATTAGGGTCATCTATTTATTCATTTCCTTCCATTAGGGTCATCTATCTATTCATTTCCTTCCATTAGGGTCATCTATCTATTCATTTCCTTCCATTAGGGTCATCTATCTATTCATTTCCTTCCATTAGGGTCATCTATCTATTCATTTCCTTCCATTAGGGTCATCTATCTATTCATTTCCTTCCATTAGGGTCATCTATCTATTCATTTCCTTCCATTAGGGTCATCTATTTATTCATTTCCTTCCATTAGGGTCATCTATCTATTCATTTCCTTCCATTAGGGTCATCTATCTATTCATTTCCTTCCATTAGGGTCATCTATCTATTCATTTCCCTCCATTAGGGTCATCTATCTATTCATTTCCTTCTCGTTCAACACAATTCTCATTCTCAGTCAATTAAAAAGAAGCTTTAGGTGAGAAAGCTTAGCACTTTCAAATCTGTTGTGAACTATAGTGCAGCATACTTAGTGGATTTGTTGTTGTTGTTATTGGTCAATAAAGACAACCCTCCTGGCATTGACAACTTAGATTGAAAACTATTGAGGATTGTAGCTGCCTCTATAGCCACTCCTATCTGTAATATCTTTAATCTGAGCCTAGAGGAAAATGTTTGTCCTCGGGCCTGGAGGGAAGCCAAATTCATTCCGCTGCCCAAGAATGGTAAAGCAGCCTTTACTGGTTCTTTCAGCCAACCTATCAGCTTGCTGCCAGCTCTCAGAAAACTGTTGGAAAAGATTGTGTGACTAAATACAATGCAATTTCTCTGTAAACAAATTAACAACCGACTTTCAGCATGCTTATAGAAAAGGGCACTCAGCATGTGCTGAACTGACACAAATGACTGATGATTGGTTGAAATACATTTATAATAAGAAGATTGTGGGAGCTGTACTGTTAGATTACGGCCTTTCTTTATCATTGACCATAACTTGTTGTTCAAAAAACATACATTGTAGAATAATAGTGAAGACATCAAAACTACGAAATAATACATATGGAATCATGTAGTAACCAAAATAGTGTACATGGACACAAAGCCTGTATTTGGTACAAATACATCTCCAAGATCTAGACCTCAGCTGAATCTGGTAATGAATGTTGTGACTGTTGAGCAAGTTTAGGAGACTAAATGACTTGGTGTTACCTTAGATTATAAACTGCCATGGTGAAAACATATAGATTCAATGGTAAAAATGGGGAAAGGTCTGTCTGTGATAAAGAGATGCCTTTTTGACACCACACTCCACAAATCAAGTCCTGAAGGCTCTAGTTTTATCTTATCTTCAATATTGTCCAGTCATATGGTCAAGTGCTGCAGAGAAGAACCTAGTTAATTAAGCTGCAGCTGACCCAGAACAAAGCAGCAAGTTTTACATTTCATTGTCATTTCTATTTTATTAAACCTTTATTTTACTAGGCAAGTCAGTTAAGAACAAATCCTTATTTTACCCAGGCCAAACCCTCCCCTAACCGAGATGACGCTGAGCCAATTGTGCGTCTTCCTATGAGACTCCCGATCACAACCGGTTGTGATACAGCCCGGGATCAATCCAGGGTCTGTAGTGACACCTCTAGCACTGAGATGCAGTGCCTTAGACCGCTGCGCCGCTCAGAAGTCCTAAATCAGAGGAGTAATATCAACAATACTATGCATGCCCGTCTCTCTTGGCTCAGAGTTGAGGAAAGACTGACTGCATCACTTCTTGTTTTTATAAGAAACCTTAATGCGTTGAAAATTCCAAATTGTTTGCACAGTCAATTTACACACAGCACTGACACACACACTTACCCCACCAGACATGCCACCAGGGGTCTTTTCACAGTCCTCAGGTCCAGAACAAATTCAAGGAAACATACAGTATTATACAAAGCCAAGATTAAATGGAACTCCCTTCCATCTCATATAGCGCAAACCTGGTTTTAAAAAACAAATAAAGCACAATGCCTCTTCCCCATGTGACCTAGTTTTTGTGTGTATGTACTGACATAGAGACACACACACACACACACACACACACACACACACACACACACACACACACACACACACACACACACACACACACACACACACACACACACACACACGTAAATGTTTTAAATGTACAGTGTGTCAATTGTAATGTATTTTGTCTGTAATGTATTTTTTGTAATGTGTCGGACCCCAGTAAGATTAGCTGTCACCATTAGCGTCGGCTAATGGGGATCCTAATAAAATCTAAATCTACTGTCACACTATGTGAATTCGTGGTATATCTTGCTCAGAGCAAAATTGGTGACTTAAAAACAAGCAGTATATTTGTGGTTTTGAATACCATTTCAATTCTAGTCAATTTAGAAAGTAAAACAAATTCCAATTTCAATTCCAAATCCACATTTTCAAAATTGAAAAATATTGGAAATAATTGGAATTTCACTGTACTTCTTGAATTGACTGGAATTTAAATGGAATTGACCCCAACCCCTCTTATTCTCTTTGAAGAAAGCATGTACGTTCTAATGCCACATAGTAGTACACACACACACACACAGCAAGGGAAGGGAAGAGGAGAACAGAAGATGGAGAGACCTCTCTTTAGCTCCTGACTACTGTCTCCTCCCTCTCTCCCTCTCCTCCACTGGTCTGAGTGGCTATGACCATGAAATCAGGACGAATGGAAGGCAACGGCAAGATCTAAGTCCTGCTACGAATAAATCTACTCCTCATCAACTCAGCTGTCCAAAGCTACCATTATCCTCATGGTGTTTGAAAACACTCCTAGATGAAAGTTAGTGTAGCTGTGGCTGACTGCAGGTTCCATTGGTTTTATATGTTTAGAGACTACTAGTTCAATGTTCCCATTCCCAGGGGGGTGATGACAGGCGTCAATCTGGCTGTGTAATCAGCCCAAAGCCTAAGGAAGTGGAGGACAACCAGGGGGGAGCCAACAGAGTGATGCGGAATAAAGTGCTGTCATTAGCTTCAATGGCTGCCTCTCCCTCCCGCCTCACTGAGGGAAGAGTTATCAGGATCAAATGTATGCTCTCTCATCCGCCAAAACGAGGGCAATATGAACGCTACAAGCACTCTCTCTCTGTACTCTTTAAATGTGTCGTAAGTGTGGCTTATGAACCAGATAAGGAGAGGGGAGAAAGGAGGTAGAGAGAGAGAGGGAATGAAAGAGAGAGAGAGAGAGAGAGAGAGAGAGAGAGAGAGAGAGAGAGAGAGAGAGAGAGAGAGAAAGAGCGAGAGAGAGAGAGAGAGAGAGAGAGAGAGAGAGAGCTTGGGTTGGAAGCTAATCTCACCAAACATGAACTGTAAATTTGCCATAATCATATTCTTTGAAAGAAGTGACACAAAGGAGGTGACAATCATTAGTCTGTCATGCTCACTCTGGAATAGTTTATTTCCGTCCCTCTGAACGTGAGCCACACTCTGTAGTATTCAAGGTAAATTGGAAAAGACTACCGATTACAGAGTCCAATCTCTCGCATTGTGTGTGTGTGTGCCCTAGCCTTTTGAGCAAAACATTTTAGTGGCCTCCCTCTTGACGGTGGAGAGAAACATTTTAGTGGCCTCCCTCTTGACAGTGGAGAGAAACATTTTAGTTTTAAAGTTCATTTCCTGCAGGTAGCCTAGTGATTAAGAGCTTTGGGCCAGTAACCGAAAGGTTGCAGGTTTGAATCCCTGAGCTTACTACATGAAAAATCAGTTAATGTGCCCTTGAGCAAGGCACTTAAACCTAATTGTTCCTGTAATTCACTCTGGATAAGAGCTAAATGGCAATTCTACACATTTTGTCATGGGGCGGAGAGAAAATGTTGCAATTTTATATGACATTTCATGCAATTCTACACATTTTGTAATGACTTATGCCATATTAATGTGATATCTGAGTGAGAAGGACTTACAATAATCAATGGGGGCCCCCTAGAGGTCAGGAACTCTGGGCATGTGCCCGGTCGGTATTAGACCATGATTACTACTAGTTTAAATAGCTGGCAAGACTAACTACCAATCTAAATATTGTTAGCTGACATGGCAAATTTATTGAATGTCAGTGAATGCTATAAGAAGAAGAAAAACTGCTGATGCGCAACCACATTTTGAGACCCTGGCTGAGTTCCTACAATTTTTTATAATAATTAGTGGCCGGGGGCCCTAAGCGACCGCTTGTGTTGCTTATGCCTGGAACCGGTCCTGTGCGTGTCAGAAACAGAGTCAGGCTGGGCTAGGCCACACTGGCTGTGGATTAAATAGCCTTGGCTGGAGGGCAGCTCTGTGCAGGAGGCCCCCAGATGGCCTACTGGAGCAGATCAGATATGCTGCATATGTCGTGCTCCCCACACAACTCTCATCAGCATTCTGACACCAGGCCCTGAATCACACCATTCAACTATCTTCCTTTACCACCCTACCTCACCATATCTCTCCCTTCCCTTCCCTCTCTGTCTCCTGGTCTGCTTATCTCCCTATCTCCCAGATGGATCAGATGTAGCCAGTGTAGAGCCAGCAGCCCAGTAGAGGCCTGTACTTCTAAGGGCGGACGGACAGAGACATAGGAAAGGACAGGGACTGGCTCATTAAACTCACTGTGACCAGGCATGTCTAGCTGGGCTGTTCACTCATGCACAGCCAGACAAGGCCTATACCAGGCCATTCATGCCCAGTTCTCACACTGAGAGAGTGGTCCAACCCCTCCTGCCCGACCCGCCCATTCCAGCCAGCCTGCTACCTGCAGGACATGGAGGTGTGTGTTTGGCAACCAGTCTTCATGATCCAGCAGAGTTGGCAGGCAAACAGCAACAGACTGACAGCATGAGGCCTCCCAGTTAGCAGTTAACATAGCCAGTCCACAACCAATATCTCACCTTGTCTACCATCCTCATCACTCTGAAGTGAAGTGGTGCATCATGAATTTATATTTCACCACAGTGGGGACTAGATTTGGGGACCGAGGACATTTTGATGGAAAAATGTATTTTGAGACCATTTCCCCGGTCTTCTGGTCTGAAGTCACATCCAAGTCCACGGGCGGTGGGAGAGAGAGCAGAGTCGTGTCATCATGCTGAGGCATTTTAATAAGCTGGGTGCATGTAACGCTGAAATTGCTTTTACGTGATTTGTCAGGATGATGTCAGTGAGCAACGCCAGGCGAGGGCCTGTGAGTACACAAGTCTGAAAACATCAATTACGTAAACAAAAACACTAGGTGCCTATTGGGAGCTGGGGGGAACACAATATTAGAGCTGACACTGATGGATGAGGTTGCTAGCTGTACAGTTCTATATAGTAACCTTTACAGCTGAGCACCACCATTACCACTGGGAAGGAGAATTCCATAGGGATTACTCTGTGGTTAATGTACATAGTGTTTAGTGAGTGCTTAGGTCAATTAGGGGATGACTAAAGCTTGATACCATGGTGCTCTAAATTAACCAAGGGGATCATATACTGCCAGAGAAGAAGTTGACTTCAATGAAAAGTAAAACAATGACTGAAAACAATCCCCAAATAAATGGTATTGTAGCTAGCACACGACAAGAAAGGGTGTGTGTCTATGTGTAATGTTTGTGTGTGCATGGATGCATGTGTGTGCGTATGTGTGCGCTCGCGTGTGTAAGTATGTGTGCGTGTGTGTTTGTGTACGTGCATGCATGTGTGCAGTATAGAATGACTCCCTTGGTTGGCGACAACGCTACAGTGAGCATCCAGAGATTGAGTCTTGGGCACAAATTGGGTCCTGACAGAGTCCAGTCTCGTTTAATGAAGAAATATGGAGGCTTCTGGGAAGAGAGAGTGGCTGGCAGCTTTATGGGAGATCAAAAGCCCATCCCTCCCTCACTCTGTCTCCAGCCAATAGATTGCCTGCTGCTGCTACTCACTATAGCTCAAATAAATGGTTGCTCTGCCCGCTGCAAATTCATATCATTCCAATATTTACTTGTCAGGCAGGATCTTGTTATGAGTCTGGAATGGTTCCTCTGTGTATCCAACTATATTTCCACTGTCATTGCAGAGTTTAGTAGTGGTTGTGGCCCTGACAGAAATGTAGTTCATTGCCAATTCAGTATTGTTTTTAAAGCAAGCATCCGATTTATCAGATAATAACCAGCATAGAACTCTCCTCTCAAATAGCTTTGAGATTAAAAAATAATTGTTGCCTGTCAGAACAAACTGTCACATTCACCCAGAGATAGCAGATATCAATCTCTCAAAGTGAAAGCAGTGAGGAATTTATGACAGAAGAGAACACTGAAATGAAACTACCACACATCCACTAGATAAATTAATGGTGTCTTCTGAAGATGGCAGTACATTTCATAATTCAGAGGGAGAGTGGCTTATTAAATGATGTTGGGATTGCTGTGTCTATAGCAGAACAGCTTTACATGCCCTTACAAACAGATGTCTTCAGAAAATGTGATAATCCCCCTAAATAAGATTTGAGTGCTTTACCCTCGGTCTCTCCATGCGGAGAGACCTCTGCCCCTCAAACTCTCTATTTGCATGTCTACCCAGTACCCTGTAGTGTGGTATAACAAGTAAGACCTACAAAGAACTGTAAGCTGCATGATTATTTCATCAGGTTTCAAACTCAACACACACATATAGAGTGCATGTAGAACCCCGGTTACCCATCGCAAAACCATCCTCTGATTTTGTTTCATTGGTGGAATGGGCACTATTGATGTTGTAGTTCTCCATTGATCTATAGTGCCTCTTAGAAATTCTGTGAACGTTGTTGACACTATCTTCGCGCTGTGTTTCTACTAGCTGCAAGCAGTAGAGAGCCGCCTGATGGTATAAGAGGTAGTTAATATGAACTTACAAAGTGCTGTGTACTACATTTACTGCAAGCTAGAGAAAATCACCAAACCAATTCATTTGAAGCACCTGTAAATGACAAGAACAGAGTCTGGATAATGAACAGACTCTCAGCAAGCAAGTGTTCTGTACCCTAAACAAGCATTGGCTGTGAAGATCTATTTAGACAATTACCCAGACTCCTATCATTGCACTTAACCACCTGTTGGCATCACAGAGATAGAAAATAACATTGCAATGTATTGCTGTATTGGCTTCTGTGTAATGAAAAGAGTCATGTTAGCTTATTAGGATTTTTCGCTATAGGGCTGCAACAAAATTGGATTTCAAGCCTGGCTAGCTTGGGAAGGTCTACAGAAGCACAAGTGGAGCAAGAGGGAGAGGGTCAGAGGGAAAATAAAGTGAAGATTCAAGTGGTTCAGCATGGAAGGTCTTGAAACAAGAGAAGTAAGGTTTTAGTGGAATGCTATTCATTCCGCTGATATCGCTTACATACTGTAGTTAATGGCAACCATCACAAATAGGACGTTATATGCAGAGGCACAGATATAGAATCCAATAGAATGCCTGAGGCAAGCATCAGCCGTGTGCTGTTGCAGACTATCACACCAAGGGTTTGCCACTCGTGTGGGCGGCATTAAACAAACACACAATTAATCCAATCCTGTTAATCAAATGTCCCTGCAGATAGCAATGTATATGGTAATAAAGCAAACAGAAAGCTTATTTCAACAGAATAAAAAGTTGAATGATTGTTGAATAATTGTAGATATTAATGTTTGGTTACGATTCCATCAAGATAGGAAAACCAAGTTGATAACCTCGGATATCTGCAGAATAAGAACACTTTATCCTGCTTTTGAATGCATGCCAATCATTAGCAGCAATTCCCGATGCACAGTATAGCTACAGCTGTCATCGTGATTGAATGGTAAAATGGGGATAGGCATTTGTATTTGTATTTAATATGGATCCCCATTAGCTGCTGCCAAATCATCCTGGGGTTTGGCAAAATGAAGGCAGTTATACAATTTTAAAAACATTACAATACGTTCATGACAAAATTCACAACACACTGTGTGCCCTCAAATCAAATCAAATCAAAATCAAATCATGCCCATACTCCACTACCACATATCTACAACACACTGTGTGCCCTCATGCCCATACTCCACTACCACATATCTACAACACACTGTGTGCCCTCATGCCCATACTCCACTACCACATATCTACAACACACTGTGTGCCCTCATGCCCATACTCCACTACCACATATCTACAACACACTGTGTGCCCTCATGCCCATACTCCACTACCACATATCTACAACACACTGTGTGCCCTCATGCCCATACTCCACTACCACATATCTACAACACACTGTGTGCCCTCATGCCCATACTCCACTACCACATATCTACAACACACTGTGTGCCCTCATGCCCATACTCCACTACCACATATCTACAAAGCAAAATCCATATGTACGTGTGTGTATAGTGCGTATGTTATCATATGTGTGTATGCATGTGTCTGTGCCAATGTTTGTGTTACTTCACAGTCCCCGCTGTTCCATGAGGTGTATTTTTACCTGCTTTGAAATCTGACTCTACTGCTTGCATCAGTTACCTGATGTGGAATAGAGTTCCATGTAGTCATGGCTCTATGTAAACTCAGCAAAAAAAGAAACGTCCTCTCACTGTCAACGTTTATTTTCTGCAAACTGAACATGTGTAAATATTTGTATGAACATAACAAGATTCAACAACATAAACTGAACAGGTTCCACAGACATGTGACTAACAGAAATGGAATAATGTGTCCCTGAACAAAGGGGGGGTGGGGTCAAAATTAAAAGTAACAGTCAGTATCTGGTGTGGCCACCTGCTGCATTAAGTACTACAGTGCATCTCCTCCTCATGGACTGCACCAGATTTGCCAGATCTTGCTGTGAGATGTTACCCTACTCTTCCACCAAGGCACCTGCAAGTTCCCAGACATTTCTGGGGAAATGGCCCTAGCCCTCACCCTCCGATCCAACAGGTTCCAGACGTAGGATTTGGGATTGAGATCCAGTCTCTTCGCTGGCCATGGCAGAACACTGACATTCCTGTCTTGCAGGAAATCACACACAGAATGAGCAGTATGGCTGGTGGCATTGTCATGCCATAATGAGCCTGCAGGAAGGGTACCATATGCCTGCAATGACAACAAGCGCAGTCCGATGATGCTGTGACACACCGCCCCAGACCATGACGGACCCTCCACCTCCAAATCGATCCCGCTCCAGAGTATAGGCCTCGGTATAACGCTCATTCCTTCGACGATAAACGCGAATCCGACCATCACCCCTGATGAGACAAAACCACGACTCGTCAGTGAAGAGCACTTTTTTCCAGTCCTGTCTGGTCCAGTGACGGTAGGTTGCCGGTGATGTCTGGTGAGGACCTGCGGATGTCTGGTGAGGACCTTACAACAGGTCTACAAGCCCTCAGTCCAGCCTCTCTCAGCTGATTGCGGACAGTCTGAGCCTTGATGGAGGGATTGTGCGTTCCTGGTGTAACTCGGGAAGATGTTGTTGCCATCCTGTACCTGGTGTAACTCGGGAAGATGTTGTTGACATCCTGTACCTGGTGTAACTCGGGAAGATGTTGTTGCCATCCTGTACCTGTCCCACAGGTGTGATGTTCGGATGTACCGATCCCGTGCTGTTGTTTTATGTGGTCTGCCACTGCGAGGACGATGCTGTCCGTTCTGTCTCCCTGTAGCACTGTCATAGGCATTGCAGCATGCCTAAGGCACGTTCACGCAGATGAGCAGGGACTCTGGGCATCTTTCTTTTGGTGTTTTTCAGAGTCACTAGAAAGGCCTCTTTAGTGCCCTAAGTTTTCATAACTGTGACCTTAATTTCGTACGTCTGTAAGCTGTTAACGACCGTTCCACAGGTGCATGTTCATTTATTGTTTATGGTTCATTGAACAAGCATGGTCACAGTGTTTAAACCCTTTACAATGAAGATCTGAGAAGTTATTTGGATTTTTACGAATTATCTTTGAAAGACAGGGTCCTGAAAAAGAGATGTTTCTGTTTTTAGTGAGTTTAGTACTTTGCGCCTCCCATAGTCTGTTCTGGACTTGGGGACTGTGAAGAGACCTCTGGTGGCGTGTCTTGTGGGGTATGCGTGGGTCTCCAAGCTATGTGCTAGTACTTTATACAGACAGCTCGGTACCTTCAGCTTATCAACACTTCTTACAAAGAGAAGTAATGAGGAAGTCAATATCTCTTCCAATTTGAGCCATGAGAGATTGAAATGCATGTCATTAATGCTACTTCTCTGTGTTCTTTTAAGGGCCAGCCGTGCCGCAATTTTCCTAAGTCCCTCTTTGTGGCACCTGACCACACGACTGAACGGTAGTTCTGGTGCGACAAAACCACGGCCTGTAGGACCTGCCCTGTTTATAGTGTTGTTAAGAAGGCTGAGTAGCACTTTATTATGGACAGACTTCTCCCTATCTTAGCTACTGTTGTATCAATATGTTTTGACCATGACAGTTTACAATCGAGGATTACTCCAAGTAGTTAAGTCACCTGCTCAATTTCCACATTGTTCATTACGAGATGTAGTTGAGGTTTAGGGTTTAGTGAATGATTTGTCCCAAATCCAATGCTTTTAGTTTAGGAAATATTTAGGACTAACTTATTCCTTGCTACCCATTCCAAAACAAACTGCAGCTCTTTGTTAAGTGTTGCAGTTATTTCAGTTGCTGTAGTAGCTGACGTGCATAGTGTTAAGTCATCCGCATACATAGACACACTGGCCTTACTCAAAGCCAGTGGCATGTCTTTAGTAAAGATTGAAAAAGATTGAAAAAGGTAAGGGGCCTAAACAGCTACCCTGGGGAATTCCTGCTTCTACCTGGATTATGTTTGAGAGGCTTCCATTAAAGAACACCCTCTGTGTTCTGTTAGACAAGTAACTCTTTATCCTCATTATAGTAGGGAGTGTAAAGCCATAGCACATATGTTTTTCCAGCAGCAGACTATGATCGATAATGTCAAAAGCTGCACTGAAGTCTAACAAGACAGCCCTCACAATCATGTGTCAAGTGCAGCATCCGGTTGCTCCTCATTACACACCACAGACCAGCAAATATCATTTACATCATCACCATATGAATCACTCACTAGCAAAACTTATTTTATGACCTTTTGTAGCCTATACTAGGCCCAGCCTTATGAACTTTGGTTTTCCAAAATATGGCTATTAAATTGTGATCATAACATCGTACGGATTTGGATACTGCTTCAAAGCAAATTTCTGCCGCATTAGTAAAGATGTGATCAATACATGTTGATGATTTCATTCCTGTGCTGTTTGTAAATACCCTGGAAGGTTGACTGACAACCTGAAACAGGTTGCAGGCACTGGTTACAGTTAGACATTTTTTCTTGAGGAGGCAGCTTGATGAGAGTCAGTCAATATTTAAGTCACCAAGAAATTATACTTCTCTGTTGATATCACATACATTATCAAGCATTTCACACATATTATCCAGGTACGGATTGTTAGCACTTGGTGGTCTATAGCAGCTTCTCACAAGAATGGGCTTTAGTTGAGACAGATGAACCTGTAGCTATATTACTTCAACAGTATATAACTTTAGATCTTGTGAGTTTCAGAGATCAGAATCAAATCAAATGTTACATGTCACATGCCCCGAATACAATACTTACAGTGAAAAGCTTACATACAAGTCCTTAACCAACAATGCAGTTAAGAAAATACCTAAAAAAACGTAACAAATAAAAGTAACAAAGAATTAAAGAGCAGCAGTAAAATAACAATAGCGAGGTTATATACAAGGGGTTTCGATACAGAGTCAACGTGAGGGGGAACATTGAATGTCATCTGTTGCAAGCAAGTCATTGACTTCATAGGCCTTATTTATCAGGCTGCATATGATAAATCTATTTTTAGCACTTTTCTGGGTTGCTTGATTGTTTTTAATGCTTTACTGGAAGGCTTATCAGACAGACTTTTCTAGTGCAGGGTGAGCTGCACAAAGTGGTCTTCCTACAAGGGAACACCGCCTCAGTGCTAACAGTGTAACTCTGGTTCATAGGCTCATTATTACTGCATCCAATAACTGTAGGATTAACACAGGTATTCAGGGCAATTAGGGAGACATAAATTAAGTTCCTTACATTGTGTCTGCCAACACCCTTAGGATAATGTATAAATGTACATGTATATGCAGCATTATGACGACTCATTGTCACAATGGTAGGGATTAGCTGAGCTAGCCTTGGGTCATTGAAAAGTAATTGTTTCAACACAGCCTTGAAATGAGTCCAAGAGCCAAGATGATTTGGATGGACTCCGTCATTCCAGTAGAGTATCTTCTGTTTCCAGGTGTCAAAGTTATCTATAAAAGTGACTCCATGGCCTCCCGGGTGGCACAGTGTTCTATAAGGCACTCCATCCCAGTGCTAGCTGTGCCACCAGAAACTCTGGGTTCGAGCCCAGGCTCTGTCGCAGCCGACCGTGACCGGGAGGTCCATGGGGCGATGCACAATTGGCCTAGTGTCGTCCGGGTTAGGGATGGTTTGGCCGGTAGGGATATCCTTGTCTCATCGCGCTCTAGCGACTCCTGTGGTGGGCCGGGCGCAGTACACGCTGACCAGGTCGCTATGCATACGGTGTTTCCTCCGACACATTGGTGCGGCTGGCTTCCGGGTTGGATGTGCGCTGTGTTAAGAAGCAGTGCGGCTTGGTTGAGTTGTGTTTCGGAGGACGCATGGCTCTCAACCTTTGTCTCTCCCGAGCCCGTACGGGAGTTGTAGCGATGAGACAAGATAGTAACAACTAACAATTGGATACCACGAAAAAGGGGTAAAATCATTTTAAAATGTGGCCCGCGGCCCAACAATGTTACTGGACCTGAAATGATTGGCCGCTTTCTGGAGTCTTTAAATGCTAAAATCAGTTCTGGACTACGAAAGTGTCAGCTCCCGACATCTGTCATAGAACAGTCGGAAGCAGCCTTGTGATGTCCTGCACTCATGCTCCTGGGTAGCACAGGGTTTTTGCCTTTGGCACAGAGATGTTTCTCACCATAGAGCTGCCTATGATGACAGCTGGCGATGTTAAATGGGCCGGTCTCTCAGGCAGCCTGACGTTCTGATGAGGATGGGAGCTCCGAGGATTTGAACCCGAGGTAGAAGCCACCGGAGAGGGAGACAGAACAGAGGACAAAGACGCAGGTTCTCCGGATCCGATCTTGAATGGGAAGCCCGAAGGAAGAAGGCGCTGGAACCTCTGGACTTCAACGGCGAGTGACGCATCTCCATGGCTGGTTGGTTGGGTCGAGAACAGTTCCGTTCTCCAGCGAAGGGGGAGGAACCCTGCTAAGCACCTGCTAGTCGGCTGTGGAGAGCCGACACGACGACCAGAGTGGCGTCCGGCTACTGGGGTGAAAAATAAAAAGAAGGTGGCGTGGATTCCCCAGTAGCTTGTGTAGGTTTGCTACTTGCTTGCTAAGAGTAGCCAATTCACCCCTGTAGTCCTCTGTAAGCAAGCAGTTGCTACATTGAAAGTTAGCGCGGCCCATATTGTCCCGGAACAAAGCAAAGCTCCTGCAGCACTGGAAACGTTCAATAGCAACCTCCATTTGAGACCGAAGAGCCAGCTAGGAATCTGGAGGGATCCTGGGACAGTCAACAGCGCTCACAGCAACTAAGCCCAACAGAGTCACAGGATCCAAAATAAAATGATATAAAAACATAAAGGTAAACCGAGGTCTCTCGTTCAGCTTTCGGCATTCAACAACAAACATAGACACTATTCTCATGAAAAGAGGTCCTCAATCATGGCAGGCTGCCCACTGATTTCACTGAGCTGTCTTCCTGAGGCTGTTGAACTTCCTGTTGTCTGAGCCTCCTGCCTAGGTTGACTATATACAGATTAAAAAGACAATGTATTATTTCCATGCTGCAGTGTTTGAAAATAAACCAATTCATTGGGCCAGTGCTGTTGATAACTACTAGCACTGTTGCTAAGTTGTAATGCTGGCCCCATGTTTGCAAAGAGATATGGCATATTAGAATCCCGTTGTTTTAACCTTTGTGATCTTAAAATATAGTCTCCTGCTACCCGAGGCTTAGTCTGTCACTAGGCAGGGTATAGAACTGCCCTGGGGAGACAGACAGACACAATCAGACACAACAGAAAATCCATAGGTGACACATATCCACAGCAAGATAAAGACGGCCAAGGGGATTGAATACTGCATTCCTAGACTGAAATGTTCTCAGAATGCCAAACAATAATGTAAGTACAACTTAGTATGCAGCCAGTTTTAAGTGCAAGAAAACTGCTTTATAACTTCGCAAAACTATCCATTTCACTCTGGCCTAGATTGAAATCTGTCTTAAAATTGCGTGCAGAACCTCAGTGGGACTTATGGATTTTCCCTGCAATTTTCCAAACAAATACAATTTCAAGGCCAATCTATCCTTGTTGTAAAGTACTGAGGCAATCCTACCATTGACATTTTGTGTGGGTCTTTTTCAGCAAATTTGCTGGAAGTAATCTGAAAGGAAAGACACAATGATTGATTGAATACAATGTCAGCGATAAATGGGTCTTTATCTCTGTAGAATCAGAGACATTTTCAACCCCTCTGCGTTTAGCGAGCATAGAGCTTTTACACTGTACTAAACAGATTCCACACACACAGTGGAGGCTCATCAGAGGAGGAAGGGGAGGACCATCCTCCTCAGCGAAATTGATAAAAATAAAAATGGTAAAACATTTAAAAGGTTATTTTTTAGATAAAACTACACTACATATGTTGCCAACTAATTGATTAAAACACACTATTTTGCAAAAAAGGTATACATTAGCCTCAAAAGCAAAGAAAAGGTTTTTTCGCCAGGTCACATACAGCTGATGTGTTGTGCATTGAAGTCCACAAGTGAAGGGAAGAGCTGAGAGGAGGAGAGCACAGCTGCTATGAAAGTGTACTGGGTTTACGTGTGATCAGGGGTGCATTCATTGCGCTGATTCTGTTGTAAAAACCTTTCTTAAACAGAAGCAAAAGGAACTAAATGGGGATAAACATACCTGAATTTGTCCAATACAAACTTTCATTTGCAACTGTTAGACAAATGACTACACCCTATAACAGATAGATGCAGGCAAGAGTGTACAAGGTTGTATTGAATGTCACTATCTGTCCATGTGTCACTGTCTGTCACGTCAAATTTGTCTCTCAACCTTTGTCCCCCTACATTTTAACCTCCATTTATATGCTAGGTTGTAGCAACCTCATGATGGGTAAAGGGAAAATGTGAGTATGATGTAGCAGCCTGTGCAAACTGTTACATAGAACCAGGTGAATGGAATATGAATAAGAGTCATCCAATATGCTGTAATAAACAGCAAAAAAAGAAACGTCCTCTTACATGTGTAAATATTTGAATGAACACAACAAGATTCAACAACAGACATAAACTGAACAGGTTCCACAGACATGTGACTAACAGCCACCAGCTGCATTAAGTTCTGCAGTGCATCTCCTCCTCATGGACTGCACCAGATTTGCCAGTTGTTGCTGTGAGATGTCACCCTACTCTTCCACCAAGGCACTTGTAAGTTCCCGGACATTTCTTGGGGGAGTGGCCCTAGCTCTCACCCAACAGGTCCCAGACGTGCTCAATGGAATTGAGATCCGGGCTCTTCGCTGGCCATGGCAGAACACTGACATTCCTGTCTTGTAAGAATTCATGCACAGAACGAACAGTATGGCTGGTGGCCTTGTCATGCTGGAGGGTCATGTCAGGATGACCCTAGCAGGAAGGGTACCACATGAGGGAGGAGGATGTCTTCCCTGTAACACACAGCGTTTAGATTGCCTGCATTGACAACTTGCTCAGTCCGATGATGCTATGACACACCGCCTCAGACCATGACGGACCCTCCACCTCCAAACTGATCCTGCTCCAGAGTACAGGCCTCAGTGTAACGCTCATCCCTTCGACGATATACGCGAATCCGACCATCACCCCTGGTGAGACAAACTGCGACTCATCAGTGATTCGTTTTTGCCAATCCTGTCTGGTCCAGCAAGGGCGGGTTTGTGCCCATAGACAAAGTTGTTAACGGGGATGTCTGGTGAGGACCTGCCTTACAACAGGCCTACAAGCCCTCAATCCAGCCTCTCTCAGCTGATTGCGGACAATCTGAGCACAGATGAAGGGATTGTGCATTCCTGGTGTAACTTGGGCAGTTGTTGTTGCCATCCTGTACCTGTCCCACAGGTGTGATGTTCGGATGTACCGATCCCGTGCAAGTGTTGTTACACGTGGTCTGCCACTGCAAGCTGTCCATCCTGTCTCCCTGTAGCGCTGTCATAGGCGTCTCATAGTACGGACATTGCAATTTATTGCCCTAGCCACATCTGCAGTCCACATGCCTCCTTGCAGCATGCCTAAGGCACATTCACGCAGATGAGCAGGGAACCTGGGCATCTTTCTGTTGGTGTTTTTCAGAGTCAGTAGAAAGGCCTATTTAGTGTCCTAAGTTTTCATAACTGTGACCTTAATTTCCTACCGTCTGTAAGCTGTTAGTGTCTTAACGACCATTCCACAGGTGCATGTTCATTAATTGTTTATGGTACATTGAACAAGCCCCCCACCCACCCACCCACCCCCACACGCACACAAATTACATTTAATACCTGCCAAAGTTTAGGCGGAATTCATCCAAGTTTGACCACTAGAGCACCTGGGGTCTGAACCTGCATTGGTTATGTTGTAATCAATATGTACGAAGGCCTCTGGTGGCCATAATGTAGAGGTGACTAGAATGACAAATCCCTGTGGACCAGCCCACCCCAGACTGACTAAGACAGGAAAATACCCACAAAAGTTTTACACACACAGAAAAAAAATTTAATCAACAAAGCGAGGCAGCAGGCGAGCGCCAGGCAGGGAAGCGAGGAGGCTGGCTGGTTGTGTCCAGTGGTTTGGTCTCAGCACACAGCCGGGATCAGAGATCACTTCCTGAAAATAATAAAGATGATCTGCAGCCCTTTTTCCTGCTTCACAATAGAAATGCCATGACATCCAGAGGAACGTTATTGCAAGGTCAGGTACAACACATAAAACACACAGAGCTCTGTGAAAAGGGTAAGCCGCTCTCTTTTTACTTACCAACTCTCAGAACTCCACCGTTCTGTTCGCGTTCTGTTCACTCCTGCCAAACTGGACTGAGACTATGGGGAGTTCTTCAAGACCCTTTAAACTCAGCAGGTATACTCATGAAAGACCAGCTCCATCTGACCCACCCTCACCCCATATCATTACGTAATAAACATACAGAGGAAATTACATTCAACACCTGAACCTGTTTGTTTGTGTTTGTCATCCTAACTGAGACCACACAGACACGCTCCAGTCACAACAGCCATCTCCCTGTGATGTCTCCCCGCTGGGATCTGACATCACCGCAGAATAAACAAACAATGTTACACAATCAGTTACAGCACTCTGATTAGCTTTGATGTATAATTACTGTGCTTCAGATGCTATACCACGCCACAGCATTCAGGAGAGGAGTTCACACTAAATTTCCCCCCAACAGCCAATCATTTTATAATGAGACTCTCCAGGTGCAGTGTTTTCAATACACCTGCATTCCTCCATACGTATGCATACGTATGCTGTTCTACTTTACATTGTGTGGCCCAGCAAAGACATATTGTACCTTAGGCAATCATAATGAACACCTTGTCAATGAACACAGTGTAAGTAAGAGCATAGTACTGCACCTTGTGCTTTGTATATGTGTTGAGCTAGGACATGTACTGTTTGACATTCCAATACCAACCAAGAATCTCACTACATCTCACATGTGCCCAAACAGTCAAAAAGTAAGTATTATGTGCCATTCAAAGTCCCACTAAACACACTGATATGATTGCCCTAATGTGCTCTGCTGTCAGCACTAATCGTCTGTGCTTACAGAGGTGAATTCAGCTGATCAAACTAGATCTTTAGAGATCACATGTTAGATAACAAACAAAAAAACTGTGTACATAATGCAGAGATCTCTCTGAGAGCCACAAACATAGAAAACACTTTCATCAGCTACACCCTCTAGCCGGTTTCACGAACAGAGAACTCAAAAAAAAAAAAAAATTATCTTCCTTCTGTTTTCCAAAGTGATTTGGACTGACAACGGCACCATCAAAGGCAGGAGCCAGCTGCATAATTCATATCATTTTTTAAAAGGACAAAAGGCTGGGAGGAAGTGACAACTTGTCAAAGGGATATAAAGCTCTGTAATGAACGAGAGAGAAAATGACAGACAGTATGCAAACAAAGGTTGGTAAACATTGCTCCCTCCGCACTGCAGGAGGTGCTGTTTTATCTCTTTACCTTCTGATTTTTACCTCTATTTCTCTGAGGCATTTGATTCAAATGTTACCTCAAGACTTCATGTGAATGGCCCTTGTAGGCCTTGTAGGTCTAAGTCCATAGATGGCGATATCTACTAAATTAAAACCTAGAATTGTTTTAAGATGGCCATTAAACAGACCATTTAGGACACTTGTAGGTATAAAAAAATATATACGTTTTATTTATCTTTGATGAAACATTGAATTTGGCCTTACTGCTATTAGCCTATAGAAACGCATTGAATAACAAATTCCTACATGGCAACCCAGATTTTTTTTTAAAATTGCAAATGTATGTTTTATAAATTACAGTATGTTTCCTATATCTGAGAGCTATAAGAAAGCTCAGGGGGAATAAAATCACCGGGTGACCTTCTAACGAGTCCTGAGAAGCTTTAAAACAGATGGCACATCTGTGTTTGTGAGAGTCTGTTTTTTATAGTGGGGTTATAATAGTTTCTAACTCAAACCGGTCAGAATTAACAGACATTTTCATGAGAAGACCTGTGACAAGTTGGCACACCGAGGGGTTGACTTCAAACGAGTCCTGTGAAGCTTGTGGGCATCAGAGCAAAACGGACGACAAGTTTGTGACTGGGGGAGTCTGAGCTTTTCATAGTGGGGTCATAGTTGCTTATAGCCTCAAACCGGTTGGACTTTACAAATGTTAACGTGAGAAGACCTGTTTCCGGGATGTCTCCTGGACTCACAAATACCATTGTAACTCTGCCGCCTTCCACTGTAGAGCCAAATGGCCGACACCAGCGGATGCAGTGGATTGAGATGCAGCCTATGGAAAAGAACTGTTGGACCAGCTCTTGGCTGGAGGAGACCACTATAGAGGACCCAACACAAACACATAATCTCTAGCTTTTGAATTTAGATTTAGACTCCTGGGCATTGTCCATTGGAGGAGATAGCACTTTGAATGGCAGGGTTGACAGCTCAAGGTGAGGCAGTGATTTGACAGTTCAAGAGGAGTCATTTGCAAGGGCTCTGAAGAAATGCTATTTCAGAATTAAGATTCCTGTTAAAGCTAAAGCCCACTGCCACGGTGACTCAGTTTAGCCTCCATCACTATAGACTCTGTCCAAGTGTGACCAAACACCTCAACCACAGTCAGTGGAGGAGGAGGGGTGATGAAGGGGCGACAGGACAGGAGTGAGGGGATTTGGAGCATGACCAAGGGAGAGACCAGGGGGAAAAGGTCTGCTATGCACAAACATTTTTTTATGGCATTTTGGCTTATCGCAGATGTCATGTTACATTAGAATGGGGTTACATTACCCGGCTACACAGTCTACGGCTATGGCTGACGTTGCCGGTGGGGGTGAGACATACGAGGCTCTTCCTCTCCTCATTAAATTACAGACTTAAATGAAATGTAAGAATCCTTTTACATGGTTTTCCCTGAGAAATGAGATTGAGTACTTTCTCCTGACTTTCTCCCAGTAAAGAGGAACCCAATAAACACAACATACACAAAGAGGAAAAATCTAAATCAGCTCACCTGTGTAGTTGTATCATTCAGTGGTAAATGGAGGGAGACGAACAGCAGCAGCATATGAAAGAGAGAGAAAGAGAGAGGGAGTGGGGAGATATTTCTTATTAGAACATTTTCCCATCTCAGACATATATTACAAATTAGACTGCATACATGTCTACTGTAGATTAAATTGCACTTCTTTATTCATCAGTAAATGCCATTTGCAGGTGTAAAATTTCCATACACAGTGCCTTCGGAAAGTATGCAGACCCCTTGACTTTTCCACATTTTGTTAGGTTACAGCCTTATTCTAAAATTGATTAAATTGTTTTCCCCATCATCAATCTACAGACAATGCCCCATAATGACAAATCAAAAACAGGTTTCAGAAATGTTTGCTGATTTATAAAATAAAAAAATAAAAACGGAAATATAACATTCAGATAAGAATTCAAACGCTTTACTCAGAACTTTGTTGTAGCACATTTGGCAGCAAATACAGCCTTCAGACTTCTTGGGTATGGCACTACAAACTTGGCACACCTGCATTTGGGGAGTTTAGCCCATTTTTCTCTGCAAATTCTCTCAAGCTCTGTCAGGTTGGATGGGGAAAGTCGCTGCACTGCTATTTTCAGGACTCCAGAGATATTTGATCGGGATCAAGTCTGGGCTCTGGCTGAATCACTCAAGGACATTCAGAGACTTGTCTCGAAGCCACCCCTGCGTTGTCTTGGCTGTGTGATTAGGGTCGTTGTCCTGTTGGAAGATGAACCTTCGCCCCAGTCTAAGGTCCTGAGCACTCTTGAGCAGGTTTTTATCAATGATCTTGACTACTCTCCCAGTCCCTGCCACTGAAAAACACTCTGACAGCATGATGATGCCACCATCATGCTTCACCATAGGGATGGTGCTAGGATTCCTCCAGATATGACATTTGGCATTCAGGTCAAAGAGTTCAATATTTTTCTCATCAGACCAGAGAATCTGATGAGTTGTCATGTGCATTTACTGAGGAGTGGCTTCCGTCTGGCCACTCAACCATCTCTGCAGCACCTGACCAATAAGGCCTTTATGTTAGTCTTTCTGGAAGATTCTCCCATCTCCACAGAGGAACTCTAGAGCTCTGTCAGAGTGACCATCGGGTAAATGGAGAGGGAGAAGAACAGAGATGAGTGGGTTTGTGTGTGAGAGAGAGATGGACGAAACACCAGTGTTAATTATCTGTTTAAAAACACCTGTCTGGATGATGAAATCCAATTAAAGTGCTTTAAATCAAGCAAGAAAATTGGATAAATACTGTAGTAGGTGAGGCGATAAGGAGATAGGATTGAATGGGAGAGACAGGCATGAGATGGGTAATTTGCCTCAGTGTCTCTGTCTATTGCTGGTAAAATACTCTTCCTCTTCCGCTCTCCCACCGTAGGACCAGCTCTCCCACTCTCTCACCGTAGGACCAGCTCTCCCACTCTCTCACCGTAGGACCAGCTCTCCCACTCTCTCACCGTAGGACCAGCTCTCCCACTCTCTCACCGTAGTGCCAGCTCTCCCACTCTCTCACCGTAGGACCAGCTCTCCCACTCTCTCACCGTAGGACCAGCTCTCCCACCCTCTCACCGTAGGACCAGCTCTCCCACCCTCTCACCGTAGGACCAGCTCTCCCACCCTCTCACCGTAGGACCAGCTCTCCCACCGTAGGACCAGCTCTCCCACTCTCTCACCGTAGGACCAGCTCTCCCACCGTAGGACCAGCTCTCCCACTCTCTCACCGTAGGACCAGCTCTCCCACCCTCTCACCGTAGGACCAGCTCTCCCACCCTCTCACCGTAGGACCAGCTCTCCCACTCTCTCACCGTAGTGCCAGCTCTCCCACTCTCTCACCGTAGGACCAGCTCTCCCACTCTCTCACCGTAGGACCAGCTCTCCCACTCTCTCACCGTAGGACCAGCTCTCCCACCCTCTCACCGTAGGACCAGCTCTCCCACCCTCTCACCGTAGGACCAGCTCTCCCACCCTCTCACCGTAGGACCAGCTCTCCCACCCTCTCACCGTAGGACCAGCTCTCCCACCCTCCCACCGTAGGACCAGCTCTCCCACCGTAGGACCAGCTCTCCCACTCTCTCACCGTAGGACCAGCTCTCCCACCGTAGGACCAGCTCTCCCACTCTCTCACCGTAGGACCAGCTCTCCCACCGTAGGACCAGCTCTCCCACCGTAGGACCAGCTCTCCCACTCTCTCACCGTAGGACCAGCTCTCCCACTCTCTCACCGTAGGACCAGCTCTCCCACTCTCACACCGTAGGACCAGCTCTCCCACTCTCTCACCGTAGGACCAGCTCTCCCACTCTCCAACTGTTGGACCAGCTCTCCCACTCTCCCACTGTTGGACCAGCTCTTGGCTGGAGGAGACCACTATAGAGGACCCAACACAAACACATAACTTCTAATAATACACATACTATAAATCATAATAAAAATATTACCCTAGTTGTTTAATTGCTCAGGAGACATCATTATCCAGCATGGCTGAATAACATATCTCTGGGTTTCACATATTACACAGTTGAGTGCACACCACCCTGACCAAGGCCCTTCTCCTCCAATTGCTCAGTTTGGCCAGGCGGCCAGCTCAAGGAAGAGTCTTGGTGGTTCCAAACTTCCACCTCCCTGACCAAGGCCCTTCTCCTCCAATTGCTCAGTTTGGCCAGGCGGCCAGCTCAAGGAAGAGTCTTGGTGGTGCCAAACTTCTTCCTTTTAAGAGTGATGGAGGCCACTGTGTTCTTGGGGACATTCAATGCTGCAGATGTTTTTTGGTACCCTTCCACAGATGTGTGGCTCGACATAATCCTGTCTCAGAGTTCTACAGACAATTCCTTCAACCTCATGGCTTGGTTTTTGCTCTGACATGCACTGTGAACTGTGGGACCTTTATAAAGAAAGACGTGTGCCATTCAAAATCATGTCCAATCAATTGAATATACCACAGGTCCAATCACGTTGTAGAAACATCTCAAGGATGATCAATGGAATCACCATCCACCTGAGCTCAATTTCAAGTCTCATAGCAAGGGGTCTAAATACTTAATTTAATTTTTAATACATTTGCTTTGTCATAATTGGGCATGGTGTGTGCAGATTGCTGAGGATTATTTATATTTAATACATTTTAGAATAAAGCGGTAATAGTAAAATGCAGAAAAAGTGAGGGGATCGGAATACTGTACATTGCTATCTCTCATGTGTATACAGTTGAAATCGGAGGTTTACATACATTGGAGTCATTAAAAATAGTTTTTCAACCACTCCACAAATGTCTTGTTAACAAACTCTAGTTTTGACAAGTCAGTTAGGAGATCTACTTGTGCATGACACATGTCATTTTTCCAACAATTGTTTACAGACAGATTATTTCACTTATAATTCACTGTATCACAATTCCAGTGGGTCAGATGTTTACATACACTAAGTTGACTGTGCCTTTAAACAGCTTGGAAAATTCCATAAAATTATGTCATGGCTTTAGAAGCTTCTGATAGGCTAAGTGACATTATTTGTGTCAATTGGAGGTGTACCTGTGGATGTATTTCAAGGCCTACCTTCAAACTCAGTGGCTCTTTGCTTGACATCATGGGAAAATCAAAAGAAATCAGCCAAGACCCCAGAAAAAAAATGGTAGACCTCCACAAGTCTGGTTCAATTTCCAAATGCCTGAAGGTACCACATTCATCTGTACAAACAATAGCATGCAGGTATAAACACCATGGGACCACGCAGCCATCATATCCTGAAAAGCCACTGCTCCAAAACCACCATACTTCCAAAGTTGTGGCAAAATGGCTTAAGGACAACAAAGTCAAAGTATCGGAGTGACCGTCACAAAGCCCTGACCTCAACCCTATGGAAAATTAGTGGGCAGAACTGAAAAAGAATGTGCGAGCAAGGAGGCCTACAAACCTGACTCAGTTACACCAGCTCTGTCTGGAGGAATGGGCCAAAATTCATCCAATTTATTGTGGGAAGCTTGTGGAAGGCTACCCGAAGCGTTTGACCCAAGTTAAACAATTTAAAGGCAATGCTACCAAGTACTAATTGAGTGTATGTAAACTTCGGACCCACTGGGAATGTGATGAAAGAAATAAAAGCTGAAATAAATCATTCTCTCTATTATTCTGATATTTAACATTCTTAAAATAAAGTGGTGATCCTAACTGGCCTAATTTTTACTAGGATTAAATGTCAGGAATTGTGAAAAACTGATTTTAAATGTGTTTGGCTAAGGTATATGTAAACTTCAGACTTCAACTGTTTTAGCTGATAGCCTCAGTAGGTTACACCATTGGGAAAAGATGATAGAGGGAGGAGAAGAACTGTGTGAAATAGAGTGGCTCAGTGGTCGAAGGCACTGCATCTCAGTGCAAGAAGTGTCACTACAGTCCCTGGTTCGAATCTAGGCTGTATTACATACCGCCGTGAGTAGGAGTCCCATAGGGCGGCGCACAATTGGCCCAAAGTCATCCAGGTTTGGCTGGGATAGCCTTTCATTGTAAAAAATGTAAAAAGTTCTTAACTGGCTTGCCTAGTTAAATAAAGGTAAAAAATAAAATACTAAAATAATAATAAAACACAAAGAACACAAAATGGCGAGCAACAGATTGACAGGCGACAGAGGTGAGAGCCAGAAGGAACATGCAGAGGCATGTGTTGTTAAATGTCAGGCTTGTTCTTCACAATCCCCTGGATACTATGATTTGTTTAATATGTAAATCTAGAGGCCTCCTGAGTGGTGCTGTGGTCTAAGGCACTGCATCAGAGTGCTAGCTGTGCCACTAGAGATTCTAGGTTTGAGTCCAGCCTCTGTCGCAGCTGGCTGAGACTGGGAGACTCATGGGGCAGTGCACAATTGGTCCAGCGTCATCTGGGTTAGGGGAGGGTTTGGCCTGAAGGGATGTCCGTGTCCCATTGCGCAATAGTGACTCCTGTGGCGGGCTGGGCGCTGACACGCTGACACGGTAGCCAGGTGTACAGTGTTTCCTCACATTGGTGCGGTTGGCTTCTGGGTTAAGTGGGCATTGTGTCAAGAAGCTTCCTTGGCTTGGCTTGGTTGGGTTGTGTTTCATAGGACGCACGGCTCTCGACCTTTGCCTCTCCCGAGTCTGTGCCGGAGTTGCAGTGATGAGAAAAGACTGTAACTACCAATTTGACGACATAAAATTGGGGAGAAAAGGAGGTAAAAAATGTTTTTTATAATAACATGTAAATATATTTTAACTCAATATCATGTGTGTGTATAGCATTGAGATATATACACAGGTGTATAGTCTCTCTCTAACCTCATGACAGCTGTTATGAGCGAGGGTTAAAGGTCCAAACTGGCCTGTTTTGTCTGTTTACAAGGAAGCCGATGAGGAGTCACTACCCCGGGGCGGTCACTGCATCTCCCAGGCAGACAGACAGACAGAGCCAGAGAGCACCACTCTACATCCTCTGTTCTGTTAGATCCTGTTACCTGTCTGCCTCCCACTATAGGGAAGTAAGTAAGCACAACATGTCCTCTGTGTGTGAGTTCTGCCTGGGAGCAGAGCCTGCTGCAAGGTCACTCATCCGCTGGAGGGGGGACGGTCACATAACCTCACGAGCAGACTGCAGAGAGAGGGGTTATGTTTATTCTGATCTTAACAACACCTGAGAGATCTGTTGTTTTTCATCAGGCAGCGGCCTGTCAGACCAATCGTCTCATATCTACCTCCAGCAGAACAATTACACCCAAATGGGAGCAGATACTTAGAGGGGACTTGGATATGCGCGGAAAGCATCACAATCTGCCACACACAATCTAGTGCTCTGTATCTTAGGAATGGAACACATTCTCAGTCACCCAAAAAATATTCTATCAAACAAACAACATAATCAATTGTGAAGAAATCAAAACTTTGGCAATTGCATTGTATGTTTTCCAGACGGAATAACCTTTTGTCAATTGCAAAGGCAAAGAGGGAATGTTATGGAATATGAGCATAATCATGATCATGAACTGGATGTCGACATCCATGAGGAGGATAGGATGCTTGCTGTCCTCCCATATCCAAAACATTTGTCTGTGGATAAGGGAGGTGTTGCACAAGGCTGTGTGTGAAGATAATCAGCTAGTTCTGAGAGTTCCTCATTCATCTCCTGAACAGAAACTTAGTGGGAGACCGAATGCAGTGAAACACTGGCTTTGTATAGGAATCACTGCTGAGGATCCTCTACTCAACATACTGTATTACGATCCAGTACTCAAATGTAATTGGCAGCAGGGTGTGGGTTTTTAATTTGACCCCATAGAAAAATAATTAGCATAGAGTATTAACTGTATAATCATAATTGGATATGTGGACTTATATGAGACGTAGCTATAGCTGACAAAAAAATGTATTGTCTCAGCTTTGATAAGCCTGGTGTGTTTTTAATGGTTATTTCTGATGCTGCAGAGTACATCGCTCTGATGTCCTGTTCTACATGCAGTGCCATGGGCCACAGAAATAGCCCTGACCTTTCGATTGGTCTGTAAAAGTGTCTTCTTATCAGCGGAGAATTGATGTCTTGTTGTATACAGTGCATGAGCTACCTTTACAGATAAAACAATCCATCTGGTTGGAGAGAGAGGGTTTAGGGAGTGCTCATGTTTTTAGTAAGGAGATAAAAGATTAAGTGATGACCCTGAGACATTAAGGAGATTTGCAGACACGTTTTATTGCTCAGAAAAGGTCAATGTGTCCATAAAAGCAACTGATGTCTCTTGGCAAGGACTGTTGATTAGAACTGTTGATCATAACTTGTCCATCCACTCAGCAATGACACACAACATCCTGTCCTATACTTTCACAGTACCTCTTCTCATCAGCTGATCTCCTGATATGGCAAAATCTAAGACATTTAAGGGATTACTGTCAATAAAAATTGTGGTGTTCAGTAAGACAAAATAGCTGGAAGGATGCTGCGGACAAGCTGGACAAAGATTTTCTCTAGAGAAGAGCTCCCCAACTGGTAGCCCGTGGGACTGATTTTAATTTGCCTCCAAAATTTTTTAGCAAAATTAAAATGTTTTAGTTGGTGTACAAAACACCAGAAAATCTGTTCCAAAGTATTCCCACACATAATATAGAGCTATACACCGTATATAGGCTCGCTACTGTTATTTTATTGTTGCTCCTTAATTATTAGTTATTTTTCTATTTTTGTTATTTGTATATTTTATTTATTTTTACTTCAGTTTATTTAACGAAAAACTTCAACACTTTTTTCTTAATACTGCATTGTTGGTAATGGGCTTGTAAGTAAGCATTTCACTGTAAGGTCTATACCTATTGTATTCGGCGCATGTGACAAATACAATTAGATTTGTTTTGTATACAAAACATTAGGAACACCTTCCTACTATTGCACCACGTTTTCCCTCAAAACAGCCTCAATTCGTTGAGGCATGGACTTTACAAGATGTCGAATGCCCATGTTGACTCCAATGCTTCCCACAGTTGTGTCAAATTGGATTGATATCCTTTGGGTGGTGGACCATTCATAATACACACGGAAAACTGTTGAGTGTGAAAAAACCCAGCAGGGTTGCAGTATTTGACACACTCAAACCGTGCACCTGGCACCTACTACCATACCCTGTTCAAAGGCACTTGAGTCTTTTGCTTTGCTCATTCACCCTCTGACTCATCAGACCGAAGGACAGATTTCCACCGGTCTAATGTCCATTGCTCGTGTTTCTTGGCCCAAGCAAGTCTCTTGTTATTATTGGTGTCCTTTAGTAGTGGTTTCTTTACAGCAATTTGACCATGAAGGCCTGATTCACATAGTCTCCTCTGAACAGTTGATGTTGAGATGTGTCTGTTACTTGAACTCTGCGAAGCATTTATTTGGGCTGCAATCTGAGGTGCAGTTAACTCTAATGAACTTATCCTCTGCAGCCGAGGTAACTCTGGGTCTTTCTTTCCTGTGGCGGTCCTCATGAGAGCCAGTTTCATCATAGCGCTAGATGGTTTTTGTGACTGCACTTGATAATAATAAATTACACTTGGGTTGTTATATCAATACACCCAGTCACTACAAAGATTCAGTTGCCGAAACCGCTCAGGGATTTCACCATAAGGCCAATGGTGACTTTAAAACATTTACAGAGTTTAATGGCTGTGATAGGAGAAAACAGAAGATGGATCAACAACATTGTAGTACCTCCACAATACGAACTTAAATGACAGAGTGAAAAGAATGAAGCACATACAGAATAAAGTAAAGTTGCCAAAACTGTGGCAAAGAAATTAACTTTATGTTCTAAATACAAAGCGTTATGTTTGGGGCAAATTCAACACAACACATCACTGAGTACCAGTCTTTATATTGGTGGTAGCTGCATCATGTTATGGGTATAATTGTCATCCATAAGGACTACAGAGTTTTTTTATGATAAAAATAAACAGAAAAGAGTTAAGCACAGGCAAAATCCCAGAGGCTAGCCTGGCTCAGTCTGCTTTCCAACAGACACTGGGGGACAAATTCACCTTCAGCTGGACAATAATCCACATCACAATGCCAAATATACACTGGAGATGCTTACCAACATGACTTTGAATGTTCCTGAGTGGCCTTACAGTGACAGTTTTGACTTAAAATTGGCTTTAAAATCTATTACAATACTTGAAAATGGCTGTCTAGCAATGATTAACAACCAACTTGACACAGCTTGAAGAATTTTTAAAAGAATAATGTGCAAATATTGTACAATCTCAGAAAGACACAGTTATAGTCTCTGCCCAAGGTGATTCTAACGTGTTGGCTCAGGGGGTTGAATACTTTTATAATCAAGATATATTAGTGTTTCAATTTTCATAATTGTTTCACAAATGTTTGAGTTTTTCTTCCACTTTGACATTACAGAGTATTTCATGTAGATCGTTGACAATTTTATTTTATTAAATACATTTGAATCCCACAACACAATGAAATGTATAAAAAGTAAAGGGGTGTGAATACTTTCTTAAGGCACCACAGTTCGTAACACCATATTCTCTAATTTGCTCACAAAAAATTAACCCATCAAATGATTTGCATGCAGATGCAGTTTGGACGTGTCACCGGTAAAAAGTGAAGAATGCTGCCAACATTTTTATATTAGTGTAGGCAAACGGTGCCAATATATCCAACAAACACCGGCTCCGAGGGCATTATCACTTTTATTCAGTGGGTTACCAACATATTCAAATAATGATCAAGATATTTTTATTAAAAACTTAATTTTGATTAATTTATTCATACCATTTCATCCTTCCACAAGATATAGTCCGGACACAAATCTAGGGTTGCTAGAGACGCAACCCAGTCATTCGTTCTTTTTGTTCTGTATCTATGGATGCGACCCAGTCGTTCAGTCTTTTTGTTCTGGATCTATAGACGTGACCCAATCGTTCGCTCTAAATGTTCCATTGCTATACTGACTGGCAACATTCTTATCCCTTGCTTGCTAGCTGCGTAGCCAACTACGGCTAATTTACAGTCATGTCAAAATGTGCAGCCTGAATAACAACAAAGTAGCTTCATTGGCATTTGTTTAAGCTGTTTTCGAGTTGAGATTTATTTGGATACATCCATAACAATGAGCCTATGATGCGCAACTTTGCCTTCTTAGCTGTTTGATGTTGCCCAAAAATACATGATTCGAGGTGGTAAATGTAGTGTCCTTCATAAGGAACCAGCTGCGACCGATGGGTCATTTAGAAACTGGTTGAGCCCACTACGGAGTGCCAGATAGCTACTTACAGTATGCTGTACTGCTCTCCCTTCCCATTTCCTACATTTCAATAAAGCTGTCGGAGAAGGATGTTAAACTCTTCCTTAGTGACAGTTTTGAAGTCAACAACATTTTTCTTCTCTGCTAGCCAGCCGATATTGAAACAATATTGAAAAGGTCGGTGAGACAAACAGCAAGGTTTATACAAATCTCTGCTGTTGAAACCCAATTGCTAGTCTAAAAGAAATGGGAGATAATGTCTAGATGCTTTATATAGTGGATATGAAGTTTATACATTTCCTGTTCGGGTTGATGAGACAGTGGATTGCGCAGTGAGATGGAACAGAGTAAATAGGCATTTCAACGTCAGATTTAACCGGTGGTAACTTGTGAAATAGACACCGGCTGGAATGCTGTTTTAACCAATCGGCATTCAGGATTTGACCCACCCATTGTATAAATTAGTAGAATGTATTGTTCTAACTCTAACTTAGTTGTATTGTTTGTATATCGTTGTATTTTAAATTTGTGTGACTGTTCTTGACTGTCAGTGTCACGGTTTTCTAATGGTGAAGGAGAGTCGGACCAAACTGCAGCGTGTCGATTGCGATCCATGTTTATTTAAACAAAACGTAAACACGAACACTACAAAACAATAAACGAAAACAGCCTATACTTGTGTCAACTAACATCGAACAAGGACATCAAGACAATCACCCACAATACAACTAAAGAATATGGCTGCCTAAATATGGTTCCCAATCAGAGACAACGATAAACACCTGCCTCTGATTGAGAACCACTTCAGACAGCCATAGACTCTCCTAGAACACCCCACTAAGCTACAACCCCACTAAGCTACACATCACATACAAAAACCCATGTCACACCCTGGCCTGACCAAATACATGAAGAAAAACACAAAATACTTCCACCAGGGCGTGACAATCAGTGTATCAATGTTTTGTTACTTGTCATGTGTTATGTTTTTGTGTGGACCCCAGGAAGAATAGCTGCTGCTTTGGCAAAAGCTAATAGGGATCAGAATAAAACAATAAAGCATTAAACTCTAAGGTGCAGAATGTAGACAGACAGTTACATCAGAATGAGAATGATTCAGACAATACAAACAGAAAATAGACCTGTCTTTAGAGAAACATTCTCAGATTGCCTATTAGAAAGGCTGTTTGATCATTAATTCATTCACTACTGTGTACCAACGATTAAATGTATTATTGTCTTGACAAAAACTGTCAGTAATTGCGAATGTGAATCAGTCTGAGTCCTTTCATGCCTAATTACCACAAAAGCGGTAAGTCTTTTCACTCAAAAAGCTATCAGCTAAAACTGCCATCTATTACTGGCTTTGAGTAATTAATTAGAAACATTGTTATGTTTGAATAACTTTACTTTTTAACAAAGCAGCAACTTCAGTGTCACTGAAAACAATATTACTTTGTATTAAAAGTCAATTACAGTTTAAAACTCAGTGACTACTAGAGTGAGAAATCACTCTTACCAAAAAGACAGCACATCAATTCTACAGTCAGTTTTCACTTTTCAGAGATGTTAAACTGGGTTCAAGTCTGCTCTGGCTGGGCCACTAAAAGGACATTCAGAGACTTGTCCCGAAGCCACGCTTGTGATGTCTTGGTCGGTTGATTAAGGTCATTGTCCTGTTGGAAGGTGAACCATCGCCCCAGTCTGAAGTCCTGGGCGCTCTGGAGGAGGTTTTCATCAAGGATCCCTCTGTACTTTGCTCCATTCATCTTTTCCTTGAACCTGACTAGTCTCCCAGTTCCTGGCGCTGAAAAACATCCACACAGCATGATGCTGTCACCAACATGCTTTACAGTAGGGATTGTGTCGTCCAGACGTGACGCTTGGCGTTCAAGCCAAAGAGTTCAATCTTGGTTTCATCGGACTAGAGAATCTTGTTTCTCATGGTTTGAGAGTCTTTAGGTGCCTTTTGGCAAACTCCAAGCGGGCTGTCATGTGCCTTTTACTGAGGAGTGGCTTCCGTCTGGCCACTCTAACATAAAGGCCTGATTAGGAGAGTGCTGCAAAGATGGTTGTCCTTCTGGAAGGTTCTCCCATCTCCACAGAGGAACTCTGGAACTCTATCAGTAACCATTGGGTTCTTGGTCACCTCTCTGACCAAGGCCGTCTCCCCCAATTGTTCAGTTTGGCCGGGAAAATAGCTCTTGGAAGAGTCTTGGTGATTCCATACTTCTTCCATTTAAGAATGAGGAAGACCACTGTGTTCGGGACCTTCAATGCTGCAGATGTTTTTTTGTACTGTGATTATTATTATTTGACCATGCTGGTCATTTATGAACATTTGAACATCTTGGCCATGTTCTGTTATAATCTCCACCCAGCACACCCAGAAGAGGACTGGCCACCCCTCAGCCTGGTTCCTCTCTAGGTTTCTTCCTAGGTTTTGGCCTTTCTAGGGAGTTTTTCCTAGCCACCTTGCTTCTACACCTCCATTGCTTGATGTTTGGGGTTTTAGGCTGGGTTTCTGTACAGCACTTTGAGATATCAGCTGATGTACGAAGGGCTATATAAATACATTTGATTTGATTTGATTTTTATTTTATTTTATTTGTACTCTTTCCCAGATCTGTGCCTCGACACCATCCTGTGTCAGAGCTCTACAGCTCTATTTCCTTTGACCTTGTCACGTCCTGACCTTAGTTCCTTTTTTATGTCTCTGTTTTAGTGTGGTCAGGGCGTGAGTTGGGGTGGGCATTCTATGTTTTTGTTCTAGGTTTTGTATTTCTATGTTTGGCCTGGTATGGTTCCCAATCAGAGGCAGCTGTCGATCGTTGTCTCTGATTGAGAACCATACTTAGGTAGCCTGTTTTCCCACTATGTTTTGTAAGTAGTTATTTTCTGTTCTGTGTTTTATGTATGCACCGTACAGGACTGTTTCGCTTTCATTTAGTTCTCTTTGTTGTTGTATTATTTAGTGTTCTGAGTTATAAATAAATATAATGAACACTTACCACGCTGCGCATTGGTCCTCCGATCCCTCTTACTACTCCTCCTCAGAAGAGGAGGACGAGAATCGTTACAGACCTCATGGCTTCGTTTATGATCTGACATGCACTGTCAACTGTGGGACCTTATATATGCAGGTGTGTGCCTTTCCAAATAATTTCCAATCAATTGAATTTACCACAAGTGGACTCCAAGTTGTAGAAACATCTCAAGTATGATCAATGGAAACAGGATACACCTGATCTCAATTTTGAGTCTCAGAGCAAAGGTTCTGAATTACTTTAGTAAATAAGGTCATTCTGTTTTTATTCTAAAAACCTGTTTTTGCTTTGTCATTATGGAGTATTGTGTAGATTGATGAGGAGATTTTTTTTATTTCATCCGTTTTAGAATAAGGCAGTAAAGTAACAAATGTGGAAAAAGTCAAGGGGTCTGAATACTTTCCGAAGGCACTGTGTCACGTTCTGACCTTTATTTCCTTTGTTTTGTATTTATTTAGTATGGTCAGGGCGTGAGTTGGGTTGGCAGTCTATGTTTGTTTTTCTATGATTTGGGTATTTCTATGTTTCAGCCTAGTATGGTCCTCAATCAAAGGCAGGTGTCATTAGTTGTCTCTGATTGAGAATCATACTTAGGTAGCCTGGGTGTGTTTGTTGGTGATTGTTCCTGTCTCTGTGTTTTGCACCAGATAGGGCTGTTTTGGGTTTTCACATTTGTTGTTTTTGTTAGTTTGTTCATGTGAAGTGATTTATTAAAACATGAATCAAAATAACCACGCTGCGCTTTGGTCCGCCTCTCCGTCAATGGAAGAAATCCCTTACACACTGTGTATACCACACACCCCCAAGTGGCCCTCTTTATTTATATTGCAAGCTATAAAAGTCCTTCAGCCTTCTTTTAGCAAATAACCACAATGTAGGCTTGGCCCTAATTTATGTGCTCAATGCTCAAGACAATGCTCAATGACTGGAATGCCCTTCACCCCTCTGAGGGGCCAAATTGTATCTCTCTCTCTCTACAGTATTGAGAGGACTGACTATTGAATATGATGATATAATAATCTTTCAGTATCCATATTTGGTATCTATCCAACACTACTGTACCTATATGGATGCATGATGTCTGTGGTTACTTGAAGTTGTTCAGAGTGAACTCTGACGAAGCTGTATGCCAATATTCTTCCCCCTCAGATCATCACACATAGATGTAATCCCCTTCCTAGAGGATATTGACTGGTTTGATCTGATTGGATATCTTCGTTTTACTACCTTTGGTTTGGTCTGTGTATTGGTCAACAATTGATTTTGAATATTAACAAGTCAGATCTGGTATAAATATAAGTATTTTCTCTCTTTTATCCTGTATCCTGTCCATTGGAATATCGTATGATCAATTCTAAATCCCTAGACTTCTGGGCCTCTTGCCTAGTAGGCATCTCTTTGTTCATGCTTTGTCTTGAAAGTTAACCTTAGGATCTATTAGGCCTAGAATTATGTTTTGGTAATGTCAGTATTTCCTTCTAACTTAAGCTTTATGACTTGTATTTGAATCCATTCATATTACAATGTTATTAAATAATACTTGCGTTGATATTCGCTTCTCATGAGCATTTCTTGATCTTAGTTTTCACTATAGACTTTGTCTATAATATGCATACACATAAAATATTACCCCACTACAGTAAATGGTGACCCCAACGTGATGTATCTTATGCATCATTTGGGCTAAACTGGAGTTTATTCTATTAGATTCCCCAATATACAGTTGAAGTCGGAAGTTTACATACACCTTAGCCAAACACATTTAAACTCAGTTTTTCACAATTCCTGATATTTAATCCGAGTAAAAATTCCCTCTCTTAGGTCAGTTAGGATCACCACTTTATTTTAAGAATGTGAAATATCAGAATAAAAGTAGAGAGAATGGTGTATTTCAGCTTTTATTTATATCATCACATTCCCAGTGGGTCAGAAGTTTACACACATTCAATTAGTATTTGGTAGCATTTAAATTGTTTAACTTGAGTCAAACGTTTTGGGTAGCCTTCCACAAGCTTCCCACAATAAGTTGGGTGAATTGTGGCCCATTTCTCCTGACAGTGCTGGTGTAACTGAGTCAGGTTTGCAGGTCTCCTTACTCTCACACACTTTTTCAGTTCGGCCCACAAATCTTCTATGGGATTGAGGTCAGGGCTTTGTGATGGCCACTCCAATACCTTGACTTTGTTGTCCTTAAGCCATTTTTCCACAACTTTGGAAGTATGCTTGGGCTCATTGTCCATTTGGAAGACCCATTTGCGACATTTAACTGATGTCTTGAGATGTTGCTTCAATAAATCCACATAATTTTCTATCCTCATGATGCCATCTATTTTGTGAAGTGCACCAGTCCCTCCTGCCGCAAAGCACACCCACAACATTATGCTGCCACCCCCGTGCTTCACGGTTGGGATGGTGTTCTTTGGCTTGCAAGCCTCCCCCATTTTCCTCCAGACATAACGATGGTCATTATGGCCAAAAAGTTCTATTTTGTTTCATCAGACCAGAGGACATTTCTCCAAAAAGTATGATTTTGTCCCCATGCGCAGTTGCAAACCTGGCTTTTTTATGTCGGTTTTGGAGCAGTGGCTTCTTCCTTGCTGAGCGTCCTTTCAGGTTATGTCGATATAGGACTCGTTTTACTGTGGATATAGATACTTTTGTACCTGTTTCCTCCAGCATCTTCACAAGGTCCTTTGCTGTTGTTCTGGGATTGATTTGCACTTTTCTCACAACTTAGTGTATGTAAACTTCTGACCCACTGGAATTGTTATACAGTGAATTATAAGTGAAATAATCTGTCTGTATACAATTGTTGGAATAATTACTTTTGTCATGCACAAAGTAGATGTCCTAACCGACTTGCCAAAACTATAGTTTGTTATCAACAAATGTGTGGGGTGGTTGAAAAATGAGTTTTAATGACTACAACCTAAGTGTATGTAAACTTACGACTTCAACTGTATAATGAACACATAGCCTACACAATGGATAAGGTACAGGATACAAACTTATTTTCAGTGAAGGGAATCTCATATACATGATTTGGCTCAAAAACTGATCAAGGATAAAAATGATCTTCATATTAAAGTGATTACATTTTTTATTACTGGCAAACAATTAGTGTGCATAAAAAGGAGTTGGGGAAAAAAATTCTAGAGGCTAGTATTCATTAGTTGATCAAACACCGAAACGGGGAATTGTCGGGAAATATACACATTTTGGAACTAATTTATTGGGAAAAGAAACATGAGCAAAATGTTGAAAGTGTTGCCTCCTTAGAGCTGGAGGTGACGCTTTTGAAGCAGCAATGTCAAGTGCTAGAAAATCGTGTCAAGACTCTGGAGCACCAGGCCCACAGCTCTGCTTTTAAGCCGACCATTCAGGCACTGGTGATGTTTCAGAAACCGAAAGTGGTGTTGGCTTTTCAGGCAACTGTGGAGAGTGCAGCCTCCCTCCAGGACACACATTCTGCATCCAAACTCCCAGCCGCTGTTTCACTCATAGCCTATTGAGTCTATTTAGGGCAATAGCAGTAAAGTTAATGGCAAAATATAGATATCTGCCTTAATAGAAATACCCGAAAGTATCTGCTATTCATGTGTAATTACATGATTCTGACATGCAAAAACTTGGTATATTTGGAAAGAAGACATTTTGGAGATATTGCGGAAATGATCGGAAGATAGATAAGAGTTCCATTGTTCAGAATACACAGAATACACACAAGATCAAGCACACACATAATAGCCATTTTTAGTTTTTATATTTGAAAGTCACCTTTCAATGACAAGCTATAAGTGAATTATTGATGACTAGAGCTGGAAACACATCAGATTGCTTCCAGAACATGTGAACAATATCAGAAAAAAATGTGAGATTGATAGAACTAACAACTAGAAACGGTCAGATGTTTTAATGCTGTAAGAGGTGTTAGTTGTGGTCAAGGGACGTTTCCAAGTCTCTGAGCCAGGTAGCAATAGTTCACATTTTACATTATTGCTATTAAACTTCTTCTGGATAGGTGGGTCCCCTGTGGGACGGTTGCGCTAACGTAGGCTAATGCGATTAGCATGAGGTTGTAAGTAACAAGTACATTTCCCAGGACATAGACATATCTGGTATTGGCAGAAAGCTTAAATTCTTGTTAAACTAACTGCATTGTCCAATTTACAGTAGCTATTACAGAGAAATAATACCATGCTATTGTTTGAGGAGAGTGCACAATTTTGAACATGAAAAGTTATTAATAAACAAATTAGGCACATTTGGGCAGTCTTGATACAACAATTTATGTGCACGATAAAAGGGAATCACGTCGGTGGTTTTTCATGCAAAACTCAGCTCTCAATATGAAACAGTGGATTTGAATGCGTTTTTAATGGGAGATTATGATAATCCCCCTTTTGAGCAGAAATCCTTGACCATAGCAACCCCTCCACTTTGTCCCATATATATTTGTCTACGTTATATATTCCATGTATGTTATATGTTACATTTCTTACTTGTTGAATGTTTCTGTCGAGTCTTGAGAATAACCAGAATGTCACGTCTTGACCTTAGTTCCTTTTTTATGAGTCGGGGTGGGCATTCTATGTTTTGGTTCTATGTGTTATAGGTCTATATGTTTGGCCTGGTATGGTTCCCAATCAGAGGCAGCTGTCAATCGTTGTCTCCGATTGAGAACAATACTTAGGTAGCCTGTTCCCACCTGGTGTTTGTGGGTAGTCGTTTTCTGTGTCTGTGTTTCACCATACAGAACTGTTTCGATTTTCAGTGTTTCACTTTGGTTATTTTGTATTCAGTGTTCAGTTATATTTCATTAAAATGGACACTTACCAAGCTGCGTTTTTGTCCGATCTTTCATACTCCTCATCAGATGAAGATCGTTACAGATAATTTTTTATCCATAATTAGAATGAGATTCTTATTAACACACAGCTAACATGTCTTGTTTTAGGGTATGCCGACACAATTCCAACCCTTGTGCGGTGGCGGCAACATTAAATAGAACTGTTCTCGCTTTGTTGTCACACACAATGCTTGACAAAATGACTTTTCAGAAATAATTCATACACCTGGACTTATTCCACATTCTGTTGTGTTACAGCCTGCATTCACAATATATATATATTTTTTTAAATCTCACCCATCTACACACAATAACCCATAATGGCAAAGTGAAAACATGTTTTTAGAAATGTTTGCAAATGTGTTTATTGAAAATGAAGTACAGAAATATCTCATCTCATACATGTTAGAATCCCATTTGGCAGCGATTACAGCTGTGACTCTTTCTGGGTAAGTCTCTAACAGCTTTAGGTAAGTCTCTCACACCTGCATTGTACAATATTTGCACATTATTATTTTTTTAATTACTCAAGCTCTGTCAAGTTGGTTGGTGATCATTGCTATAGACAGCCATTTTCAAGTCTTGCCATAGATAATGTAGCCAATTTAAGTCAAAACTGTAACTAAGCCACTCAGGAACATTCAATGTTGTCTTGGTAAGCAACTCCAGTGTATATTTGGCCTTGTGTTTTAGGTTATTGTCCTGCTGAAAGGTGAATTTGTCTCCCAGTGTCTGTTGGAAAGCAGACTGAACCAGGTTGTCCTCTAGGATTTTTGTTTATTTTTATCCCAAAAAACTCCCTAGTCCTTGCCAATGACAAGCATACCCATAATATAATGCAGCCACCACCATGCTTGAAAATATGAAGAGTGGTACTCAGTGATGTGTTGTATTTGCCCAGGACATAATAATTTAATTGAGAATTATTAGGGTGGGCATTCCAGTTTCATTATTTCTATGTTTTGTATTTCTTTGTTTTGGCCGGATATGGTTCTCAATCAGGGACAGCTTTCTATCGTTGTCTCTGATTGGGAACCATACTTAGGTGGCCTTTTCCCACCTGTGTTTTGTGGGTAGTTGTTTTCTGTTTAGTTTGGTTACCTTACAGAACTGTTTGTTTGTCTCTTTGTTATTTTTGTTCAAAGTGTTCTGAGTTAATAAAAAATCATGAACACGTACCACCCTGCGCTTTGGTCCACTACTCATTCTTCATCAGACGAGCGTTAAAAGAATAGTTAATCTCTTTGCCACATTTTTTGCAGTTCTACTTCAGTGTCTTTTTGCAAACAGGATACATGTTTTGGAATATTTTTATTCTGTAAAGGCTTACTTCTTTTCACTCTGTTATTTAAGTTAGTATTGTGGAGTAACTACAATGTTGTTGATCCATCCTCAGTTTTCTCGTATCACAGCCATTAAACTCTGTAACTGTTTTAAAGTCACCATTAGTATCATAGCTAAATCCCTAAGCGGTTTCCTTTCTCTCCGGCATCTGAGTTAGTAAGGACACCTGTATCTTTGTAGTGACCATGTGTATCGATACACCATCAAAAGTGTAAAGAATAACTTCACCATGCTCCAATGGATATTCAGCATCTACCGATAGGTGCCCTTCTTTGCGAGACATTGGTTGTCACGCCCTGACCTTAGTTATCATTGTTTTCTTTATAATTTTGTTTAGGTCAGGGTGTGACGAGGATGGTATGTGTGTTTTCCTTGTCTAGGGTGTTTTGTATATCAATGGGGTTTTGGGATTTTCTACGTAAATGTAGGTCTATGGTGGCCTGAATTGGTTCCCAATCAGAGACAGCTGTTTATCGTTGTCTCTGATTGGGAATCCTATTTAGGTTGCCATTCCCATTTTTGGTTTTGTGGGTTATTGTCTATGTGTAGTAGCATGTCAGCGGCACGTTCGGTTTGTTAGTTTGTTTAAGTGTTTTTCGTGAATTAAAAAATAATGTATTCCAATCACGCTGCGCCTTGCTCTCCTCGTTATGACGAACGTGACGCTGGTCTTTGTTGTTGCATCTATATTTGAGATTCACTGCTCGACCGAGGGACCTTACAGATAATTGTATGTGTGGTGTATAGAGATGAGGTATTCATTAAAAAATCCTGTTAAACACTATTATCCAAGCAAATTATAATATGACTTAAGCATATTTGTACTCCTGAACTTATTTAGGCGTGCCATAACAAAGGGGTTGAATACTTATTGGCTCAAGATAATTCAGCTTTTCTTTTTTAATTAATTTGTAAAAACGTCAAACATAATTCCACTTTGACCTTATTGGGTATTATGTGTAGGCCAGTGACAAATCTCTAAACTCAGGCGCTGAGACAAGAAAAAGTCAGTATGTAAATACTTTCTGAAGGCACTGTACTGAATGTGGATGTGCATATGACGCCTATGGTTATCTTCCTGTTGACCACACCCACCTTGATGTGTGGGTTCAACAGGAGGGGGCGTCGTATATCCTTCACTAAGTGGCCTTAGACCTTAAAGCCCTCGCCCCTTGGGTTTACAAACTGCTGAATTATTCATATTTGATTTAAACAAGCTGTGGGTGATCTTTGGATTTCACTCAAGTATTATTTAGAATTTTGCTATCATCCTCATCTGATAGAAGTTAACTTGCTAAAGATAGCATTCATTTTTTATAAATATTTGAATGTGATTTTGTAAGGTTTGAAATTCAATTACACCAGTTAGTCGATGTAATTGAGGTAATATGTACATGTAGGTAGAGTTAGTGACCATGCATAGATAATAAACGGAGAGTAGCAGCAGCGTAAAAGAGAGGTCTGGGTAGCCCTTTGATTAGCTGTTCAGGAGACGTATGACTTGGTGCTAGAAGCGTTTTGGACCTAGACTTGGCGCTCCGGTACCGCTTGCTGCGTGGTTGCAGAGACAACAGTCTAAGACTAGGGTGGCTGGAGTCTTTCACAATTATGTTACATAAGACAGAGCAGCAGTGACTTAGTCAGATAACATGTAGCCTTTTCCTGCAGTCAGATGACCTAGTGGCCTCATGGGTGGAATGTTTTTCATATTTTTCATAATTAATAAACGTCTTTATTTTAACGCCAAAAATCTTGTTTCTGTGTTAAACAGTTTTGTTATATTTCAGGCTTCTGTGATGTATATAAAGAGTAATATTGGGATACAAATTCTAAATGTAATACATTTCAACTCTATATCTGACATAGTACAGGTGTCTTATTTTTTTAAACCCATAACCATGTGCATGAGGTGTATTATTCTGTTTCAAAGTAGATTTGCTTAAGAATACTAAGAAACATTCTGTCCACTGCAGTAAAAGGTTCATCCATGCTTAAAGATTGTGTCTAAACACATTTCAACACATTTCCTTTGCATACCCTCTTCTGGTTTAGAAGTTGCAATTCCTCTTATGACCTGTCGGCGGAGAACATGGAGCTAATATAGTAAGCAAATACATTTTTTTTTTATTTGAATATATTGATTGATAGAAATTCTCACTACACATAGACACACATTTTAGTACCTTTAATGTTGTTATCCAACTGTTTTACACAACATGTTATTGCTTTGTGATTTTAACATGATGTATTATTATTATGTTCTGTTTCTATCAATCTAAACTGACAAATTGATCTTGAGTTGATTTGTAATGTTTTTTTATATTTTCAAGGAAAATTCCTCCTGAGGGGGAGACTATTTCATTTTGAACTTCCTCTCTTCTCAGAGAAAAGTACAATTTAACACTTATGATAGAGTGTAACTTTAATTATGCATTTAATGGCCTTTCATTCCATGTTATATTCATCTGATTCATACTTGATAATAATAATAATAACTTAACTTATTACTTGATAAGCTTTGAGGACACCATCGACTAGACCAACCAATCTGACCAATATACACAGCCAAACAGTGACTGGTAACTCTTGACTGTAATAATGTTCCATCAAATGTTGAGCACTGATTGAACTGATGTAATCTCTCTGCCCTTATTAACAAAGCATGCAGTTTTATTGAGCTTGTTTCAGTTTGAATGTGAATGAATGTGATCATAGGGACATTTGCATGTCTACAGCGCATTGTCGACGATCCACAGGAAGACACTCCTGATGTCATGGGCTCAAGGACAAGATGTTGGACTCCATAAACTGTATGGAAGACTCAATAATTAACTCTCATGTGGTGTGGGTCAGTTTTTCCTGTATTGGACACGGGCTGTCCATGTACAGCTTCTGTCCAGGGGGGATTTGTATGCTCAGCTCTAATTCCCCAAGACAATGCCCAATGACCAGTATGCCCTTCCCCCCTCTGAGGTGCCAAAATGTATCTCTCCCTCTACAGTATCCAGAGGACTGACTATTGAATGTGTAATAGAATAATCCTACAGCAGTCATGTTTGCTATCTGAAACTTGTTCTCTGAATAGAACTCTGAAGCTATCTATATGGATGTATGATCTCATTGGTTACTTGAAGTTGTTCAGAGTAAACTTTGACGATATTGTCTGTAAGTGTCCTACCCAGCCCACCCACTCAGGTCATCGCACATAGATTTCACCCCCTTCCTAGAGGAGGTTGGTTGGTTTGATTTGATTGGATATGTTATTTTTGCTAGCTTTGATTTGGCCTGTGGATTGGTCAACAATTGATTTGGAATATAAATGGAATAAAGGTATGTTCTCTCTCTTATCCTGTATCCAGTCCATTGTAGGAAAGTTGTATAAAACATTTGAATTTCCTAGGCTTCTGGGCCTCTGGCCTAGTAGGCATCTCTTTGTTCCTGCTTTGTCTTGAAACCTTAGGATCTATATGCCTAGAATTATGTTTTGTCAATGTCATTATTTCCTTTTATCTTAAGTTTTATGCCTTGTATTTCAATCCAATCAAATTAAATACTACTTGCTTTGATATGTTCGCTTCTCATGACCATTCCTTGATCTTAGTCAGCTACACACATAATACTTGATTGTTCATGGTTTTACTATAATGCTAAATGGAGTCAGATATATTTTTTTATAGACTTTGTCCATTGATTCCATAACCTTATCATGTGTCACATGTGAGGTATATAATCAACAAGCTCTCACAGTCTTATGTCAGAATTAGACGTTTAGCCATGTTTCTCAAACGTCAAATTGTGAAGTTGTTCCAAACGTCAAATTTCGAAGTGTTTAATGTTAATTTTAGGCATTAACTCAGAATTATTAAGGTTAGGCTTACATTTAGGCATTAATTCCATCATCTTAAGGTTAGGCATTAACTCCGAATGGTTAAGGTAAGGGTTAAGGTTTGGGATAGGCTTAAAACAAAAATCTCACTGGATTCTCACGTGCAAGTTTAGTGCCCCTAGTGGCTGGTTTCCACGTCATCTCCCAACGTCCTCAGACATGGATGGACATCGAATACTGACTTGTCACGGGTGACCTGGCTGTATATAATATGCATACATATCAAATATTATCATCCCACTACACAATGTTCACCAAATCTCAGGGTTAGGCAACATCATGAGGTTTCAGACTTCACCATTACCATTCACCTTCAAAACAGCACTAAAATTCAGACCCCTATAGTGAAAATCCTCTCTTATTCTTTAGCCAATGAAATCACACTATGACAGGAACATAGAACTTATTCAGATCTTTGATAAATATTTTACAGTAAAGTTTTAACATTATAAGATGGTATTCCTTCAGAAGTCAGAACATAACATCTCCTTAAAATAATCCACTTTAAATCAAAGTTTTTGAGAACATTTTCAGTCAAAGAATTTTGATTTCTGGAGCTTAATTCATAGTAACACGCATTGCCATTATCCCCATACCAGTGATAAGATACAGTTTAATGAACAAGATATGTTTTTATTTTTAGAACAGTCCCCTTCAGATAACACACATTCCTCCATTCCATATCAGATCAGAAAATTGTTGTAAGTAGTTTAAAACTGCAATCAGAGAGAGTGAGAAAGAGAGAGGGGAGAGAGAGGGGGGGAGAGGGCGAGAGTGGGGGGGGTGCAGGGAAAAGAGGAGAATGCCTGCTTGCAGAGCGCCAGAACAGTTTTAATTACTGAGGCTCCACTTCTCCCAAACTAATCCCTTCCACTGTTGAATTTACAGGCATTACTGATACTGACAAAACGATCACTCAGGGAGAGATAAAACAATAAAACAGGAGCAAAAAGAAAATGGATATTAAATAACACCCACGCTGGTTGCAAAATGGGTAAAGTACTTCTACTAATGGCTTGTGTCAGTGTGGCTGTTAGTTAAACAAGTAATATACTACATCATGTCAGGTAACTGACATGGATCTTGTGACATGGACATGCCCCACGTAAATTTAATGTAGACTTAGGTCTACAGACAGAAACCCAGTAATAACCTGGATTACTGCATGAGTAGAGCAAAAGATTGTAGCAGCAGTATTTTGAAAAATGTGTGTGCTGTTTGCCTCATAAATCCTTCATCTTCACTCTCATACGATACATATACATTTTTTCCCAAATTTGACAAGCTCACATGTTGGACATCACATTGAGCCTTGTCTGAATACCTCCTGAGTAAGACACCTCTTTGCCTCAACACCTCTTTGCCTCCAGTGACATACCTCAACTAACCTGTTCCCCCGCACATTGACTCAGTACTGGTACCCCCCTGTATATAGCCTCGTTATTGTTATTAAATTGTGTTACTTTTCATTTTATTTTTTACTTTAGTTTATTTAGTCAATCTTTTCTTAACTCTATTTCTTGAACTGCATTGTTGGTTAAGGGCTCGTAAGTCAGCATTTCACGGTAAAGGTCTACATCCGTCGTATACGGCGCATGTGACAAATAACATTTGATTTGATTTGATTTTTGATACCCAGTAACTTAAGAGCTCCTTGTGTTTTTTTAAAAGTGCTTCAAGGCACAATCTCACAGCCTTTCTCCTCTGCTCTGTGTATTTGTGAAACTCGTCTGAAATAACAGGGGTTTTGGCATCTCCAATTCACTGTCATGCTCAACTTGTATAAATATTCAGATGGAAAGGTACAGAGGCTAATAGAGTCTTATGGGCAATTTTAGGAGAGCAGAGATGATGATGAATTGCAGGCCGGCCAGTGATTTTTAAACCCTGCAGTGAGGAAGAGAATAGCAACCACCTACCCCCTCTTCCCTTCCTCCTATCCTCCCTTTCAACTTCACCTCCTCTTCCCTCCTCTCATCCTCTCCCTTCCATTCTGACATTTCTATTAAAGAGGAGCAGATACTCCGGTAAGACAGGCTGCTGCCGCCAGGTCCTAAACGCTCTTACCTGCTCCAATTTAATCATCCTGACATTTCAGTAGCCCACTCACCTTTTATAATTAATCCAATCAAAATGGGGGATATCAGTATGGGGGTTCACTGTAGATTTGGGGAGCAGAGAGTCCTGTTTTTTTTGTTTATGCTGAATTATTAATGCATTTTCTTCAAATGTTCCTGTCCCATGTAATGGAAGTTTAGTTCATTGATCCTGATGTTCCTGACTGAGCAGGGATTGATGAGAGATCTCAGCCAGGAGAGAGAAAGCTCCTAATGGACACAAAACTCAGACATTTCTGTCTGATGGAGCTTTGTGCAGTGCAGCCTATATGTCTGCATTGTGTCACACTACACCAGACTAGGGAATTAGAGAAGATCATAGCCATGTATTTTCGAAAATATATGGCTCTGGAGAAAATGATTAAAGGCACTAATTGAATTGCCGCATTGGTACGTACGTGTGCGTCCCCCACAAACAACAAGACCAATCACCTCATCGGGTATTGTGTTTCATTTCACAGCCTGCGGTTGATGTGGGAGAGAGAATAGATTAAAACCCAACGCTACGTGTGGTCAATCTGTTGCAGTGGTTGCCTTTCCACTTTCCACCTTTTACACAAATAGAATTTCTAGACAACCCCCGGGCCCATAATAGAATAAAATGACAACAACTAAATGCCTTGTAAGCTGAGCGTAGTGATGCAAATCCAAATAAACCTATTTCAAGGTATCACTCAGTCCAACTCACTAAGTCATCTACCTAGAAAGGCTACATCTAATGTTGAACATCACACAAAATCAGGATAGAAAGGGAGAGAAACAGAGATTAAATAGATGGAGAGAAAGTGGGAGGAAGGGAAGTTTGGCATCCATGATAGTTTCCTCCCCAGTATATTTACCTAATATCTCAAGTGTCTCAGCAGCATGTTAGTATTGCATTGATTCGCAGCTCCTCTTCGACAGATTGGAGGGAAAGGACACTGCTGCACTCACAGACAGACACACAGACGGACTGAGAAAGTCAATGTTGACCTTGTGTCTGCTTTTCCTCTGAGCAAGTCCATCTACAGCCATAGAATGGATAACTCTCTTCACACTTACTACATGTAATAGCAACTCAGTCAGGGGAATTTTTTTTAAAGGTGATTTGGCAGGTGTTCGGTGCCCACTCTCTCAGGTCAATGCAGGGGACTGTCTGGGAGCCTCATACTGAGTCTTACCCGCCTCTCCTTCCATAACCCTGCCATGCTAATTGGTATCACCTGGTGGGGGCCCAGCTGCTATTTATAGTGATGTGCAATACAGACAGGAAGTCTACTCTGGTGCATAGATTTGAAAAATGAATTTGGCATAATAACTTTTTATATGTGATGTCCTGAGGCTATTTGTGGATTTCCTTGCCCCAGCCCAGCGTATAAACCTTAGAGCCTCTCAGAGACCATAGGTGTGCCGGATGCAACATATTCAGCCATCACCACAAATCACATACAACATCGAGAGGTGAGAGGAGAGCAGTTTAGATGAGTTGTTGTTGTGGGGCGGTTTGAGATGCAGTAACACAGCTGCCTATATTGGGCTGTTGTGAGAGGGGTTGAGCACAATCCCATAAAGAATGAGATTTAATGTGGGAAAATATGTTCAGTAAAACGATTTATATTGTGTGTGAATGCCTGGCTTCGCTCCTCCAACTTAGATGTAATAAGCTGCAACTATAGTATGTAAGTGGCCAAGTCAGCTGTGTAATGTAGACAGCCTCATCTGTCCAGAGCAGTCGCCTATGGCATTTTCCACCTGCCAACCGGTTTTCTCCCATCTCCAAACCCGACTGCCCCCTGGGAGCGTGGTCAACACTCTCCATTCAGCTGAATCCGATTGAATTAAGCGCCACACAAGTGGATTCTCAGCACTCGCCCTTATAGACACTTAAATGCATTATTGACATAGTTTGAGCCCCGGTTGTTCGGACACTTGTCTGACACAGGATTTGACCAGGATAAGATGCTGCAGCCTGAAACTCACACCAACGACAGGATAAACACACTCATTCAACTACAACAAACAGGGCTGATTGTAAACCAGGATGACAGTAAAGTCAGTGAGGGCTCTCGAAGGCTATGTGAGAGGTCTCTTGTGTCTGCTTCACATTCAGGGAGGTGTTAACAGTTAGCCACAGGTCATACATTCCTGTCTCCTTGGAGTTGAATGTATCTTCTTCTCAACCACAATATAATCAAGTGTCTCTGTTGGATCACACTCCACATAAGTGTAACACAACCACTTTGGAATGAAAACAGATGGTCAGGTCAGCCTATAGTGTGCACTGCTCAGCACATAGAAGTCTGTAGCACCAGGGGAATAAACAGACTACTTCTCGCAGATGGAATCAAGCTCATGGGTTACCTGGAGGACTGATCTGCCCTCTCTGTCACATGCTAATAGCTTTTTGTTGTTCGCTTCTGTCTGGACCATTAACCATCTAGCCAAGATCCTCAGGTCTCACTGACCTAGCAAGGAAAAGCATGGGTGAACTAGCAGGGATGTATTCCCACCCAGGGGATGGTGGGTCCCATTGATTTCCCATAGCCCAGCATGAGGCTTGCTTTAAGGGTTCTCATTACACCACAAGCACACATAGAGCGGTTTGCTGCTGCCACAGGCTGTCTCCAGAACAACCCCCCAAGGCAGGGTGCCTTGAATGGCCTTGTCCAACATACAGATGGTTCATTCAAGGGGAACTGGTCCCTCTAGGAGGAGGGCTGGGAACCAGATGTTGACAGCCACAGTGTCTGGTGTGACGGGAGGAGCCGCAGATAGATAGATAGATAGATAGATAGATAGATAGATAGATAGATAGATAGATAGATAGATAGATAGATAGATAGATAGATAGATAGATAGATAGATAGATAGATAGATAGATAGATAGATAGATAGATAGATAGATAGATAGACACTATGATGGCGGTCTGCTATCAGGTCGGCAGTAGGAACATGATCTATAAAGCGAGAGAAAACCCAACAGCATCATCAACCAAGTGTCTACTGTGCAATCTGTCTTATGTGAGGGACATGATTATGGCTTAATTGGCAACAACAATGTCTACTGCACATAAAATGAGGAAGAAATTGCAATTGCCACATGCATACTCTGGCCTCTAACTAAACCGCAGGACACTACAGCCAAGGTAATGAAGACAATGTGAAAAACAGAAGACATGGTACAGGGGTGTTAGAGGAGCCTGTCACAGTAGATGACAGGGCAGGTGGGTCCTGGTGAGGGGGTAGAAGGGGTAAGCACTGTCAATGAGGGTGTGAGTGTCACCATCCCCTGGCGCCTGACCAGGTTTTGCCCTCCTGTCTCACTATCAACCCCCTCCTGTCCCCATGTCCCCTTGTCATGTTGGCAAGGCCCAAGCTAATCAGAGGGAGAGGTGAGGGGGCATGGGGCATGCAGTGGGATCTGAATAAAACATTGGGGGAGATTGAATCAAGGGAGGGCATCTGGAGTCGTCTCTGTCTGAGGGCCCTGGCGGAGCTGATGGACTGACACTTTAGTCATTCACCACATGTGTCCTCATTCTAATGACAACTCCACAAGGAGGCGGAGGGCACACTCTTTTTGCATAATCAAAGTGTTTTTATTCATAACATCTATTAATTAGTTTGGAATTGTCAGTGCCATGTGCTAGGCATAATTTAAATGGGCTGAAGAGAATTTGCCCTTTCCCTGTCGAGCCAATGTTTCCTTGGCAAGCTTTCAGTAGACAGAGAGAAATTGAGAGAGAGAGAGCAAGGAAAAGAGAGCGTGTGTGATTGTGTGTGTCTGTGCATGTGTCTGTGCATGTGTGTGTGCGTGTGTGTGTGCGGGTGAGCATGCATGCGTGCGTGCATGCTTACGTGTATGTGTGTGCATGTGCACATGTATTTTTGAGGGGAGCAAAGATAATAACTGTCAGTCCTGTTTCTGTTCCTGCTATACTGTATCCAATAGAATGTTCAAGCACGGATGAGCAGTGTTTTTATTTCTGAGGACAGAAACATCAACAGCAGTTTAAACTGAGATGACAGCCTTCTGTGATGGCAAATGAGTTTAGTTGTTTTTTGCATTATAAGCTCTATAAAGGAGCTCAGAGCAAATTTGAGAAGTTAAGCGTATCAAACATCAACCATTTCTATTAGTGGATCTTTACTGATCTAAGCCAAGTTTAAACTCCATGGCTGTTACGATCTGACCATAGTTCTGTTATTTTATTCTTTGTTTTAGTATGGTCAGGGCGTGAGTTGGGGTGGGCAGTCTATATTTGTTTTTCTATGTTGATTTTTGTGTTTCGGCCTAGTATGGTTCTCAATCAGAGGCAGATGTCGTTAGTTGTCTCTGATTGAGAATCATACTTAGGTAGCCTGAATTTCACTTTTGGTTTGTGGGTGTTTGTTTTCCGTGTGAGTGTTTAGTCCACACGGTACTGTTTCGGTTTTCGTTTTGTTCACATCGTTTATTGTTTTGTATTTCAGTGTTCAGTTTGTTTTGAATAAATCATCATGAACACTTACCACGCTGCGCTTTGGTCCGATACTTCTTCCACCTCTTAATGCCGTTACAATGGCACTGTCTTTGGACAGGACACTGCACACTAACTAGTGACATGGAGTGACATGGACATCTGTATCTACAGTTGAAGTCGGAAGTTTACATACACCTTAGCCAAACACATTTAAACTCAGTTTTTCACAATTCCTAACATTTAATCCAAGTAAAAATTCCCTGTCGTAAATCAGTTAGGATCACCACTTTACTTTAAGAATGTGAATTGTCAGAATAATAGTAGAGAGAATTATTTATTTAATCTTTTATTGCTTTCATCACATTCCCAGTGGGTCCGAAGTTTACACACACTCAATTAGTATTTGATAGCATTGCCTTTAAATTATTTAACTTGGGTCAAACGTTTCGGGTAGCCTTCCACAAGTTTCCCACAATAAGTTGGTTGAATTGTGGCCCATTCCTCCTGACAGAGCTTGTGTAACTGAGTCAGGTTTGTAGGACTCCTTACTTTTTCAGTTCTGCCCACACATTTTCCATAAATAATAAACTTTCACAAAACACTTCGAAATACTTTTGTAATGCAACTTTAGGTATTAGTACACGTTAATAAGTGACCAAATTGATCACGAGGCGATGTATATTCTTTAGCTGTCCGTCTGGAAATAATGTCCGGGTAAATCTCAACCAAAATATCCGGTCGGAGACCGGAAGAACTGCGCTGCCTTGCGTCTGTTTGACCAAGAAACAAATAGTAGGCAAATGACAAGACTCTAGACATCGTGTGGAAGCTGTAGGTATTGCAACCTCAGCCCCATTAAATGTGGTTCACCTTTATCAATGGGTTCAAGTCGCGCATGGGATATATTTTTCCATTTTCAGTGATCAGATTTTCCTGCACTTTTCGATGAAACGCACGTTCTGTTATAGTCACAGCCGTGATTTAACCAGTTTTATAAACGTCTGAGTGTTTTCTATCCACACATACTAATCATATGCATATACTATATTCCTGGCATGAGCAGCAGGGCGCTGAAATGTTGCGCGATTTTTAACAGAATGTTCGAAAAAGTAGGGGGTAGGAGTAACAGGTTAAAGAACGGCCTGGCATCTTCGACTGACGGGATGAGGTCAATATCCTTTCAGGATACCCGGGCCTTAGAAAGGCCTGCTCGCAGAAGTGTTTTAGGGAGCGTATGACAGTGATGAGGGGTGGTCGTTTGACCACGGACCCATAGCGGATGCAGGCAATGAGGCAGTGATCTCTGAGATCCTGATTGAAAACAGCAGAGGTGTATTTGGAGGGCAAGTTGGTCAGGATAATATCTATGAGGGTGCCCATGTTTACAGATTTAGGGTTGTACCTGGTGGGTTCCTTGATGATTTGTGTGAGATTTAGAGCATCTAGCTTAGATTGTAGGACTGCCGGGGTGTTAAGCATATCCCAGTTTAGGTCACCTAACAGAACGAACTCTGAAGATAGATGAGGGGCAATCAATTTACATATGGTGTCCAGGGCACAGCTGGGAGCTATGACAGGCGGCAACAGCGAGAGACTTATTTCTGGAGAGATTCATTTTTTAAATTAGAAGTTCGAACTGTTTGGGTATAGACCTGGAAATTATGACAGAACTTTGCAGGCTATGTCTGCAGTCGATTGCACTCCTCCCCTATTGGCTGTTCTATCTTGACGGAAAATGTTGTAGTTGGGTATGGAAATCTCCTCATTTTTTGTGGCCTTCCTAAGCCAGGATTCAGACACAGCATGAACTTCAGGGTTGGCTGAGTGTGCTAAAGCAGTGAGTAAAACAAACTTAGCTTCTTATGGGCAGGTGGGACGGTAAACATCCGGTGAAATTGCAGAGCGCGAAATTCAAACTACAGAATTATAAATATTTAACTTTCATAAAATCATGTGTCAGATTTCAAAATGGCATTAAGGCGAAAGCACACCATGCGATTATCTGAGGACAGCGCCCCGCATACAAAACCATGAAAAACATATTTCAACCAGGCAGGTGCGACACAAAAGTCAGAAATAGCGATACAATAAATGCCTTACCTTTGATGATCTTCTTCTGTTGGCACTCCAAAAGGTCCCAGTTACATTTAGTTCGATAATGTCCTTCTTTATATCCATAAAAGTTTAGCTGGCGCGCTTCAGTCAATAATCCACACAGTGTCCCTCCATCAAAATGCATACAAAATTAATCCCAAACGTTACTAATAAACATTTCCAAAGAAGTCGAACAACGTTTATAATTCAACCTTAGGTACCCTAATACGTAAATAAACTATATAATTTAAGACGGAGAGTCGTTTACCAGAGAAAAATACCAAAGAATGCACTCTCATTCATTCGCTTGGAAACACTACAGCCAAAATGGGAGCCACCTATAAAAAATACAATTTCTGGCTAATTTTTACAAAAAACAGCCTGAAACTCTTTCTAAAGACTGTTGACATCTAGTGGAAGCTCTAGGAACTGCAATCTGGGAGGACTTCACTATAATAAAAGTGACAGCCATTGAAAATAGTGGTAGGCTGAATTGGGGGGGGTTGTCAACGGGGTTTCGCCTGCCATATCAGTTCCGTTATACTCACAGACATTATTTTAACAGTTTTAGAAACTTTAGAGTGTTCTATCCAAATATACCAATTATATGCATATCCTAGCTTCTGGGCCTGAGTAACAGGCAGTTTACTTTGGGAACGCTTTTCATCCGGAGGTGAAAATGGTCATTGTGTGAAAGTGGTCATTCTCTCTTTCTCCCCTTACCCATCTGTCTATCGCCTCCTTTGAATTTCATGCTGTCACAGTTACCAGCCCTTTCAAGCTTAACATCCTTATCATTTATCGCCCTCCAGGTCCCCTCGGAGAGTTCATCAATGAGCTTGATGTCTTGATAAGCTACTTTCCTGAGGACGGCTCACCTCTCACAGTTCTGGGCGACTTTAACCTCCCCACGTCTACCTTTGACTCATTCCTCTCTGCCTCCTTCTTTCCACTCCTTTCCTCTTTTGACCTCACCCTCTCACCTTCCCCCCCTACTCACAAGGCAGGCAATACGCTCGACCTCATCTTTACTAGATGCTGTTCTTCCACTAACCTCATTGCAACTCCCCTCCAAGTCTCCGACCACTACCTTGTATCCTTTTCCCTCTTGCTCTCATCCAACACTTCCCACACTGCCCCTACTCGGATGGTATCGCGCCGTCCCAACCTTTGCTCTCTCTCCCCCGCTACTCTCTCCTCTTCCATCCTATCATCTCTTCCCTCTGCTCAAACCTTCTCCAACCTATCTCCTGATTCTGCCTCCTCAACCCTCCTCTCCTCCCTTTCTGCATCCTTTGACTCTCTATGTCCCCTATCTTCCAGGCCGGCTCGGTCCTCCCTCCCGCTCCGTGGCTCGACGACTCATTGCGAGCTCACAGAACAGGGCTCCGGGCAGCCGAGCGGAAATGGAGGAAAACTCGCCTCCCTGCGGACCTGGCATCCTTTCGCTCCCTCCTCTCTACATTTTCCTCCTCTGTCTCTGCTGCTAAAGCCACTTTCTACCACTCTAAATTCCAAGCATCTGCCTCTAACCCTAGGAAGCTCTTTGCCACCTTCTCCTCCCTCCTGAATCCTCCTCCCCCTCCCCCCTCCTCCCTCTCTGCAGATGACTTCGTCAACCATTTTGAAAAGAAGGTCGACGACATCCGATCCTCGTTTGCTAAGTCAAACGACACCGCTGGTTCTGCTCACACTGCCCTACCCTGTGCTCTGACCTCTTTCTCCCTCTCTCTCCAGATGAAATCTTGCGTCTTGTGACGGCCGGCCGCCCAACAACCTGCCCGCTCGACCCTATCCCCTCCTCTCTTCTCCAGACCATTTCCGGAGACCTTCTCCCTTACCTCACCTCGCTCATCAACTCATCCCTGACCGCTGGCTACGTCCCTTCCGTCTTCAAGAGAGCGAGAGTTGCACCCCTTCTGAAAAAACCTACACTCGATCCCTCCGATGTCAACAACTACAGACCAGTATCCCTTCTTTCTTTTCTCTCCAAAACTCTTGAACGTGCCGTCCTTGGCCAGCTCTCCCGCTATCTCTCTCAGAATGACCTTCTTGATCCAAATCAGTCAGGTTTCAAGACTAGTCATTCAACTGAGACTGCTCTTCTCTGTATCACGGAGGCGCTCCGCACTGCTAAAGCTAACTCTCTCTCCTCTGCTCTCATCCTTCTAGACCTATCGGCTGCCTTCGATACTGTGAACCATCAGATCCTCCTCTCCACCCTCTCCGAGTTGGGCATCTCCGGCGCGGCCCACGCTTGGATTGCGTCCTACCTGACAGGTCGCTCCTACCAGGTGGCGTGGCGAGAATCTGTCTCCTCACCACGCGCTCTCACCACTGGTGTCCCCCAGGGCTCTGTTCTAGGCCCTCTCCTATTCTCGCTATACACCAAGTCACTTGGCTCTGTCATAACCTCACATGGTCTCTCCTATCATTGCTATGCAGACGACACACAATTAATCTTCTCCTTTCCCCCTTCTGATGACCAGGTGGCGAATCACATCTCTGCATGTCTGGCAGACATATCAGTGTGGATGACGGATCACCACCTCAAGCTGAACCTCGGCAAGACGGAGCTGCTCTTCCTCCCGGGGAAGGACTGCCCGTTCCATGATCTCGCCATCACGGTTGACAACTCCATTGTGTCCTCCTCCCAGAGCGCTAAGAACCTTGGCGTGATCCTGGACAACACCCTGTCGTTCTCAACTAACATCAAGGCGGTGGCCCGTTCCTGTAGGTTCATGCTCTACAACATCCGCAGAGTACGACCCTGCCTCACACAGGAAGCGGCGCAGGTCCTAATCCAGGCACTTGTCATCTCCCGTCTGGATTACTGCAACTCGCTGTTGGCTGGGCTCCCTGCCTGTGCCATTAAACCCCTACAACTCATCCAGAACGCCGCAGCCCGTCTGGTGTTCAACCTTCCCAAGTTCTCTCACGTCACCCGCTCCTCCGCTCTCTCCACTGGCTTCCAGTTGAAGCTCGCATCCGCTACAAGACCATGGTGCTTGCCTACGGAGCTGTGAGGGGAACGGCACCTCAGTACCTCCAGGCTCTGATCAGGCCCTACACCCAAACAAGGGCACTGCGTTCATCCATCTCTGGCCTGCTCGCCTCCCTACCACTGAGGAAGTACAGTTCCCGCTCAGCCCAGTCAAAACTGTTCGCTGCTCTGGCTCCCCAATGGTGGAACACACCCCCTCACGACGCCAGGACTGCGGAGTCAATCACCACCTTCCGGAGACACCTGAAACCCCACCTCTTTAAGGAATACCTAGGATAGGATAAAGTAATCCTTCTCACCCCCCTTAAAATATTTAGATGCACTATTGTAAAGTGGCTGTTCCACTGGATGTCATAAGATGAATGCACCAATTTGTAAGTCGCTCTGGATAAGAGCGTCTGCTAAATGACTTAAATGTAAATGTAAATGTAAAATACTGCCCCCTACCCAAGAGAGGTTAGGGAGGAGGCTTCTGATGTTAACATGCATGAAACCAAGGCTTTTTCGATTACAGAAGTCAACAAATGAGAGTGCCTGGGGAGACGCAAGGCCTGGGTTAACCTCCACATCACCCAAGGACCAGAGGAGGAGTAGGATGAGAGTACGGCTAAAGGCTATCAAAACTGGTTGTCTAGTGCGTTGGGGACAGAGAATAAAAGGAGCAGATTTCTGGGCGTGGTCGAATAAATTCAGGGCATAATGTGCAGACAGGGGTATGGTGGGGTGCGGGTACAGTGGAGGTAAGCCCAGGCACTGAGTGATGATAAGAGAGGTTGCATCTCTGGACGTGCTCGTTATACTGGGTGAGGTCACCACATGTGTGGGGGGTGGGACAAAGGAGAGGCATGTAGAGTGGGACTATGGGCTCCACTGTAAACTAAAACAACGATAACTATCCTAAACTACAGTATACAAGTATACAAGGCATATTGACATTTTAGAGAGACATGAAGTGAGGCATAAAGCAATCACAGGTGTTGATTGGGAGAGCTAGCTAAGACAACAATGGGTAAGAAAACAACAGCTAATCAGCTATGACAACAACAACAGGTAAAATGGCGATGAATGGGCAGAGAGGGTTGGTTAACTACACACAGGGCCTGAGTTCGGGGCTAGGGCCGACAGATAAACAAAAAAATCTAAAATAATTTTAAAAAATAAACAAAATAGAGTACCGTGATAAATGAACAGTCCAGCAGGCATCAGCTATATAGCCAAGTGATCATATGGTCCAGTGAACAGCAATAGATGGATCAGGGAAGCCGCGGCGTAGTCGTTACTATGCTAGCACGCGGAAGACACAGCGTTTAAAGTTAGCAGAACGGGGTAAGTGAAAGCGTCTGCTCTGACATCCGTCAATGGCCGGTTAAGGGCACAGAGGATGGAATTACGGCTGCAGACCAGTCGTGGTGGTAAGACAGGGCGTCGTGCTAGCCGGGGGATGTGCCTGGCTCGCGGCTAACTGGTGCTAGCTTCGGGGCAGGTGCGTTAGCCACTATAGCCACTCGGTAGCAGCTAGCTAGCAGCGATGATCTGCTGCAAAGGTCCAGAGATTATGGCAATTGTCAGGTAGGAGTAGTGGATTCTAGCCGTGTCCGGGAGGCATCGTCTTGGTAGCCGGGTGATCACAGAGTGGGCCGGTAGGTGGGCCTGGCTCAGGGCTAGCTTCGGGGCTGGGTCACTCGGTGGCAGCTAGCTAGCTGTGATGATCAGGAGTAATGGTCCAGGGTTTAAGGCAGGAATCCAGCGTTGTAGTGGAGAAAAACAGTATTATCTAGGCTAAAAAAACAGTTGGTAGGGCCTCCCGGGTGGCGCAGTGGTCTAGGGCGCTAGCTGTGCCACCAGAGACTCTGGGTTCGCGCCCAGGCTCTGTTGCAGCCGGCCGTGACCCAGGAGGTCCATGGGGCAACACACAATTGGCCTAGCGTTGTCCGGGTTAGGGAGGGTTTGGCCGGTAGGGATATCCTTGTCTCATCATGCACCAGCAACTCCTGTGGCGGGCCGGACGCAGTGCGCGCTAACCAAGGTAGCCAGGTGCACAGTGTTTCCTCCGACACATTGGTGCGGCTGGCTTCCGTGTTAAGTGGGCATTGGTTGGGTCGTGTTTTGGAGGATGCGGGGCTCTCGATCTTCGCCATTCCCGAGTCCGTATGACAGTTGCAGCGATGAAACAAGACTGTAACTACCAATTGGATACAATGAAATTGGGGAGAAAATAGGGGTAAAAAGAATAATAATAACAATAAGAAAAATTACACATTGCTGTGTCGTAACGCTCCCCATCCTACCTGACAAAGCTTGAGAAGATCTGCAGAGAAGAATGGGAGAAACTCCCCAAAAACAGGTGTACCAAGCTTGTAGCGTCATACTCAAGAAGACTCGAGGCTGTAATTGCTGCCAAAGGTGCTTCAACAAAGTACAGAGTAAAGGGTCTGTATATGTAAATGTTATATTTCAGTTGTTATTTTTTTAATTAATTTGCTACAATTTCTAAAAACATGTTTTTGCTTCGTTATTGTATGGAATTGTGTGTAGATTGATAAAAAAAACTATTTAATCAATTTTAGAATAAGACTATACCCTAACAACTTTTGAAAAAATTCTAGGGGTCTGAATACTTTCTCAAACTAGCCTATTAGCTACATGAACATTAGCACTTTGAGATATCAGCTGATGTACGAAGGGCTATATAAATAAATTTGATTTGATTTGATTATTACTGATTTTCCCTTGCTAGTTTGAATGTATTGACAATCCCATTTTTAGTAAAACGTCCGTCCGTTTTTGTCCAAAATATTGAATCATTGAAACTTAAACAGTGCATCCTGAAGGGCTGGAGGCAGCAAACAATGTCTCAGGAAAGCTGTGATTTACAACCCGATAACAGTGTTTGTTGGACTACCAAGAAATATATTGGTGAATTAGCTATTACTCATGCATTGAACTGCATCCATCTATTCTGCAAACAATGCCTTGCTCTTCGTCATGGAGCATAAACTGGGAATTTGATATTTTTGACTGATATTATGATGGTCAGTTTGTTTCATATCTGCAAAGTAGTTAAAATGTTGTTAGTTCCACTTTAACAATGAGTACATTTAAGTCATTTATTTTCCATACTCAGACGTTGGCTAGTATGTTGCAACTGAAACCCAGTAGAATTAAGCATGATAAAAAATGTGGGTCTGTTACAGGAATAACATGGTCTTGTTAGACACATGTCAGGAGACAATCAGTGGTAATATTTTAGTCATGGGGAGGACTGGAACAGGGGGCACGTTTGTCTGCTAATGCTCATGTCACACTCTTAATGTGGAATCAGCCAGACAAGCAGCACAGCACACCGCTTAAACACCCACAATGGCCTGACTCATACACTGCAAAACACAATTAATTTAGATATCCTTTATCATCTGACATGTTTGGAATAAAGCACTGAAGTGAGCCCCAAAATAATTATTAATCTCTCGTAAATATTGCACACAAGGATGAGCACCTGCAAAGACCAGCAACATACTGAAGGTGTACATAATATAACTCGGAATGACAATTTTGCTATAATGACAAGTATACAATATTAAGCAGTTTCCCAAACTAGGGATCGCCTGACATGAAAATGGGGTCGCAGGAGAATTTCCAAATTCCTGAAGATTTAAAAAAAAATATTATAATATTGTCTTTGTATCTCAAAATCATTGTAATGTGGTTAACCTTCAAATTAAAATGATTCAAATCTAAAAGATCAAATTCAAACAGAGAGCGCCCTTAGATTATGGGAAAAGGCTGCACTTGACCCACGGGGAATGGCTAGGCCCACTATGCTGTGAAACCACACACTATTGCAGAGTCTTTGATATTACTGGCTGCAATTGATATGGTGAAACAATGTGTGGGGAGGCAGAGGCGCAGAAACTCACATCAACACTTTTATCAGATAACACTGTTATTAAACAAATAAATGATGCTATTGCAGACTTGGTTACATTTCTGTGTAATGAAAGGAAAATGTGTCTCCTTGCCTATGTAACAGACATATTTGGGAAACTGAAAGAACTGAACGCAAGCATGCAGGGGAAATACAAAAACATTCTACCTGGACAAAAGGAACACCTATGTGAGAATGCTGTTCATTGACTACACCTCAGCATTCAAAACCATCGCTAAGTTAAGGTCCATGGGACGAAACACCTCCCTCTGCAATTTGATCCTGTATTTCCAGACGGGCCTCCCCAAGGTGGTAAGGGTCGGCAACATCACATCTGCCACGCTGATCTTCAACACAGGGGCGCCTCAGGGTTGCGTGCTTAGTCCCCTCCTGTACTCCCTGTTCACCCAGGACTGTGTGGCCAAGCACGACTCCAACACCATCATTAAGTTTGCTGACGACACAACCGTGGTAGGCCTGATCACCAACAACGATGAGACAGCCTATAGGGAGGAGGTCAGAGACCTTGCAGTGTGGTGCCAGGTCAACAACCTCTCCTTCAACGTGAACAAGACAAAGGTGATGATCGTTGACTACAAGAAAAGGAGGGCCAAACACACCCCCATTCACATCAACTGGGCTGTAGTGGAGTGGGTCGAGAGTTTCAAGTTCCTTGGTGTCCACATCACCAACAATCTATCATGGTCCAAACACACCAAGAAAGTCGTGAAGAGGGCACAAAGTCTCAGGAGACTGAAAAGATTAGGCATGGATCCCCAGATCCTCAAAAGGTTCTACAGCTGTACCATCCTGACCAGTTGCATCCCCGCCTGGCATCCGACTGGAAGGCGTTACAGAGGGTAGTGCGTACAGCCCATTACATCACTAGGGCCAAGCTTCCTGCCATCCAGGACGTATATACTAGGCGGTGTCAGATGAAGGCCCAAAACATTGTCAAAGACTCCAGTCACCCAAGTCATAGTCTGTTCTCTCTGCTACCACACGGCAAGCGGTACCGGAGCGCCAAGTCTAGGACCAAAATTTTCCTTAACCTGTTGAGTGTAGGGGGCAGTATTTTGATGTTTGGATGATAAACGTACCCAAATGAAACTGCCTATTTCTCAGGCCCGGAAGCTAGAATATGCATATTATTGTCAGATTAGGATAGAAAACTAGACCACTCTAAAGTTTCCAAAACTGTCAAAATATTGTCTATGAGGCCTCCTGGGTGGCGCAGTGGTCTAGGGCACTGTATTGCAGTGCTAGCTGTGCCACCAGAGACTCTGGGTTTGCGCCCAGGCTCTGTCGCAGCCGGCCACGACCGGGAGGTCCGTGGGGCAACTCACAATTGACCTAGCGTCGTCCGGGTTAGGGAGGGTTTGGCCGGTAGGGATATCCTTGACTCATCGCGCACCAGGGACTCCTGTGGCGGGCGGGGCGCAGTGCACGCTAACCAGGTCGTCAGGTGCACGGTGTTTCCTCCGACACATTGGTGCGGCTGGCTTCCGGGTTGGATGCGTGCTGTGTTAAAGAAGCAGTGCGGCATGGTTGGGTTGTGTTTCGGAGGACGCATGGCTTTCGACCTTCGTCTCTCCCGAGCCCGTACGGGAGTTGTAGCGATGAGACAAGATAGTAACTACTAACAATTGGATACTACGAAATTGAGGAGAAAAGAGGGTCAAATTAAAATATATGTGTATATATATATATATATTGTCTAAGAGTATAACAGAACTGATATTGCAGGCGAAAACCTGAGGAAAATCCACCACGAAGTGCCTCTTATTTTGAAAGCTCCCCGTTCCATTGCATGCCTTCCCTCCATTTAAATGGATATGAACCAGATTCCTTTCTCTATGGCTTCCACATGGTGTGAACAGTCTTTAGAGATAGTTTCAGCCTTTTATTCTGAAAAATTAGCCCCCAGAGTTTAGCATGCGCAACAGCTTGGAGCAGACATTTTCTCTTTCTCTCCTATTGAAAACGCTACGGTCCGGTTTAAATATTATTGATTATTTATTGTAAAAACAACCTGATGATTGTTTATTTAAAAAAATTGTCTGCCCGTAATGACCTGCAGGAGCCTGTGAATTTCTGAACAAAACATGCCAACCAAATGGAGGTTTTTTAATATTAAAAAATCTTTATCGAGCAAAAGGAACATTTATTGTGTAACTGGGAATCTCGTGAGTGCAAACATCTGAAGATCATCAAAGGTAAGTGATTCATTTTATTGCTTTTCTGACTTTTGTGACCAATCTACTTTGCTGCTAGCTGTTTGTAATGTTTTGTCTGCTGAGACAGATGTCCTCACATAAACGCTTGGTTTGCTTTCGCTGTAAAGCTTCTTTTTTTATCTGACATGCCAGGTGGATTAACAACAAGCTAAGCTGTGTTTTGTTATATTGCATTTCTGATTTCATGAACATTTGATATTTTTAGTAATTTAATTTGAATTTGGCGCTCTGCAATTCAGCGGATGTTGACGAAAATGATCCCGCTAACGGGATGGGTGCGCCCAGAAGTTAACAGCTTCTACTCCAAAGCCATAACACTGCTGAACAATTCATAAAATTGCCATTGTGTTTTATTATGTTACTTTAAAAAAAAGAATACTTTTCTTTATTTTGTAAATGTTTTCTTAACTCTATTTCTTGAAATGCATTGCTGGTTACAGGCTTGTAAGTAAGCATTTCACCTGTTCAGCGCATGTATTCAGCGCATGTGACGAATAAAATTTGATTTGATTTGAGATGAGTGACTGAATCAGTGGATTCAGAGGAAATAATTCTTATTGGAGAGAGTCTTTCAAAAGCGAACCATGCCCCCTTCCCTAGGCTGAAAACAGCATCAGTAAGTGTCCTACACGAGTGATGACTGCTCACCTCCAACACTTGGAAGATCACTTTGGGACCTACTTCTCAGTTGACATGCCAGTAAGTGAAATTGAACAGCTGATTGAGTGGTCATGTGACCGAATGCATTCACCGGTCACAACAGACGAGTTTTGGTTCCTGACTCAATGGGAATCTTTAGTTCATTGAAGACTACTGGAACTGGGGAAAAAAACTAGATCCGACTGGGAAAAATATTTTTTTAAGGTCATCCAACTCGGGAACTCAGGCCTCTTTCTAGAGCTCCGACTTCCCGACCTGAAGATCACTGACGTCATGATTTGACCTTGTTTTTTTTCAGAGTTCCCAGTTGTCTTGAAAGCACCATCAGTGCTTGTGGATGGTCTCCAGGTTGAATGTGACAGCAAAGATATGCACTGTTGACCACGCTCCCTGATTTTTGTCACACCCTGATCTGGTTCACCCGTCCTTGTGATTGTCTCCACCCACTCTAGGTGTCGCTTATTATCCCCAGTGCATATATCCCTGTGTTTCCTGTCTCTCTGTGCCAGTTCGTCTTGTTTGCCAAGTCAACCAGCAGTTCTCTTGCGGCAATTTTTTTCCCCAGTCTCTTTTGGTTCTAGTCCTCCTGGTTTTGACCCTTGCCTGTCCTGACTCCGACCTGCCTGCCGGACAACTCTACCTGTTCTGTCTTCAATCCTGCCTATCCCCTTGTACTGTTTGGACTGGGTTCGGAACACATGCCTGGCCTGACCTCGAAACTGCCCTTCATCTGGTACTGTTTGTGACTCTAAACCGGTGTATGAGCTCTCGCCTGTCCCCGACCTACCTTTTGCCTACCCCTTGGATTAATAAATATCAGAGCTCAACCATCTTCTTCCTGTGTCTGCATTTGGGTCTCGCCTTGTGTCCTTATAGATATTGAGAAGCTCCGACGCAACATGAATCAAGTAATCACATCTCATTAGTGGTGATGAGAAGATAGATTCAGTCAGACTAATTTGCAATTGACTGTCATAGTCCCATATTTAAAAAGTAAACATTGGCTGTTAATTACATGGTTGGGGTCGTGAGAATATTCAGATATCAAAATGGGGTAGTGGGCCAAACCCCTAGTATAAGCACTACTATTGGAATGTTTCTTACTGCCATAGATAGCTGACTCTTATACTATTAATGATACTGTGCACTAGAAAAGCTAAATAAATGTATGTCTTATTCTAAACAGTAATTGCCAACATCAGAGAGCCCTCTCCTAGTCTTTGTGGTCAGTGTGCCCATTAGGGCCATCAACAGCCAGTGAGGCTGCATGAATATCAGAAGCCTGTCGTCTAACAGTGGGGGTCTGAGGAAGAGGAAGGAGGGCCCTCTGATGGAGGTCACTCTCCATGCTCCCCTTCAGCCTGACCACCTGCCACCCTACTCACTGGCTCTTCTCCGAGAAATAAATGCACACGCCATACACACTCGCAGGCACGCACACACACACCCAAAAACACGCCACCCCTTCTTTCTTTTCCTCTATCTATGGTTACCTCCATCCCTTGGGCTCCAACTGGAGCACCTCAGAGAGAGAGCTGTGCTTTGATCTCAGTGCCCCATGAGTCTGAGCTGGGAGGTCAAAGGGCCAGTTTGTCTTGAATCTCGCCAAGCCCAGAGACGAGCACAGAGGAAGAGCTAACATAGTTGGGGCGGCAGGGTAGTCTAGTGGTTGGAGTGTTGGACTAGTAACCGAAAGGTTGCAAGTTCAAATCCCCGAGCTGACAAGGTACAAATCTGTTGTTCTACCCCTGAACAAGTCAGTTAACCCACTGTTCCTAGGCTGTCATTGAAAATAAGAATTTGTTCTTAACTGACTTGCCTGGTTAAATAAAGATAAAAATAAAATAGTGAAGTTCCTTTTTACATCCATTTTCGTGGACGGTGAACAGGCTGATAGTGTGTGTATTAACTCTTCTCTCTTCTACCTCTCTTGGTATGTCAATAAATCAAATACAACACAAAACATAGGAGATATTGTGGTGTTCTGATTAGCTCAGAAACAATGACAAATAATTGTTCATAGTTGGGCAGTTAATCAATGAATCTGAGAGATTTTAGTTTTTGTTGGAAATTTAGAAATGTTGAGTTATTTGTACTGTCATCCAACATGAGACATTTCTGAGACTCATGAAATTGACTGAGACTGCTCTGCTGCTAATGGTGCTGTCTGTATTCCCCATGTGTCTTGTTAACTTTCTAAAGTTTCTCTGCCAGTTTATTTATACCTCCCCTCTGGGTCCTGCTTTGGTGAGAATTCTCCCTTGAATTACCATGGAAACAATTTTAAGTTTCGTCCCGGTGGATCCATTCAATTTCTGCGATGAATAATGAATATGAGGATTTGAGACGTCACTATGTCACCGTCTGTGTCTGACTAGGTCAACAAGGAAGAAACAAACTTGGTTTAAACAAATGAATACCAACTAGGGAGGCAGAAGGAAGCATGTGTATTCTCATGACAATTGAAACATTGAAAATATAAATGACAAATGAATCAGGAACAATAAACTTCAAGGTGAAGGCGGCTGTATTGTGATAAAATGGAATTGTCTTGAATTAGGAATACAGAAGACAGGACAAAAAAGAAACACGTGGAGAAAGAAATGAAGTTGATAAATGAGAAATAAAGACTATCGAGTCTGTGGAATCCCTACAAGGAAGAAAGGTCTGCTGATGTACTACAGTGGCTACATACACTGAGAACACAGTCAAAGCTGTTCTCACTGTGTGTGGTTGAGTGTAAGTAAGTTAGCTATCTGTTGTCCTCCTGTATAGAACAGAGGAGAATAGATTCATCAGCACACTCATGTGTTAACCTAATAAGATAATATCCATGAAATTCAACTATTACTATATTTGGCCTTCAATGCTGTCCTTGGTAACAAAGAACAAAGATTCACCGTGGAGGGAAAACATTTGTGACTACTTTATACTCTGTAAACTTCTCAAGTTCAACTCCTTGATGGTAAATCTGTAAAAAAAGGTTTACAATTTCAGCATTGTCTGTGTAATTCTCTCAATTCAAAGATACTGTCTAAATACACTCTCTGTTAATTCCAGACCAACCTTCCATTCAGGATATTGTAAACAGCACATAGTCTCTAAATACAATTTCATTTGGCTGCTCTCTCCCTTCCAGTCCAAATAGACAGTATGCTCTTATCTTCTCCTTCCTTCCCGCAGGACACAGACAAAAAACTGCTAAACCTCCGGCAAACGCAATTTGTAATACAAGTCATTTCCTGTGTGTCCCTGCAGCCAAACTGGCACATCTGTTGTGCCCATTGGCTGTCTCCTCTCCACAGTTCCCCTATGTGTATGCCAATGCAATCAACCAGGGCTGACCAAGGGCGGGCACTGGCATGGGGCAGATGCATCCCTGGAACAAGGCCCATGACCAGATTACAGCAAATGGACTTATGATACTATTAACAGTCAATTTACTGCTGATCAGGGAGGCCAAACATAAAGCATTGAGCAAGAATGTACCTCTGAATGAGTCTCTCATTGTGGATGATATTTTATTTGTTTCTGGCACTCAAGGCTGTAATGAACATGACCGGATCACTGTAAATGGACTTACAAAGGGGCAATCTACTTTTTAATTAACTATATATAGCCATTGATTATTGAAAGATATACTGTAACTTTAAAATGATTGGAAAATGCCCCCAAGGATGAACCAGACTTGTGGAGGTCTACCATGTTTAGGTTTATATTGATTTTCCCATGATGTCAAGCACAGAGGCACTGAATTTGAAATTATGTCAGTTAGCCTATCAGAAGCTTCTAAAGCCATCACATCATTGTTTTGAATTTTTACCCTAATAATTTGGTCTATTTTCACCAACGTGGTATTGTAAACACATCGTTCGTGGCCCAGTGTGTGCTGGTTTGGCTACTTTTCTTTGTACAGCTTTGACAGTGCTATTGATAGTAGTTGTGGTGCTTGGCTTGCACATACAAATTCAGAACACACAACATTCTACAATATAATTGGTTTTAGACGTGTCAAATTAAAAGTTTATTTAACACATCAAATAGTGTTATATGAGGTGTCTTTTTTGACACGCAAAGACCCAAACGGTGTTCAATGTGCCTCACCCTAATAATTTGGTCTATTTTCACCTCTTAATTTCGCCTACTGTTCTAACTTAGTGTTGCACAAATAGCCTATAACCTGTTTTAGAGAAACGTTATCATTGAATATTGTAAAAGCTTTCTGTTTATATGCCCCATGTATTTATCCTATGGTTCTGACGTGTACAGGGAGAGCACTGTAAGAACGGATTATGTTCTGAATTCTGTCACTGTACATTTCAAAAGTGCTGAACAAATAGTTATATTGACAACGTCCGTCGTTGCTCATTAATGTCTTAATCGGAATTATGGATTGCCTCTTATCTGCGTGTCATCCCCTTATGCCATAGTTTGTACATCTCAATTGTCAGTAGAAATCACATTTGTTTAAGCAAGTCTGCCATATCAGCTATGTTTTTATGTGTAGTGGCTTTGCTAGCATGCATCAGACTTTTTTTGTTGTTGTTTGCCCCAACAAGATTTAAATGCTAAAATCGCCACTGGGAGGGATTAGACCTTCTTCCTGCACTGACAGACAGACAGACAGACAGACAGACAGACAGACAGACAGACAGACAGACAGACAGACAGACAGACAGACAGACAGACAGACAGACAGACAGACAGACAGACAGACAGACAGACAGACAGACAGACAGACAGACAGACAGACAGACAGACAGACAGACAGACAGACAGAGATTTGAGGAAGAGGTGACACGTACTCATCTATTCTTCAACTTATTCTGGGTCTCATATAACCATACACCACTATTGTTTTCACACTAGAGGTAAAACTAAGGTCATGCAGTTCAGAAGCAGAAAATCTTGCAGAAGTAATATACCATTGAAATTGAAGTAGAAACTAATCAAATTAAGTAGCTGGTGACTTCCACATTTTGGGAAGTAGCAACATAGTCATTTTAGACAGTATTTATAATCTACCCTTGCTGCTGTTGTACTTTACTACAGAGTATATTACAGAGGGACGCTAGAAATGGTTATGAACAGAGAGAGAGGGTGCCTGACCAGAACAAGAGGCCGGAAAAACTACTTGACTGTTCTCTAAAGGGGATAAAGTGAGCCCAAAATACAGTGGGTGGCTAATCCAATCTCATTGGCAGTTGGGAGTCTGTAAAAGTCACAAGCTGGTTGATCCTAAAAAGTCTGGTGTGCCTCATCGCCTGCCCAATCCTCTGTCCCAAAACACAGGATGCATTATCCATAAACTCCGTGACAGAGAATAGACAAACGCAAAGGACAAAACACTGAACAGTTGAATGGTGATATTTATAGCCCAGACATTGGGAAATGAAATGGAGATGGCTAAAGCATTACACTGTAGCCTTAATCTTATGGCTAGGGGTATATGAAATGATAAGAAAGACCAAACCCAGGGACAGATGGTTAGATCAAGGAGGGATGGCCTCTTACCAACTAATACAGCAAGCTTCCTTAACATTGCCAGCAGCATAATACAATTAATCCCACTGCTGGTTTGCTTCTGAAGCTAAGTAGGGTTGGTTCTGGTCAGTCCCTGGATGGGAGACCAGATGCTGCTGGAAGTGGTGTTGGAGGGCCAGTAGGAAGCACTATTTCCTTGGGTCTAACAAAATATCCCAGGGCAATGATTTGGGATATTGCCCTGTGTAGGCTGCTGTCTTTCAGATGGGATGTTAAATTCCTGTCCTGACTCTCTGTAGTCACTAAAGATCCCATGGCATTTATTGTAAGAGTATGGGTCTGGCCCTCATACCATCATGGTCACCTACTCATTCCTCTCCCCTGTAACTTTTCCCCAGCTCGTTGCTGTAAATGAGAATGTGTTCTCAGTCAACTTAGCTGGCAAAATAAGTGATAAATAAAGAATTGTACAGTAGGCCTACCTTTGTCATGACCCTTACATAAAGCAAAACAGGGTACTTTGTTTGTCTGGCGGTCTGTTTAATGCACTTGTTTGTTATGGGATGGATACATTTAACTGAAAATGGGCAATTCTGTTTTAAATGCTATGAAAACAATTATTTCTTACAGCTTAACCTGATCCAACAGAAAGCAAACTAAATGCTTTTAAGAGCCTTTGAGAACTTTAAATAAAGAACACTTGAGGGTAATATCCTATAAAAATGGTGGGGGAGATTCAGAAAGCCTGCAGAGAGGAGTGAGTGGTGTGCTGCTGTCCTCATCATGCTGACAGTCCACAGAGGGGTGACTGAGCCTCCTCTCTCTACATTACCTTTCACAACTTCCTCAATTCTACATCCAGACACAAAGCAGCATCCCTGCAGCCCCTCAGCAGAAACAGCTCTGTCAAACTCAGTTAGCCTACCGCCTCAGAGGAGGGCTGCTTCTGCCTGCCTCTCCCTCCCTCCCACAGCAACCAAGGAGCTTTTCACATCAAGCCATGCCAGTTCAGACGCCCCGGCCGTCAATCCACACAGCAACAAAGGTAAACAGCCTGCCGTCTCACAAACAGAGGCCTTCGTCAGTTTGATTACACTGTGAGTGTCTGGGGGCTGAGGAGGGCCGGGGGGAGGCAGGGAAGGCGACCCGGCCACAAGACTGGGAGAGCTTCATTAACACAAGGTAATTGCACTGGAGCCATGTGGCAGGCAGGAAGAAACACTTTGTGTTGAGATCTTCAGGCGTCTTAAAGCCCTTGAAGGTTGTTGTTTACTCTCAAAATGAAGGTGAGTATAAAGGAGTTGTATTTGGCCGATAGCAGTAAACAAAAAGTAAACGCGTCATCCCCAAGCTGGAGAGGTCAAAGAGGGCATCAGGCTCTGTGCTGAGGGCAGACACGGTTGTGCATGACGAGCCGTGAAATGACCCAGAGCAGTGGCAGTAAGCTGGATGACAGGCGTGACCATGGAGTGATCCACTTCAGACATGTTCACAACCTCCACCTCCCTAAGGGAAGATGAGTCTGCAAGGCATGACCTGTACCACACAATCTCTCTTTCGCTCTCTCCCTTTCTCCTCTCTCACTCAGTCTCTCCTTTCACTCTCCCTCTTGCTTCTCTCTCTTTCTCTGTCAAATTGTGATTCTCTGTCAAAGTGTGATTCCTACCATGAAAATACAAGGCATACCTCCACTACTGTACTCTTATTACAGAGGTTATACTCCAGTTGGTGTTTCTATGTTTCTGCTGCTTCTATGGTGTGTGTGTTTGGAGTGCTGTGCGAAATCCGGTGCTTTTATGGTAAATAAATAGCACAAAAAAAATGATATCACTGGACAGAATCCCCCTTTGCTGGCCCCGTCTTTTGGAGGAATGATAAGAGACAGGCCTTGTTTATTTGAGTCTCTGCACCTGGACCATTATCTCTTGGCCTCTCCACACACCACACACTGACAGACAACTGTGATAGCAGCCCTTTGTTCTGATGAAAGGAGAGGGAGGAGGAAAGGGACGTTTTACCGGGAAATACAGCAAATTGTGCAAATTCAGGAGGCATATGAGAAAAATGGATTGCGACATCAAGGGTGTCTGCTCAAAGGATGCCTTCAGATGATCTTGGCCACGGTATTCGTTCCTATGTCTCTCAGCCAGTCTGATATAAACATCTGGGCTCCCCATATTAGCAGTTGTTTCAAAGAACTGTCTGCGAACAGCCCCAGGAGATGTGTCTGTGATGCTACTGATATAAGTGGTGAAAGGCACAACAGGGCAAAGACGGTACAAGCACATTTTTCATACGTCTTCTTTGTCTGAGTGCTTGTTAAAACAACCAAGAGCAATTATAGTACATACTGCATTTTTGGGCGGACCTGATATGCATTATGGGGCACCTTTATAGTCCATTAAAATGCTGTCCCTACTTTCCCCACCATTCACATAAAATGACTCACAATGACAAATCAAATCAAATGTATTTATATAGCCCTTCGTACATCAGCTGATATCTCAAAGTGCTGTACAGAAACCCAGCCTAAAACCCCAAACAGCAAGCAATGCAGTTGTAGAAGCACGGTGGCTAAGAAAAACTCCCTAGAAATGCCAAAACCTAGGAAGAAACCTAGAGAGGAACCAGGCTATGTGGGGTGGCCAGTCCTCTTCTGGCTGTGCCGGGTGCAGATTATAACAGAACAATGTGACATTATGATGGGTTTGAATTGAGACATGTCTCAATGGTAGGCAATTTTTAGTATTTACCTAACTCCCAATTGTAACGGTAAATCAGACAAATAAAGCTTGTTAATTTCTCAAATAGGCAGACAAGAAAATAAGCATCATGCTATTTATCCTATATAGCCAGAGTGTGTTGTGTGTGAACCATGGGCTGCCCACTCACCAGCCCTGGCTAGGATCATCCCCTCTTTCTCTGTTTGCCTCCATAATCCAGATTTAATCCTGAGATGTACACACAGCTAAGGCTCATGGGCAGACCAGAGACTCCTGTATGGCTCAGTTTGTCCTGAATTGCAGTGGTTCTGCATGGTGCAATTGGTAGAGCATGGTGCTTGTAACCAATGTTCCCTCTAAATTGCACACGTGCACACCTGCACAGCTCTTCCAGGACTGCCTCACAGAAATATCAGCCCTCAGAGAGAAGCATGAGATTGAACTTCACTCAACTTTCTAGAGCAGTGGTCACCAACCGGTCAATCACCTAACATTTCTGTAAAAAAAACAAATGATAAAGCCTTGTGTTCCTATTTATTTATTTTTAGTCTCGGGCTGTTTGCGGTAGGTGCACCCGATTCAGCTGCCCTGCTCATGCCGGTCAGGAAAAATGTTGCCATTTTGAACCATTCCATGTGTCTGAAGGTACAAACACTGCCTTCCGCTGGGCCCAGATGTTCTTACTCAGCACTGTCAACACTTTGTATTCAACACATTTATAAGCTATAAAATGGGTGTTCTTCCTATTTCCACTCGGCGCCACAACAAGCACTGCAGCAGTAATGAATGAGTAGGAAAGTGTATCTATTGGCCTGCGTTGTTATTATTAGCGGCTTGGGTCTTTTTTAATAGAGAGGAAGATTTTACTTTCTCTGTTCATAGGAGTAACAATATGAATTTGTGCATGAGGGAGAAATAATGCAGTGCGACTCGAGTTTTGCCATCAGCTGAAAGACAGTGTCCATTTTTGATCAGAGTCAGTGGAGGAAAGGGAGAGCGGAGGGATGTTGAGAAGTGGACTCAGTAAAATTAAAATTAAAAGCAAATTCTTTAAATGTTTTCTCACTCAGCTGTGCTTCACAAATAATACAACAATGGATCTAATACCGATGTCATCATATGGCCTACCTCCAATTTTGAAATATATATATTTTTTAAGTGGCCTGAGCAATTCAAGAAAAGCCCAAATGTGGTGATAATGTAATGTACAGCGTACTGCACAAACCTCATTGATACGGTACTGTTTTTCATTGGTTAATGTTGCATAGGCTTAGGTTTTTTTAAAGTCATGTTAATAAAAATATGAGTGTTAGATCTCAGCATTAATTTTGACTCAAGGTGATCTTGACTCAGAAAGGTTGGTGACCACTGTTCTAGAGTTTTCCCTGTTAACACTATCAGCGTTTCCCTTTACTGTGGTAATTGTGATCGAATCAATGCAATATAAGCCACTTTCATTGCAACATACCAAAACAAAACGATCTATGCAAGAAATTGTGTCGTACACATTGGAGTAGGATTCTATTGCATTGACACGCACTACTCAGCCTGTACTCTACACAGACCGGTGTGGCAGTAGGCCTATATGCAAATAGACGATTGTCATATATGGATCTGTGCCATTTACTTTTAACTGGACTGTGTTTACAGCATGAGCGGTCGTGAGTAGCTGCGCTTGTTTTGAGATCAAAGCGAGAACTTCATGTAGCCACGTGTGCACATTTTGTTCATATCCTGTGCTCGTTAGTGATTTATTAGCCCAGTTTTAGATTATTTGTAGCAATAAGGGAGTGATTGCTTCCTACAAGAGCACAAAACACATTTTGTGTACATTTCTAGAAATCTTTGAAAAGCGGCGGTGTTGTATTTTGAGGCAATCTTGAATTAGCTAAATAGCCAATAGGAAGAGGATAGCATCATTTGTCTGATTCTCTGTAATAATGGTATGGGAATAATAAAGCATTTTATTTTGTAAAGTGGCTTCTTGCAGCAAACAACACAACAACATTTTCAGTCACCTTCTTGTCTGAAGGACAAGTGGATAAACAGGTTAATGTCAAGCCCTGCATGTAGGCCTACATTGAACACCACATATTGGCTGTTACTGTAGGCAGCTATTTCTATGTTAAAATGTCAAGGGATGCATTTTGTGCTTTGTTTTTGATGGTAGGCCTCTCTGATAGGCCTACATTATGATCGAGTAGCCACAGTAGCCTACTTGTCCACTGTTATAACTGTAGCTTAAAGCGGGTACAGCCTCAGTGTTCACAGTAAACACACTCTGGAAGTCACACAGATTTTTCACAAAGTTGAAGTTTGCACTCAGCAGACCTGAAATTTGCTCAGTAGCAAAAATTGTTTTTGATAGAACATTGCTTGTGATGTCAGAATTGTGGGTTTGATTCCCAGGGCCCACACGTAAAATATATGAAAGCATCTGTTAAATGGCATATATTATTATTATAAACTCCTTAGACACACTCACCTTGTAACTCTCAATACTCCCCAGTCCCCACTATCCTCCTTTCTCAGCACAATGTTCTCTTAAAATCATCTTGGGAAGAGAACAGCTCAGTGTTGCAATCTGTGTTCCCTTCACATTACTATAATAGACCTTTCATCATGATAAATAAACTGACACAAAAAGTGACAGTGATTTTAATGAAGTGCCCATTGTTGTGGTTCCTCGTAGAGTGAGCCTCTATCCTCTTCCTCACTAATCACCACTCCCAAACACAGACTAAGGGGCTCTATTCAATCTGTAACGATGAAGATCCGCTTTAAAGCACGATAGGCAATTAAAGGCCGCGGAGACTGCATTCAGGGTAAACACTGCGTATGTCGGCTCAATCAGAAATGACCTTTACTTTTGAACGCAAATCTAACTAACAAACTTTTCAGCATTGGTATAGAATAACCATCTTAAAAGTAATGACTTGGGACATCGGTTATAAGATGAAAGCTTATTTTGGTAATACTTGTTCACGTTGCATTTTATCACTTAATAAAAAATACAAAATAATAAACAAAGTTGCTAATGAAAACCAGGCTAATCACTTGACACGTGTTCATAACTGGACCATTCTCATTCTCTCTTTCCACTTCTTGTTGCAAAGCATTCTGGGGCTTTCAGTCAATATCGTAATCCAATACTAACCAATGCAACAGAAATGTACATAATACTCTTAATCTTCATCACATGAATTCTAATACAATTACTCTTCTACATGTAAATCACTGTAAATAATATGTTTAGATACATCTCAATGAATTAACTCTGTAACCCATTAAAGTTGCAACAGTTGTGTCGGACCAGTAGATTGCAGTATTCTGTTTATCTGTGCTCTGCCAGTCTGACTGCTGAGTGTTACTGTAACAGGCCTGTAGTCTAATGGAAGAGACTATAAAACTGTCCCACCCTGATCTGTTTCACCTGTCTTTGTGATTGTCTCCACCCCCTGCCAGGTGTCGCCCATCTTCCACATTATCCTCTGTGTATTTATACCTGTGTTTTCTGTCTGTCTGTGCCAGTTCGTCTTGTTCAACAAGTCAACCAGTGTTTTAGCTCCTGGTTTTTCCCAGTCTCTCTTCTCTCGCCCTCCTGGTTTTGACCTTAGCCTGTCCTGACTCTGAGCCCACCTGTCTGACCACTCTGCCTGCCAACCTGTACCTTTGCCCCTCCTTCCCCTCTGGATTATTGACCTCTGCTGACCCTGAGCCTGCCTGCCGTCCGGTACCGTTGCCCCTCCTTCCCCTCTGGATTATTGACCTCTGCTGATCCTGAGCCTGCCTGCCGTCTGGTACCGTTGCCCCTCCTTCCCCTCTGGATTATTGACCTCTGCTGACCCTGAGCCTGCCTGCCGTCCGGTACCGTTGCCCCTCCTTCCCCTCTGGATTATTGACCTCTGCTGACCCTGAGCCTGCCTGCCGTCCGGTACCGTTGCCCCTCCTTCCCCTCTGGATTATTGACCTCTGCTGACCCTGAGCCTGCCTGCCGTCCGGTACCGTTGCCCCTCCTTCCCCTCTGGATTATTGACCTCTGCTGACCCTGAGCCTGCCTGCCGTCCGGTACCGTTGCCCCTCCTTCCCCTCTGGATTATTGACCTCTGCTGATCCTGAGCCTGCCTGCCGTCCGGTACCGTTGCCCCTCCTTCCCCTCTGGATTATTGACCTCTGCTGACCCTGAGCCCCTGCCGTTCCCCCGTCCTTCCCCTCTGGATTATTGACCTCTGCTGACCCTGAGCCTTCCTGCCGTCCGGTACCGTTGCCCCTCTGGATTATTGACCTCTGCTGATCCTGAGCCTGCCTGCCGTCCGGTACCGTTGCCCCTCCTTCCCCTCTGGATTATTGACCTCTGCTGACCCTGAGCCTGCCTGCCGTCCGGTACCGTTGCCCCTCCTTCCCCTCTGGATTATTGACCTCTGCTGACCCTGAGCCTGCCTGCCGTCTGGTACCGTTGCCCCGCCTCTGGTCTACTGATCCCTGCCTGCCTTTACCTATCTATTGCCTGCCCCTGTGGGATTATTAAACTATTGTTTATTCAACGTGGTCTGCATCTGGGTCTTACCTTTATATCTGATAAAAACAGGGTTAGACAGATACTTCCAAGGTACATCTGGACCATGTCCCAGTGAGCTCATCCATCCAGACCCCACATCTGACTGTCCATGACAGGGTCTAACCCTCAGCTCCTCTGATGACCATCCCCTATTTGATTGGTACTGACACCTTAACCGGCACACAACTTAGGGATGGGTTGACAGAAGATAACAAGCTCACTGACACTTGTTTTTTCCTTTTCACAACAGGACAAACACAAGCTGAATATGCAAATCACAGAGCAAAAAAACTAAGTGGGTGTATTTCATCACGGAAATAGTCAAATAAATAAATAACATGCAAAATGCTCAATGAAGAAAACATTTTGCTTCCACATTTCTCTCCAGACTAAACGCTGTAATACAAGCTGTCTGGCGTGTGTCTCTCCAGAGGCGGTGGGGCGAGGCCATCTGTGTGATGATTGTCCCTGTTCTCTCTTTGTCTCTCCTATGACTGACTGACTCACTGACTCACGGGGAGTCATCTGCCATTCAAATGACAGGTCCGAACAGAAGAATAGCTCGTCGGCCAGGAGCCGTTGGTCTGTTCCATTGTGCTGGGGCAGAGGACAGGGGCCTTGTTTGATGTGACAAGATTAGATTTCTGCGACAACACGCTGCAGTCATAGGCCTGGCTACATGGAGAATCAGTCAGAAAACACCCGGGGGCACACACTCACTGCACTATATGGCTGCAGACCTCCAGCGTTCATACATGCATACACACACACTGACCTACACATACTTTTTCGTCATCTGCAAAAGGCATATGTGTAGACATATAGTATTGCTCTGTATATTGCAATATTTTCTAAACAGTGAATCAAATATGGCAGATACCAAATGAAGATGCAAGAGTACAACATTTACCACCATGGTCAGGCGTGTTGGATACAGTGATGTTCTAGTCTTTACTTAAGGAAATCACACTTCAGTAATCCATAGTCAAATACATTGCGGACTAAATTGTATTAAATCAATTATTGACAAGGTGTACAGCTAATAATAACTGTTCAAACAAGCACATTAAAACCAATGATCTATGAAGATTTATGATTACAAAATGTGAAGGTGTAGTCTGAGTGGTTGTCTGTAGTGGCCTGCTTCACACACACCAAACAGATAACCTAACTTCTCTATGTTATTTGGGTGTGGAGGCAGAGATAAGGAAAATAACACACTCACATTTCATTGAATACCCAAAGCACAGTGGCTCAAGGACGAGTGAAAGGCAATAAAACAAACACATTTCTCCAAGCCGTTCTCCTTCCCCTCTATTTTCTTCCTGTGAATCATTTAGCTTGAGAAAATAAAAACACATAAACTTGGAGAGCCATCCACTCAAAGCCACGTCGAAGTGAAGTAGGCCGATCAAATTCACCTACAAAGGAGAGCAGATAGATAAATAAATAATAAATACACATGGCTGGAGAGAAGAATACTATTCCACATACGCTATAATCACATCGGGAACGCAGCTCTTTCTCGGTTTTCCAAAGCATTGGCAATGGAGAGAGAGGGAGGTTCAGCACATAGACATTTAGAGCTGTTTATCTCATTGCTCGTCAGAGCAGTGGCACAGGGAGCTGCTGGCGCTGGCTGAGCAGGAAGGCTATACTACACCAGACTCTCATCTCACCACATAGATGCAATCCTATCAACTGCAGTGGCCGCTCTACAAAAATCTAGGCTGTGGATGTCCTGGGAGTGTGTAGTTTTGTTTTAATGTGAATGCTATGAACAGTCCAAAGACACTATCCATTGAAATGCCTACCAATCCTTTATGATTGGGGTGTTATTTACAAGTAGAACAACATGTAACCAAATCCACCATATGAGAGAACCCACTGGACACAGATTTCATTGAAATGACGTGGAAACAACGTTAATTCAACGAGTGTGTGCCGAGTGGGAAAACCTTGTATTAGTTAACCAAAAGGCTTAACAATTAGTCAAACCAGTGATGAAAACATGCATATGAAAATGATTGAAAGCTATGATATAATAACTAAATCAACAGAATACATGTCTATGTTTTTATTTGATCAACAACAGTGATGGACACAGGGATCCTCAGCTGGGCTTCAGACTCATTAGAACCTAAAATAGTCCAGGCATTGTTTTGGATGCAGCAGTACCACAGACAGACAGCTTTGGGCCAAACAGACCAATCAATATAATGGCCTAACAGCCTAACAGAGATCAAGGTCCACTGCTAACTAATCAACTTCTAGAGAGGTGCGTCCTTATTACGGGCCACTCACTGAACAGTCTGCACAATCTGCACTGACAGAACAGAACAGGTATGGTGGATGGAGCGCTCTGCATGAGTCAGAGGGTCTTCCTCCTTCCTGAACTGTTATCTAATGACTGACTGGAAAAGACAAGACAACTAAGCTGCCCCACGGTTGCCCTGAGTGACAATGTTCAATATTTCTGACATGGCAGCAGATGTGAGGACTTCTCAATTATCCATACATCTGGGATCATGGTTAAATACCTCTAAACACAGGAATGACAGGCTCACAACCACAACCACATCACAGCCCTGTTGGTAAGGAGAGAGCTAGGAGGTAAATAGCAGGAGCGGAGTGGCACTGTCCCGTAATGGAAAAGACCAGCAAATATACAGTCGGGGCAACAACACATTTAAGAGATGTGTGGCAAGAAGAAGTGTGATGTTGGAAATAAACTAAAACATTTTCTTTTCTTAAAATTATTGGATGGATAGACATCCACAGGACTGCCTGCTACTCAGGAAAGAAAACTATTCAATGGTCAGTTAGTTTGAGATAACACCCGGAATTGTTTTGTACTTCCACAGCAATATCTATAAAAACACATCACCAAAAGCAAATATTCTGCTTTGTCTGATTGCAATCGTTGTCTGAATGTGTACCTGTGCAAGTGTGTGTGCATGTGTATGTATGTGTGTTTATGTGAAATGTGGTGTTTCTAAACTAGCACAACTGCCTCCTAATCACATAACATAGATTATCCTCAAATATAAATCAGTTTTGTGAAGGGGGAGTGATTGAAGTGAGAATTTTAGTAGTCGATAAAAACTAATCTGCCATCTGAATCAGCCACAAAGTATAGTAGCATTAGCTAGCTTTTCTGAAAAAGCAGTTGTGTAAGTCAGACACATTACCAATCCTAATGTTTGTGTTTGGCTTTGCCAATTTTCAATTACTTGTAAAGCTGCTATCCCCTTCCTTGATCTATCCACAACATCATTATCTTACTCTGCTACTTAGAATATGTTTACCCTTCCTGATGAATTCAATTACATCTTTTCAGAGGAAGTTACTGTGGGGGTGGCCCTGCCTGGCTGAGGTCAACGCTGGCTGTGAATACTAAAGCTACTCCTCCAAACACATTACACAGGCTATTACCTGCTGCCTTCCACATGGCTCTACCCGACCCAGCTGGGGCCTCTGTGCCGACCCAGATTAAGTGCTTTCTAGATGGGATCTGGCGTTCAGAACAGGGGGAAGAGAGCTGCAGCTGTCCCTGTGCTTAATCGTTTCAGAGAACCAGCTCCTCTGCACACGCCACTCCTGATTAGAGAGGTGTGTACGCAGCCTGGCAGAGCATGAACACTGCGGGGGGATCACCACACTGACTGTTTTTTAGTGGGAGAGTGGAAGTAGGATCGATAAGGCAACAGGCCTAAGGGACAACAGCTGGAAACTCAGCCCATTCTGCTCTGCGTTGACAAAGTAGCAGCAGGCATCTGAGGGAGGTCAGATGTCAAATGGAGGTGGACATGAGAGGCAGAGAGGGAGGGAGAATCCACTTAATCTTATTCAATCCCTGACCCTCTCTTAACTGCTTCTTTCCCCAGTCATCTCTGTTGAGAGTGATATATCATAAAATGATTGGCTGTGAGTGATGGCATCTGCTCCTGAAGAGATTTTTTAGTTCCTCCACTGAACGCACGCCACTTGTGAAAAGGGCTGCGGTCGGTGTGAACCCTTCTAAATGTGCTTCATCCCACTGGAGATAACTAGGAGAGCGATGAGAGGAACCATCACAATCTGAAAATGGATTTTAAGTCCTCCTGAAGAACCTGCTCATCAAATCCGTATCTATCACCAAAGAGCCATACCCAGGGCCACTTAGAGTGAAGGAATGGTAAACAGCCTAAAAGGTTCCATTGTCATGTGTGCTCCATCTCCGGCCTCTGGGTCACCAGGCTGCTCATTATGGCACACATCTGTCACCATCATTATGCACACCTGCGCGTCAGACTCACCTGGACTCTATCACCTCCTTGATTCCTTCCTTGGTTCCTTCCCCAGGCGTCACTGTTTCTGTTCCTGTGTCATGTCTGTGCATTGTTCATTCTTCTTATTTTGTATTATGTTGTGTTTATTTATTAAAACACTCACTCCTTGAACTTGTTTCCCGACTCTCAGCGCACATCGTTATATCCATGCTCCTCTCTAGGCTAAGGTTTTGACTACAAAGCCACCCCTTATTTAGCTGTACAAGAGAAACTGAATTCATTTTACACTGAAAAAATACAGCAACAAAATGTCCAAGTGACAGAATCATTGCAGCCTAAAAACAAAGATTCAGTAAACAAGATATTTACAGAATAGTTTCCACAGAAACATAAACCTCTGAATCCACATTTGAAAAGATGACTCACATTAGAGTGCACATGACATACAGTGAGAGCAGAAAGCATTTGCACATGGAGAGCTGAAAATGCCAGCATTTAGCCAGGCTGTATGCTCCACCTGGGAGGCCGAGAGAGGCAGAGAGGCAGGCAACGGCTCTGTCAGGTGCCAAGCCCGGAAAACGGGGCATTCTGGCATAATGACTCTCATTTACAATTGACAAGCTGAAGGAAAGCGAAACTAATTATGACAGCGTGCAGATGCTGAATAGCCCTTGATGAAGTTAATCACCAGTAATTCAAAAAACAGGTGTTGAACATTTTCTATCCCCTCCTATGAAATTACAGGATGATCAGAATTCAAGGGTGTGCAGTTTAATTGAATGGGACGTCCGCTGCACCCCCCCCACCCGCCCTCCCCTACCCCTCCCTAAAAAACACTGAGAGGAAACGATTACTGTGGATCACCATGAATGACAAGCTTTCTCTCCTCGCTTTGAGATGAGGTGCGGGCGTCAACCGTTTATCTAAAATGCTCTATCCGTGATTATATTCATGGTGGCTTTATGTCTTTTTGAGGCTATAGAGTGCAAAACTGCATGCTATCATTTTAAAGTACATCAACTTAAATTAGCTTGGAATTCTATTAGGATGAGAAGTTGACAATATTTCATTTTCTCAGTTGTTTTCTACATTTGGTTTTGTTTGTTGTCTACAGTATATCTATCTGAAAGTGGAACTGGCTGCTCCCACCCAATCTCAATATCAAGCTCCCACAAAACTGGGGGTGGATATCTGTGTCCCCAAAGGCCAAAAATGAAAGATGGACTTTCAGTGAAAACCTCTGTCATACAATCTAAATGGATTTGAACTCTTTAGAGTAATAAGTACCCGTTTCCAGGCGTATTGCAGCCGCTGAGCCAACATCCAGCACATGGGTAATAATCCTCCATTCTTCCACAACGAGGCTTCAATAGCTCATTATTCTAATCATAGGCTTTCATCTTTAGTACAACATTCAAACCAACAGTGGCGTGTCAAGGACATCTCCATCAACCAGGAGGGGCTCGTAATTCATTTAATGAGCTGCAGGATACATAAAACATCCCCAAATCCAATCTTCTAGATCCCATACCGCACATGTTACAATAAAACATTCAGATAATGTGGAACACTGTTACAAACACACTCTGAATTACTGTAAAAATGTTGGAAACACAAATGTGTGTGCATGTGCTCGCGCCAGTGTATTATAAAGAGCATGAATGGCATTCATGTTCCCTCTCTTTAAAGACAAAGAATAAAGGTGAAAGGTCAGACCATACAATAGCTTAAGATAGATGCTGATCACTGAGCAGTAATCACACCATTGTAATTCAAGGTGTTAGGCTATTTGTCTCTAACCAAATCTTTGAATCCAGGCTGACTTCAACCATACAAAGTAATGCACAAGGCTTGGTTTTCTGCTTCTTGAAAGTCTGAAGCATTAAAAGCACTGCTCAAGTTTCACATAGAAAACACAACATGCACATTTATTCTGCTTATTGTTATTGTTGAATAGCTGCAGCCCTGAATGCACTAATGGAAACTGCCAAAGGTTACATTGCTTTAAAAACACTGTGTGCATTTTGTTCTCCCTGTAGTGTGGAGTGGTGAGCGGTGAGCAAGTGATGCTGCTGTATTTATGGGTCGTTCCATTCGGCACCCCTTTTGATTCCAACGAAACCTTCCCTACATCTTTGCACATTGTAGAAACGACAAGATAGTCACTTTTTGGGCCTGTATGCCTAAACATTCAGGAGATATAGGTGCTCAAAGTTGACCCCTTTAGCATACCCCTCCCTACCATGAGACATCCAAGCCTTCATTACTGAAAATATACATATTTGAGTTTGGTATCATTTGAACGCTTACAAACAGGGTTGTCAAAATGTTTTTAAAAAGCTGTAGTTTTTTTTATACCTTTAATGACAATCATCTAAAAATGCATAAACTCCATTTTTTTTATGTTGATGTTAAGTAAGACCATTGCACTGTGTAAATAGGTAGAGAGGCGCTTCCCGCAGTACCAATAATCTATGTCAAACAGTTCGGTCAGTAATCTTCAGTGATTCCTGAGGATCAGTCTCTCGTTACTGTCTGCCACTCTCACACACAAATAATAAAGGGCTGCTCACCCCAGTGTTGCGTTCATTTTAGTTTTAGGCGACTCCTAATTGTTTGTTATGTTATTTGATCCAATTTTACTTTTCATTTATGTTTTCTTAATCAGAATGGCAGTATTTTATTTCCATTAATATTATATTCCATTCCATTACAGTTGCATTGAAAACCCTCTGATTCTAGTTGCCAAAAACCTAAACAAACTTGTTGTGGTAGTAAGTAGGTTAAGTACTTTACTCCAAAAATGGGTTTCACGAGACCCTTTTCCAATTTATTTGAATCAAGCAAGACGATGATTAACTATGTTAACTGAGAGTGAATTTTATGTTTTATGTCTGCTAAATGGCATATATTATGTTTAGTATTATATGTCTATGTAATTATCTTTAATAGTTTATATTACATTTTTAAAGGGCTTGCTTAACTTTTGGTGTCAGAGTTTATTATGACTAGCTCTAGCTTGATTCAATTGATACAATGATGCAAACATATTCAAGTATAAAATAGCAAAACATTACGTAATGCCTTGAAAGTATGTAAGTAACCTAAAATATGCTAGGCTGCGACTTTTTCTTTCTGCTTCCCTCAAGTGCTTTGGGCTTTTTAGTATTTTTATTTATTGTAGACAGACAACGATGCATGTGAGGACATCAGGGACAGAATAGAGCGAGTCATACCCTTAATGGACTTAGGCATATAAATATATAACTACTGAAAGCACAAACACACTTGTAGATCTGGTTTCAGGAGCTGTGTGGCATGGTACAGTACGCGGAGCCGTACGGGCTGAGATCACAAATAGACTACTCTGATTGACATTAAAAACTCCACGTAGGACTGAATCTATTTCTTACCTTGTCCATGTGTGTTTGTCACCGCAGCAGCGAGAACCAACACCGTAACGATGACGTGTAATTGGTAGTCTCTTCTCATACACATGTCTACTGAAGTCGAAGTGCCTCTCTGATCACAGAATACGTCCTTGCATTAAATACTTTCCGGAGCAAAATAAGCAAACGAATAATAAAACGTCCGTGAAGTCTGTAAAACACAGAGAAAGCCGTGCTGCTTTTGCACTTATTTAGCAAGTCGAGCAATGAGCAGATCTGACAAGAATCAACTGAAACGCAGAGTCCGTTTAATTGTAACGCTCAGTAAGCGGATTGCTGGCTCTCTGTGCTGTCAGCACCTTCAGGACAGCTAGCACGCCGCAGAAGCTTCAGCACCATGGACAGCTCCTAGCGTCAGCAAACGGTACAACTTCCGCTCCATGGAAAAGTTACCACTCCGTATTTGGACAGTGCATTTGTGATGAGCAACAAATCACACGCCTTTTTGTGGTTAGATATTTCAAAAATGTCAATAATTATAGGATATATTCATGCATGTTATTGCTCTAATTTTGAGATGATCAGCCTATAATCAAAACTATAATTTCAATCATAGTAAGGGTGAAATGTTTTATATAACACATAGAATAACTCATATTTTTCTCTGTAATATTTGACCTGTCTGTCATCATCCATTCACTGAATACTTAAAAGGGCAACAAATAATAAAGAGCAACGCTCATACAGTGGATTCAGGAAAGCATTCGTACCACTTGACTTTTTCCACATTTTGTTACATTACAACCTTTCCCTCATCAATCTACACACAATACCCCATAATGACGAAGTGAAAACAGCTTTTTAGATTTAAAAAAAAATGCAAATGTATAAAAATATATATTAGAAAAATATCACGACATAAGTATTCAGACCCCTTACTCAGTACTTTGTTGAAGCACCATTGGCAGCAATTTCAGCCTTGAGACTTCTTGGGTATGACACACCTGTATTTGGGGATTTTATCCCATTCTTCTCTGCTGATCCTCTCAAGCTCTGGCAGGTTGGATGGGGAGTGTCGCTGCAGAGCTATCTTCAGGTCTTTTCAAAGATGTTCGATCGGATTCAAGTCCAGGCTCTGGCTGGGCCACACAAGGACAAACAGAGACTTGTCCCAAAGCCACTCATACGTTGTCTTGGCTGTGTGCTTAGGGTCGTTGTCGTGTTGGAAGGTGAACCTTCGCCCCAGTCTGAAGTCCTGGGCGCTCTGGAGAAGGTTTTCATCAAGGATCTCTTTGTACTTTGCTTCACTCATCTTTCCCTCAACCCTGACTACTCTCCCAGTCCCTGCCACCACCATGCTTCACTGTAGGTATGGTGCCCGGTTTCCTCCAGACGTGACGCTTGGCATCTGGCCAAGAGTTCAACCTTGGTTTCATCAGACCAGAGAATATTGTTTCTCTTGATCTGAGAGTCCTTAAGGTGCCTTTTAGAAAACTCCAAGTGGGCTGTCATGTGCCTTTTACTGAGGAGTGGCTTCTGTCTGGCATAATGTATGTCTTCCGTAAAGACCTGATTGGTGGAGTGCTGCACAGATGGTTGTCCTTCTGTAATGTTCTCCCATCTCCACAGAGGAATTCTGGAGCTCTGTCAGTGTGACCATTGGTTTCTTGGTCATCTCCCTGACCAAGGACCTTCTCCCCCAATTGCTCAGTTTAGCCGGGCGGCCAGCTCTAGGAAGAGTCTCGGTGGTTCTAAACTTCTTCAATTTAAGAATGATAGAGGCCACTGTGTTTGTTGGGGACCATCAATGCTGCAGACATTTTTTGTACCCTTCCCCAGATCTGTGCTTCGACACAATCCTGTCTCTGAGCTTTATGGACACTTCCTTCGACCTCATGGCTTGGTTTTTGCTCTGACATGCACTGTCAACTTAGACCTTATATAGACAGGTGTGTGCCGTTCCAAATCATATCCAATCAATTGAATTTACCACAGGTGGACTCCAATCAAGTAGAAACATCTCAAGTATGATCAATGGAAACAGGATGCACCTGAGCTCAGTTTAAAGTATCATAGCAAACGGTCTGAATACATATGTAAATAAGGTATTTCTGTATGTTCCTGTAGATTGACGAGGAAAACAATTAAATTAATCAATTTTAGAATATGGCTGTAACGTAACAACATGTGGAAAAAGTCAAGGGGTCTGAACACTTTTCGAATGCACTGTATGTGATGAAGAACATGTGTAGCCTTCAGGCAACTTTTTTTTATCAATGATAAGGTATTAATTGGTTGGTTAGCCTCGTCTTGATGCATTTTAACTTGCCTGAGCCTCATTTGCCCTGTGTTGTCAAATGTAGTCATAGCCTTCATTCAGAAGTTCACTAGGTTCTTCTTTTCATGCTCGTTTGGTGAGGTGGATTTATTTTTCTGTCTGTTTATAGCACCTCAGCCCTGACTCTGGTCTATAAGCTGAATGTCTTAACACATCGATCGGAGTGTGAATCTCACCTTGGCAGTATTGAGCTGACACCACATGGATGGCATCATTACACTGCATATGATATTCAGCCTCAATGCTCCCTCATAAAGTAACAGTAACCATGTGTTGGCAGATAAAGTAGTACAGGAACTGAAATGGTGTACAGGCAGCTACAGATGTAGGGTCTAATTTGATTAACCTGTTGCAGTTGAACTTTCCTGAAATGCAGGACATTTAAAGTTGCACTATGCAGAAACCATTGCTGGTTGCTAAAACTCTAATACTTTGTCCAATTTCAGTTCATGTGGCAAAATAAGATAGTATAGTGTAGAGAATCATTGTACCATGTACACCACTGTGAAATCTATTTTCTATAATAAAAAATATTGTTGTTGAAGCTGATGTAACAAAACTGAAAGTAAAAGGCCCAAAAGTCTTAAAAACTTAAGAACGGAAGTATAGAAATAGTGCACATCTACCTCTTCTTAGATTGCTTTCAAGTAGAATGATAGATCTATTACTCACATTTCTATGTGAATTTGGTCAGGTCGCCCAACAAGTTACATACAGTATTGGCACTGTATTTGAGGATGAAAAAGGCTACTAAAGTTTGTAATTTCCACTCTAACATTTCAGACTTGTAGCAGTTTATACAAAAAATGTATAAACTCCAAAAAAACATCCATTAATTATAATCCACATAATAATTCATAATTTCCTGTAGCTACAGGATTATTTTCCTGCTGTAGCAAACTGGCTCAAAGTAAGATCCGACATCTGTACAGGTAGTCCATCATGCAAGATAGAACAGGAGAAAATCAATTCACAAGAAAAAATAAAAGACAAGACTTGGAAGCAGGAACTACAGGATAACAGTAAGTCCCATCGTATCTAATGTACCAGGAATGCAAGATACTCTAGTGTTTTTTCATCATCATGCCTAACTAGAGACATAGTAGCCCTTTGGTGCAGTCAAATTACCCAGTGGCCTTGTGTGTGGAATGTGTTAATATGTTTCATCATTTCGTAACAAATCTTTTTTTATTGATTTTTTAATGCCAAAAATCCAGCATTTCTATGTCAAACTGCTTTGTTATATGTCAGTCTTCTGTGATGTATATAAAGTGTAAAATTGAGATGCAAACTCTCTACATGGTACAGGTGTCTTCTTTTTTTGCCTATAACCACATGTGTGAGGTGTATACCTTTGTTTCAAAGTAGATTTGTTTAAGACTACCAAGAAAACACTGTGTGACCCTGAATTAGCCCACTGCAGTAAAAGGTTCAACCAAACTTATCCATAATGTACATGGAGCTACATGTTTTTACTCTCTCTGCTAGCTGCTCCACAACAATTTGTTTTAGACATTCCAGTCATTCTCGTGTATAAGTAAAGGTGGGATGTGTCATGATGACTAGACAGCGCCTGCCTACACCGTCACACCTCTTGAAGAGATGTCTCCACTTCAATCAAATCAAATGATAGGTGGACTAACAGTGAAATGCTTACTTACAGGCCCTTCCCAACAATGAAAGAAAAGGGAGAAATAATAGAAAAGTATAACACGTGACAATTAAAGTGAAATAAATGCACAATGAGTAACTTGGCTACATAGACGGGGTACCAGTACCAAGTCGATGTGCAGGGGTAATTGACGTCGATATGTACATATACAGTAAATAGGAATACAGTGACAGATAATAAACAGTAACATCAGCGTATGTGATGAGTCAAAAAAGTTAGTTAAATACTCTTTGGCTCTTTTTGCACTAACTATTTAGCAGTCTTGTGGCTTGGGATAGAAGCTGTTCAGGGTCCTGTTTGTTCCGGACTTGGTGCATCGGTACCGCTTGCCGTGCGATAGCAGAGAGAACAGTCTCTGACTTGGGTGGCTGGAGTCTTTGACCATATTTAGGGACTTCCTCTGACACCGCCTGCTATACAGGTCCTGGATGGCAGGGAGCTCTGCCCCAGTGATGTACTGGGCCACATGCATTACCCTCTGTAGCGCCTTACGGTCGGATGCCAAGCAGTTGCCATACCAAGCGGTGATGCAACCAGTAAAGATTCTCACAATGGTGCAGCTGTAGAACTTTTTGAGGATCTGAGGGCCCATGCAAAATAATTTCCCGAATCCTGAGGGGGAAGAGGCGTTGTCGTGTCCTCTTCATGACTGTGTTGATGTATGTGGACCATGATAGATCCTTAGTGACGTGGACACCGATGTGGACACTCACGAAGACCTCACTGGTTGGGAGTGTCTGCTGGGTCTTATTGTATGTCTATTATATTTCCTGTGGCTGTGTGACGGTAATGTATGTAAATTGAATGTCACGGTCATCGCAGAGATACCCCTCTGTCACTTTCTCACTCAATTTGTTTGACTCTCTCTCTCTCTCGGTTTGTCTCTTTCTCTCTCTCTTTGTCGCTCTCTCTCTCACCCACCCACCCACTTTCCCCCTTTCCGGCTGAGTCAGGCTTTCATTTGGAATGTGTGGTACCCCGTCAGTGAAGCTCACTGGCCCAGCTAAGCAAGCCGGAGGTCTTGCTTGGAGTCAGACATTTGCAGCCAAGCCTTCATTTAGTTAATGGGCAGGCGGTCAAGGCAGCTGATGAAAACTAAGCCTGTGAAATGAAATGACCAGTGTCTCAAGGTAATGAGCCACATCAGTGGTGTGCTGTTACAAGCATTAAGGTCATCTTAGATGGCAGGATGTTAAAAGCATTTATCGTATTGTTAAGGGCTCACCGTGTTTCATGTCACGTGCAACTGACAAACAAAATATGGAAACTGGATGCAATGTTTTAGATGTTTATTTGTACTGTTAGGCTTTCAGCCAAACAAGAAAACACGATGTCACATTGTATCAGAGGGCCTCTTACTTACCTGATAAGAGAATTATGTTCTCCAGGTACATAACCCAATTTAATTATATTACTCTGTCTGCAAATCAGCATTTGTAAGATCCTGGTCGAATGAAACAGACAGAGGCCCAGCTAGAATAGTCAAAAAGGTTTATTCGCGGGAACGTTCTGGCGTGCACAGTACAAAGACCTTCATTTTATAGTGACACACATACTTCCACACAAAACATTAGTTATCATACGCCCACACTGTCCTGCTACGCAGCCTACATAGGGAGAGACCCTGGGAAGTTCTCAGTGCCCCAGCCAAGGTCGGCCCCGAATCTTGCTCAGACAGTCCGTTATCAAGATACTAGATATATTGTCACCAATACATTCATTCTGACTATGAACTACACTCTCAAATACATTTCTACCGACTAACTCACACACAGCATTAAAATAGTCAAATGATTCTAATCAATTTCATACAATCATATGGTTTGAGAGGGTAATATTCTAATCATTCTAATCATATAATTCTATTAACAATCCACCCTGAATGACTAAATAATTCACACTGATACCTAATATACTATATGGAAACATAAATAGTATCCAAAATTAATCCTAACCGATACATGTACGTATGTACATTTGATATTCATCCATGACTGTTATATGCCTATATCCAATTGCAACGCTTCCTGTCAGGATTTTTATTACAATCTTCATAAAAATACAGTCTTAATCCTCAAAAACAGTTTCATCCAACATGGGCTCCTCGTAGTTGAAAGAAACGGTGCCATCACCTAGGCCTTGAGGCCTGTATTCGTCATCACACAGGCCGGAGCGCAAAATCGTTCCGTACTTCACCATCTGTTGCATCATTGACCTCTCCAGAGTCCTGATAGCAAAACATTCACACAGGTTAAGGTTGCCCACAACACAGTGATTATGACATTTCTCCATTTCCCAAACATACTATCAAACCAATTTGTTAGAACATCATCTGCCCCAGAGTTCTCTGCCAATTCGTGAGCTAATGTGGTTAAACCAGCCAGGCCCTTGGTCACTGATCAGTCTGGAGCTGTGTTATCGTGGATGAAAGTACAGCATTCTGCTCCGAATATGACACCCACCATCCTTTTCAGCCAGTAACATATCCAATGCTATCCTATGTAAACTCTATTGTCAAAAGATCTGGACGGAGCACTCCTTCTCTCTCATCTACCTGGTTCTAGGTCCTCATGGTTGATAAGGGTGAAGGGCATGTCTAACTGCACTAGTGCACAACTACCGGTCCAATTGGTAGGCGGGTCAGGCCACAATCTCACCCCTCCACAAACCACCAGACATCCGCTCTAGGCCTTTTCATCTGCCAGTCAGGTCCCTCGTTGTCTTGTCAGTTGTAACATTCTCTGTCCTGTTGCAGAGAATGTGACGTAGCGAGCCATGCAATAATAATGTCCTCCTTTAACTATGAAAGGGGGAAGTCTGGATGTAATGGGCACATGGGGATATAGATAATGCAATTCAATGCAAATGTCATTGTGTGGCTTCCCTGCCTTCATGAACAGCTTTACCATACAGGCCATTCCCCTGGGTGTATCAATTCCATCAAATGGAAAGGGAATGGTTGTCCACTGAGGTTTTGCTGTGGCGCAAGCATAACATTCTTCTTTCGCTACTGATCTGGCTGTATACTGAATCCATTCTAACCATAGGTTAGAATCCTCATAACCAGTTTCCACCTCAATCACTTCCTTAACCTCTAGCGTCGAGCAATCCCGTATCCGGGAGCGTAATCATAGCCTCAAGCACATTACCACAACGTTTCCTATTCATGAAAATCGCAAATTAAATGAAATAAATATATTGAAACACAAGCTTAGCCTTTTGTTAACAACACTGTCATCTCAGATTTTCAAAATATGCTTTTCAACCAAAGCTACACAAGCATTTGTGTAAGAGTATTGATAGCCTAGCATAGCATTAAGCCTAGCATTCAGCAGGCAACATTTTCACAAAAACAAGAAAAGCATTCAAATAAAATAATTTACCTTTGAAGAACTTTGGATGTTTTCAATGACGAGACTCTTAGTTAGATAGCAAATGTTCTTTTTTTCCCCAAAAAATTATTTGTGTAAGAGAAATAGCTCCGTTTTGTTCATCACGTTTGGCTAAGAAAAATACCGTAAAATGCAGTCACTTACAACGCCAAACTTTTTTCCAAATTAGCTCCATAATATCGACAGAAACATGGCAAACATTGTTTAGAATCAATCCTCAAGGTGGTTTTCACATATCTATTCGATAATCTATCAGTGGTGGCAGTTGGCTTGTCATCAGAAGCAAACGAAAAAATACTGCAGCCGGAGATTGCGCAATAATTGCAACGGAGGACACCAAGCGACCACCTGGTAGATGTAGTCTCTTATGGTCAATCTTCCAATGATATGCCTACAAATACATCACAATGCTGTAGACACCTTGGGAAAAACGTGGAAAACGTAAGATGACTCCTAGCTCCTTCACAGCCATATAAGGAGTCATTGGAATGAGGCGGTTTTTAAAAATGCGGCACTTCCTGATTGGATTTTTATCTGGGTTTCGCCTGTAACATCAGTTCTGTGGCACTCACAGACAATATATTTGCAGTTTTGGAAACGTCAGAGTGTTTTCTTTCCAAAGCTGTCAATTATATGCATAGTCGAGCATCTTTTCGTGATAAAATATCTTGTTTAAAACGGGAACGTTTTTCATCCAAAAATTAAAAGAGCGCCCCCTATATCGAAGAAGTTAAGATCTTTCATCTGCCCTATCCGCACCGGCCCTTTGGCTCTGGACGACTCCACTGTCAGTATCTGCTCTGTCAGGGGCTCTGCTTGTATTCTGGCTGACGATAGAGCTATCACCTGCCCTAACTTCTTCTACCCGGAATGGGTACTATGGTGCCAACCGAAACCTGATCAAACCCAACATACCATAACCCTAGATCCTCCTTCTTTACGTTTTTAACAGTCATTCATACCTTTATGCAATACTTCTCTCGCTCCGGATTGCAGTAAAAACCCTCACCTTCACTATACTCAATCTTCTTCCATACTGGGTAAGCGGATTCATATAGTCCTCTCTCTCTGTGTGGGCTATGACCTGCTTACATGAACTACACGGGGACCTGCACTGATATCTTCTATAATGGCTCATAGTCCTAGACTGCCAAGGAGTCAGAGACCCCATTTGGTCTACATAGAACTCCACTGAGACATCCTTCCCAATCTCCACTCTCACTTCCTGTTTATCCAGATCAAGTGATCTCTTGTGCTTGGTTAATACAAAATCCTCATCGTCTAAACTATGAGTCAAGTTACCACCTTCTGCATTCTCGGGATGGGTCATAGTGTATTTAGGAATATTGCTCCAACAATAAGACAGCTTAGACCAATCAGCACTCCTGTAAAGCCCCACCCTTTCCCAGAGAACATGTCCTCAGGTAGAGGCCAGCCCACACTTTCACTTCTATGAACGCACACAGGGAGAATAGGGTGGAGTCAGGGAATCATCGTTAGAGAGGTAACCCCCGACCCTTATTGGAATTCTAACACTGTGATTGTTCGACAGTGTCAGGGTGTCTTACCCTCTTGCAATGTGTGATATGAACCCAGGTAGCTCTTAGAGCTATTCTCACTGCGAAGGCTGTCACCAGGAGTACTTGGTATGTCTCCTCGCAACGGGGCTGCTTCCCATCTACTCTCCTCAGGGATTGGATTGAGTGAATCGCCTTCTCCTGTAATTCACCTGTAGAGCAGAAAATCTTACGAGTTTGGTTAACAAACAGTCTTCTCATTGTTCTGCTAGAACCTAACTCTGTCATTCTATTTGTTCTATCTGATTAGCTAGAATGTCATTCATTATTTAAAGAACTAGATCCTAGTAAACCAATTCTAGGGATAATATCTTGACCTAATACTTCAGTTACCATAATCGTGTCTGCCAAGTAAGTTGGTAATGCTATAAAAAAATATTTTTTTATTATTATCCAACAGACCAAAAAGTGTCCTATCCTATCCCCCCTTTGATACATGGCTCCGCCCCTTTATCAATATTGACGCAAATGTAAACAATTCTCTGTCAAGTGTCTTATCTATTTTAAGAGTTATCTGTGCTGCTTTGTATGGTCTTAGATGTATATGTGCTTGTCTATGTAAACAGTAATCTTTCCTTTCTTATTTCACAGGCACTAGTCAATGCTACTATTTCGGCCTGATGTGCCGAATAATTTCTGAGCAATGTTTCCATGTTTAGCACCTTATTTCCAGAAACCAACTAAGCTTTCATTCCCTTTTTGTCTCTACTCAGTAACTGGTTCTGTGTCACTCCTATATTGCTGATTTCCTGCCCCCCCTTCCCCACCTTCTCCTCTCTGCTCCCAACCCTTCAAGGTCTCAGCAGTCTCAGCAGTTTCATGTCACGTGCAACTGACAAACAAAATATGGAAACTGGATGCAATGTTTTAGATGTTTATTTGTACTGTTAGGCTTTCAGCCAAACAAGAAAACACGATGTCACATGGTATCAGAGGGCCTCTTACTTACCCACACAGAGTAGAATTAGAGACCTCCAGTCAGAGCTGTAGCAACACCAGAGCCAGGGGATTCTTAAAAGCATGCTATGGTAATCAGCACCCATCACAAATATACCATATAGCTGTCCTACTGCAATCCCTTCTAGTTACACTTTCACTGAACAATCATCAACCATTAGGGCATTGTGCAGAAATCTATTAGCTCTAAATGAACAACCATGCATACAAATGTTCTCTATTCTGACTTTTGATATCATTAGCTTTGAACTAATTTGAAGTATTATTCCCTGTGTTCCTTACATCAGCAAGGTAGAGGAGATGTTTTTTTCACCCAGTCCAGGGTAAAAAACTGCTGTGCGTCATAGAGTAGCGTTAAATGCCTTGACTTTCTCCAGCTGTACAATATAAATGGGAACCGAGTCATCCTGAATAAGGCTGGATTAAAACATCAGGTTACCCAACACTTCCCCATAATTCAGATGGGATGAGAAGTGAGAACACTCAGACTTGGGAAGTAAGAAGAAAGTTGTTCCGCCTTTCCTCCTATACATCCCAAATGAGGCCTACTGTACTCCAGTCTGCAGGGTCTAGGGCTCCAGGCCCCCCAGCAGCAGGTTCTGTGCCCTTCCTCAGCTGCCAGCCATATTTATCTCAATAAGCAAGGAGTGCCCTCACAGAGCCCCTATTTAAGATCCCTTTCCCCCAGAATACATGTCCATTTGCCACACAGGATAGTAGCTTCCTGATGAAGTCATTCTAGCTGCACGGACCATCTGGCAGAACAAAGGAATTGAATAATATTACCCACAAAAATGCAATCTATTTTAGATGCTATTCAGCAAGCAGCACCACAGATTAGTTCACCCATTCCTTGGGGTAGTGTTCGTGCCCGAGTTATGGGGTTTGTATGTTCTGGTTCTGGGGCCTTCTCCTGTGTTACCTTTTCCTGAACAGGGATGAACTTAGAGAAGGTATTTATAGAGATGCCCCTGTGGGTTTCATGGCATGAATCATCATGGAGCTGTATACAGTGCCAATGAGGGCAGTGTGAATTGAGAGGAGGGGAGGATTCGAACCCAATCCTACGCACAGTATGGCTCCAGCAGGTTGAACAATAAGCCTCTGTTAATGGTTCTCAGTCGTTTTTAGCCAAAGACTGACTGGTAACCTGGGACTGCTGATGCACTGAATAAACACAACCTAATCAAACAACACTCCCATCTTGGACAGGGAGAGTCAATATAAAAAGACATTGCATACTGCACTTAGGAAGCGCTGCTACTCTCAAATAACTTTTTTTTATTTCCACAGCAGAGGGCTGTGAGATGTCCTGCCCGTCCCAACACAGGACTTCAGTGGATGTGACCACATGGACTCTGCTGCATCTGTTAGCCTCCTGATCGTTGCCTCTAACTGACAGCTATATGGTGAGCAGTGTCTGCCCAGTCATGTGGAGCACAGCCAATAGATTCAGCAGACTGTGCTAAATGAGAGCTGTATCCCCAAGCTCAGCAGTGTCGGGTTGACAACTCCAAAATAAACATTGATTTGAAATTCCTTTAACACCATGTTAATAACATTTGAAATTCCTTCAACACCATGTAAATAACATTTGAAATGGAATGTCGGCGAATTCCATAATCCACTCATTTATTTTTTATGCATTTACATGTAAGTTAATATAAACTCTCTCACCAGAAACATTCGTCATAGTGTAGCAAGTAAAACATGACATTTTGCATGTCAGAAATGTACAGTATGAAATGAAATTTGAGTTTAAAACTCAATCCCATGTATCGTATGAAATACTGACCGAACAGACATATTGTTTGTATTTACAAAGAGGTGTTTGAAGCAGAAACACATTAGTGGAAACACAGGCTGTTCTCAGGGAAGGTCTGGATGTAGCTGGATGTTTGACTCGCGTCAGGGACAATTTTAGCATTTTAGCTCATCCTAACCCTTTTCCAAACCTCAACCTAATTCTCCTAACCTGCCACATTCATTTTCCTGACCTGTTCTCTCTACCTGCTACAAAAAAGTAACTTCTGCTAGTCAAAACCAGCTGGCCGGCCCTGAGAACAGTCTAGGTTCAGAATAACAAAATACTCTGTCTTTGAAGCAGGGCAGTCAGCTGTCCATGGCAATCCATGGTATATCTCAGAGCCTCTTTATGATGGAACACCCAGCCATACACACATGCCCTTCACACAGCCTTCGTGCCTTTGACAGGCTGATTACAGAGCAAGCACATAAACATGTGCCCATACGCCCACGCGCCCACACGCCCGACCTCACACACACACACACACAGCAGTATGTGGGTAAAAGAACCCACGGAGAGTTACTGCAAGTTACAAAGAAAACAGGAGTTGCCTGTGTGTGTTTGTGTGTGTGTGTGTGTGTGTGTGTGTGTGTGTGTGTGTGTGTGTGTGTGTGTGTGTGTGTGTGTGTGTGTGTGTGTGTGTGTGTGTGTGTGTGTGTGTGTGTGTGTGTGTGTGTGTGTGTGTGTGTGTGTGTGTGTGTGTGTGTGTGTGTGTGTGTGTGTGTGTGTGTAAGTAGAAAAAAACATGTCAACTCACCCTACTTGTAGAAAACCGCCAACCATGTTGACAAAACGGTCTATGACTCTATCATACAGCAAATGCTTTTATTTTTTGTTGTCCAAGGCTACCTGAATAAAATGCTTGCTCGCTAGCCTTACTTTGTTTTATGGGCAACGATTAGCCAGATAGTTAACATTACTACATCTAGCTACATGTTGAACTTCCATCCTCTCAGGCCAGGGGCACAATGTATGACTTAATGGTTGGATCAGAATCACCGTTATAATCATTGGCCAGTTACTTAGAATTAAGTAAAACTACAAGTTCAAATCCCTCAGTTTAGCTTAAATAAAGGTTAAATAAATAAAGCTCAATGCTGATTGGCTATTATTGCATAACAAAATATATAAAGGGAAGGCCATATGATGCTGGTTTCCCTTTCATTCAATATCATACTCTTTTTGACCAGAAAGCATGAGATAGATAGATGGGCTACACATACAGAGACAGAGGGGCGCTGTTTCACTCGCTCAGATGTTTTCTCCTGTGAGACACATTCAGCCTCTTGCGAATTGAAGGATAGTAATGAAACACAGAGAGAAGAAAAATACATTATTTTACATGTTTTTTTGTTTGATTTTTTTTTGGTGAAGCCTGAATTCCCTTGGCATCCACACACACACAACCATTGGGATAGTCAGTGACCTGACATCTTGTCCTTTACTATTATTTTCTACTTCGTTCTAATATTGACATTTTCACACTCTCATGGTGCTCCACTCCTCCACCTCCTACTGGGCTTTCTCTTTGCATCAGTCAAACAGTGTCTCATGGCATTAAACATGCTGAGACAGAACACGGCTCCAAGGCTGCAGCTTTTAATCAATGTGATCGCTCTCTGACATCAGCTGAGCATCTCAAGGCCAGCATCCACTGTACCTGACAGGTGACAATAGCCTTACAGCTACACAACCCCCCCCCCCATCTTTTCATAGTCTGATATACAGCGTATCTGTTGGGTTCCAATGTGTTTCCTCATGTCATTCTGTATCAGATGATCAACCCAGAAATATCCACAGCTCCTAATGAGATGCTAAGTTGAAGCAGCCTGAGGCAGAGAGAGGCTGACACACACTGACCATAGAGTACGTCTCACGGCCTTCAGGACAACTCATATGTATGGGATCAGAGAAATGAAGGCTCTGACTCACTCAGACAAATTCATCTCACGCCGCGTTTAATTTCCCCTGCTCACCTTACATCTCTGCCAAGTGCTCTCTTCACCTTTCTCAATTCAACAGCTGTTTTCCACAGAGGGGCCCCGACTGCCTTTTGCGCAGCGGAGCTCTAGTCTGAATCACTGGTCTACTCTCAGACACAGATTTCCCTTTTTAGTAACACTAAGATGTGTACATTATGGAGTCTTTTTGAAGTGATCCAGACCTCATAAGCATGGTTTAATTATGTATTACGTACCATAAAACACCTATATCACTGCTACTGTGTTACCATCTCCTTTTAATGTCTTCCCTTCCTGCCTGCACCCCCCCTGACCCAAACCCAGCCCACAAACATATGCATATACACACACAAACTGACCATGACATCTATTCCTGAAAACTTCTATTAGTTGGTAAATAGAGTGAGAGACCCTCAAAACTTCCCAGGGGCTTGTTGATGACTGTTATCTCGACTGAGTCATTATAGTATAAATTATAGTGCAATATGTGTAGCCCTGACAGTCTGCGTGGAGGTTCCACATATTGATTCCACACTGCAGTTAAAGCCAGCCCCATCGCTGCTCAGTGCCCTACACGTCCTTCAGAGTATCCATCCAACCTCAGCCACACAAAAAGAACCATAACTTCTCACCCATGCGCAGCTCCCTATTTTAACACACAGTTCTGTGAACATTCACAGTGCCTCACTGTTTTGCATACATAGAGGCAATTACATTTCCAACGACCCCCCCATGGCCCTCACTGGCCCTAACACAGGGTACAACAGCAGCAATGCCGGCTGCCCTGTACTGTACCAGCACCATGCACAGACTGGCTGAGACAGAACATTATATCCATCCACTGTTATTGGAGCTGAGACACAGACAGGGAGGTGATGATAGCAGATGCATGCAACCAGCCCTGAGTGGAGGCCTTAATTCTATCTGCCTATGAATATGTCAGTCAGCAGCAGTGTGTGTTATTACAGCTCCAGCCTGCGCCTCCACTTGCCTTGACTACATGTGGCAGGGAATACTGTACTCCCATGATTACTACTACAGTTAACACAGTTCACTGGAGTGAGGTGGAACCATAATCACAGGGATATTAAGTCAATCATTGCAGATGTTTTCATAAAACACATTTTACCCTTCAATGTGTTGTGTTATTAAAATATCAGTGGTTAATCATGTTTACGTAATCAACGCAACAATTCAAATGATGGATTATGTGTCAAATCCACTGACATTGACCGGTTTAATAACATACAGAATAATTAGGCTAAGACAAATAGTATCAACAACTTAAGAAAGTAAACATGGATGGCAAAGGTACTTCTCCTAACACCCTCTGTTGCAGTGATACAGGCACACTCTACAAGAACACCTGATACTGTAGATACTCCCTGTTGACACGACAACCTAGGGCTCGGTAAAGCAAAGCCGCCCAACTGAACTAACTGATAAGCCAGAGAACGATCCCGTCACCCTGCTCCCTGGCCTAACAAACAAGGTATTCCAGAGGTGCAGCTTCTTCAGCCATTGTCTCATTTACCAATTAGAATGTGTATAGGCTAGGTCAGGCAGTCCTACCCTGCTGGGAGTGCATGCCTTCACATACTGTAGTTAGGCAGCATGGACAAATGGACACATCAATGCACACTTCAAATATTGTGCGATGCTATACATTTCAGTATACTGTACTTCAAATATTGTGGGATGCTGTATATTTCAATATATTGGATTTAAATTGCCTATAGGATTGTATGAAGAAAACGTGTTTTTATATGCTTTGGAATATGTGTGATTTGCATTGCATTACCACATTTTCCAACACTAAATGTGTCTTGATATCCAGTTAGTTTTAATACAAGTAGGATAACTACCATAACTCCAGTTGTAGTTAGCAAATCACAAGGGATATTCGTTTGCCATTGTGGATCTCATCATTTACACATAATGATTATAGAGCAACGCTAAACCACTTTCCATGCCTGGACACCAACATCCATAATCACTCTGACAAAGGACTTCAACACCGATGGAGCACACACAGGAGCCAAACACACGTAGGATGCTCATGGAAAGAAAGAGACCAAACGTTAAAATACATCAGGTACATGGTGCCTTTTAAATACAATTGATAATAGACACATTTTAGCTTAATTTATAATGACATTTAAAACAGGCATTTTAAAACTTCCTCCGGTACAGTATGTCCCTGTCTCAATATGCCAAACCATGACTGCGTAAACACTCTCAATACTGACTGTGTAAAAGTGCAAAAAGCCAGAGTAGATAGTGAATTGTGATCTCTGGAGTCACCTTCCACAAGCTGACAGCATGGACACCTTAGACACCAGACACAGCCAGACACACACAGCCAGGCAGACCCAACGCTGGTAACAAACAGACAGGTCCATCCATTATTCATCAGCCTTTAGTTATTCATCAGACAAATATTAACCTGTGTGCAAGCAAGGGAGGTACATGAATATTCAACAGGCAGGGCATATTTAAACATGAACACAAATAAATAGCGTGACTTGTAAATGTCAGGTAATTAAGTCACTTTTGGTTGGTTGAGCTGGAGCTCTCTGTGTTGTGTTTAATAACACATGGGGACATGGATTAACATTACATTTCCCCTGGTATGTATACGCCCCTGTTAAGATTTTTTTTTATCAAATCCTCTATCTATATCCCAGATCATACCATCACTCTCCCAGCCAGATGCAGAAAAACTCATACACGCCTTCATTTTCTCTTGGATCGACTACGGCAATGCGCTTTTTGGGGGCCTCCCAGCCAAATCACTACAAAGGCTCCAACTAATCCAGAACAGTGCTGCCAGGGTCCTGACCAGGACCAAGAAGTCAGAACACATCACCCCGATCCTGTCCCAACTCCAATCATCTACAGGATCGACTTAAAAACCTTTATGCTTGTGTTTAATTAAAACCTTGAATGGATTGAGCCCCACCCACATCAGCGACCTCATCTCAATCAGCGAGCCACCTCACACTCAACGTCAACAAAACTAAGGAGATGATTGTGGACTTCAGGAAACAGCAGAGGGAACACCCCCCTATCCACATCGATGGAACAGTAGTGGAGAGGGTAGCTAGTTTTAAGTTCCTCGGCATACACATCACAGACAAACTGAATTGGTCCACTCACACTGACAGCGTTGTGAAGAAGGCGCAGCAGCGCCTCTTCAACCTCAGGAGGCTGAAGAAATTCGGCTTGTCACCAAAAGCACTCACAAACTTCTACAGATGCACAATCGAGAGCATCCTGGCGGGCTGTATCACCGCCTGGTACGGCAACTGCTCCGCCCTCAACCGTAAGGCTCTCCAGAGGGTAGTGAGGACTGCACAACGCATCACCGGGGGCAAACTACCTGCCCTCCAGGACACCTACACCACCCGATGTTACAGGAAGGCCATAAAGATCATCAAGGACATCAACCACCCGAACCACTGCCTGTTCACCCCGCTTATCATCCAGAAGGCGAGGTCAGTACAGGTGCATCAAAGCTGGGACCGAGAGACTGAAAAACAGCTTCTATCTCAAGGCCATCAGACTGTTAAACAGCCACCACTAACATTGAGTGGCTGCTGCCAACACACTGTCATTGACACTGACCCAACTCCAGCCACTTTAATAATGGGAATTGATGGGAAATGATGTAAATATATCACTAGCCACTTTAAACAATGCTACCTTAAATAATGTTACTTACCCTACATTATTCATCTCATATGCATACGTATATACTGTACTCTACATCATCGACTGCATCCTTATGTAATACATGTATCACTAGCCACTTTAACTATGCCACTTTGTTTACTTTGTCTACACACTCATCTCATATGTATATACTGTACTCGATACCATCTACTGTATGCTGCTCTGTACCATCACTCATTCATATATCCTTATGTACATATTCCTTATCCCCTTACACTGTGTATAAGACAGTAGTTTTGGAATTGTTAGTGAGATTACTTGTTGGTTATCACTGTATTGTCGGAACTAGAAGCACAAGCATTTCGCTACACTCGCATTAACATCTGCTAACCATGTGTATGTGACAAATACAATTTGATTTGATTTGATTTGATTTGACCTCACACTCTCCGCTCTAGCTACTCCCTGCTGCTTCAAGTCCTCAAGACATGTCTCTGAACAATGGACCCTTCTGGGGTCGGTCCCCCTTTGGAATGCTCTCCCTGACCATCTGAGAGCTGCACCATCACCATCACAAAACGGGCCTAGAAACCCACTTCTACAGACAGTCTTTTTCATAGTCCTAGTCCCAATCTAAAATGTATTTAGCACCAAGTCCACTAGTTGCTATGTTACCTGCCTTGATTCTAAACGTGTTGTGTTTATTGCTTTGAGATAACTCTGTAATGAAAAGCGCTATACAAATTAAATGTATTATTATTGTGATTATTATTTAATTATTCCAACTGACCACTATGAGGTTGGCATTTACATGTTAGAACAGTGATTTGTTTTTCTCCAAAGCCTACAGATGAGCTGGGTAAATTTGATTTAGAACCGCCTATATGAGGCCCAACAGCCAAAATGACTGACTGAAGGATAGTTTCTATTTGCTTGCAGGCAATTGGACAGTATAGGAGTTCCCAGGGACATACAGTATGTGCAGGGACAAAACTAATCTGGTGTAGCTATACAACTAAATCAAAATCAAATGTATTTATAAAGCCATTCTTACAGAAACCCAGCCTAAAACCCCAAAACAGCAAGCAATGCAGGTGTAGAAGCACCAGATTCTAAATAAGGAATCTGGGAAACGTGCAGTCATATATTGCAACCCATTCACTTGAATGGATTATGTATTGTATAAATAGCAGCACACATGGAAATAGCTTGAAGACAAATATTTAAATTACCCAGCCTCTCAAATGCATACAGTGTTGAGCAGTTCTCTGAGGAAACCCTGACTCAGTCAGTATATTTCACAGAGCTACCCTTTAAACTGCATCCTCTCAGAAGGTGAGGTAAAACCCGTAGAGTGGCAGAGTGAGCGGGCATACTACCAGTCTGCATAGAACGCACTCAGGGAGTCAACATTCAGCTGGCAGATGGTGATTTTGGAGTTGCTGCAGGGGAACTCCGCTCCTTAAGCACACCCTTCAAGTGTGTGAGTAGGCACACACATGTGTGCAAATACAGTGCCTTCAGAAAGTATTCACACCTCTTGACTTTTTCCACATGTTGTTGTGTTACAGATTGAATTTGAAATTGATTCAATTTAGATTGTGTGTCCCTGGCCTACACGCAATACCCCATCATGTCAAAGGTGATTATTATTATTATTTGTTTTATGTTTACGAATTAATAAAAAATGAAAAGCTGAGCTGGCATGAATTCCCTCATTCCATGTGATAATCAAAAAGCTGTGGCCCTTTGTTTTTGCCTGTTTTCCTCTACCTCTAACCAAATTAGATATCAAAAGAGCTTTTTGGAAACACAGGTTGTGATCACCCAATCACTCCCACATTCAGTGGGGTAAAGTAATACTTAAGTGATTTGTAGGGGTGTGTTCGAAAAGTATTCAGACCCCTTGACGTTTTCCACATTTTGTTATGTTACAGCCTTATTCTAAATGTATTAAATTGTTTTTTCCCCTCATCAATCTACACACAACACCCAATAATGACAAAGCAAAAACAGTTTTTTTTACATTTTTTAAAATCTATTTAAAAAAAAATTAAAATGCAAATATCACATTTACGTAAGTATTCCTGACCCTTTACTCAGGACTTGCTGAAGCACATTTGGCAGCAATTACAACCTTGAGTCTTCTTGGGTATCTCTGTCAGGTTGGATGGGGAGCGTCGCTGCACAACTATTTTCAGGTCTCTCCAGAGATGTTAGATCGGGTTCAAGTCCGGGCTCTGGCTGGGCCACTCAAGGACATTCAGAGACTTGTCCCGAAGCCACTCCTGCATTGTCTTGGCTGTGTGCTTAGGGTTGTGGTCCTGTGGGAGGTGAACCTTCACCCCAGTCTAAGGTTCTGAGCACTCTGGAGCAGGCTTTCAAGGATCTCTCGGTACTTTGCTCTGATTAATCTTTCCCTCGATCCTGACTAGTCTCCCAGTCCCTGCCACTGACAAACATCCCCAAAGCATGATTCTGCCACCACCATGCCTCACCGTAGGAATGGTGCCAGGTTTCGTCCAGATGCGAAGCTTGGAATTCAGGCCAAAGAGTTCAATCTTTCATCAGACCAGAGAATCTTGTTTCTCATGGTCCGAGAGTCCTTTAGGTGCCTTTTGGAAAACTCAAAGCGGACTGTCATGTGCCTTTTACTGAGGAGAGGCCTCCGTCTGGCCACTCTACCATAAAGACCTGATTGGTGGAGTGCTGCAGAGATTGTCTTTCTGTAATGTTCTCCCATCTCCACAGAGGAACTCTGGAGCTCTGTCAGAGTGACCCTCGGGTTCTTGTTCACCTCCCTGACCAAGGCCCTTCTCCCCTGATTGCTCAGTTTGGCCCGCGGGCCAGCTCTAGGATGAGTCTTGAGGGTTCCAAACTTATTCCATTTAAGAATAATGGAGGCCACGGTGTTCTTGGGGACCTTCTATGCAGCAGACATATTTGGTAAGTCCGCCCAGATCTGTGCCTCGACACAATCCTGTCTCGGAGCTCTACGGACAATTCCTTCGATCTCATGGCTTGGTTTTTGCTCTGACATGCACTGTCAACTTTGGGACATTATATAGAGAGGTGTGTGCCTTTCCAAATCATGACCAATCAATTGAATTTACCACAGGTGGACTCTAATCAAGTTGTAGAAACATGTCAAGGATGATCAATGGAAACAGGATGAACATGAGTTCAATTTCAAGTCTCATAGCAAAGGGTCTGAGTACTTATGTAAATAAGGTGTACTTTACTATTTATATTTTTGTGTGACGTAGAAGTCCGTCACTGGTGGCGGGCAGCATTTGGTTATTTAACGCACGCACACATTCATTACTCCTCCCTGCTCCGTTATAAGTTAATAATATGGGTCGACACACAAGTTAACTTCTCTGTCTTAGTGCATACATTTCACAGTTGTCAGTGTTCATTTTTAATATAAGTAATATGTATTATACTTATCTATGTTGTGGATGAGCGTGTTGTTTGTTTGTTTGTTCTGTTCCTCTCTCTCTCCATCGCTGTAGCTTCCGGGTATGCTGGATAAGGACCCGAGCAAAGGGAATTGGGCTGACTTTGTAGCGCCTGTCCCAAATGGCTCATTAATGTAAATGGTCATATTAAAAGACACTGTCAGTAGTGATGTAATTTTGTAACTGTTATGTGGTGATATTGTTCAAAAAACGTGTTGCAATGTATATCCTTTAGTATGTTTAGTTAATGGAAAATGTAGGTTTGACGAGGTAATTGCTTAATTAATTTGTGTTAATTGTTCTGAGGGGAGGGGCTAGCACTACAAAAGGAGCCTCTCTTTCAGTTCATGGAGGCCATTTTGGATTGAGCTGTGGATGGGGTAGCATTGTTTTTAGCTGTCCCATAAGGTATATGTTTGATGGCAATACTGTTGTTTTTGTTCCGGAATCACTATGTAAATAAACACCCTTGCACAGAATAAATTTTGCCATCTTTTTATTTTGATAGAGGTTAGGTTTTCCAGTATAGCCTTCTGGCCTACTCTACGTGACATATGGTGGCAGTAGTGGGATGGCGCACCGCAAATCAGTGAGTTCCAACAAGAGAGGTAAAGGAATGCGTACAGGATTGCGTTCTCAGCAGCAGCATCAACTGTCAGAAAAGGTACCTGAAGTTGAACCGGGGTGGAATACCATGGAATCGTCTGGTGAAGAAGAGGTCAAGTATGAGAAACTCGGAGCCCGACCAAGGGGCCAAACACAACCAGAACTGTTTGAGCTACCGGTTGAACCAGCAGATGCAGCCAGAAAAGACCAGCTGACTGAAGGAGCAGTTGGGGGACCAGAACCACACCCAACAATGGTAGCCCTTTTCCAGCAACTGTTCACCTACCTTGAGGAGGGACGAAGACCTCAAGCAGGAGTTACGGGGTCTACGCCAATCTATCCTCACAGCTCCTCACCAAGCGGAACTCGTCAGTGAGAGCCCAAGATTAGGTCTGCCAACACCAGGACGACAAAGGCTCGACACAGCAGGGACTTCAACTCCACGGCAGGCTCCCCAAGCAGTAATGAGGCCAACCACAGCACCAGGAGACCAGTCCAGCAGTTAACATCCATCTTCCAGCATTCCTGAGGAAGGAGCCAAAGATGCCCTCATACCAGCAGGGGGGGACATTGAAAACTACCTGCTGAGGTTTGAGCACATGGTCAAGACGTGGCAGTGGCCGGAGGTAGTGTGGGCCTGCGCGCTTGTCCCATTGCTCACGGGCAAGGCCTTAGAGGCTTACACAGCAATGGATGAGGGGCTGTCCAACGTCTACAAGGGCTTGAAGGAAGCGCTGCTGGTGAAGTTCAACATCTCCCCAGAGACCTACCGTCAACGCTTCAGAGCGGCATTGACGCCATCGGGTGAGTCGCCGACGGAGATGTACCACCGCCTTAAGGGTCTCTACCGACGATGGGTTCATCCTTCGAGCAACTTCTACAAGTTCTACCACACGACATTCGAACCTGGGTCCGAGAGCACGAGCCCAAGGACGGGCTTATGGCGGCCAAGCTTGCACTGCAGTACCTTAAAGCACGTAAAGGGGGACCACCACGACCTGCAGCACCCACTCCAAAGAGTCTCAGAGACACAAGGGATATCAGAGACGCCAGAGATGGTGGAGGTAACTCTGGGGCTTATGTGTCTGGGAGGAGGGAGGTAAGGGATCAAGCAGTTCGCTCTGACCTGTTTTTACTGCCGGCAGCAGGGGCACAAAGCTTCAATGTGTCCGCTACGTAAACCCAAGCTCTCAGGTTACTGTTATGTACCCAGAGAGGGGGATGGTGTTCAGAATAGACAGACTCGGGAAGGGTCAGGCTTGGTACATGTAACAGTGAATGGTAAAAGTCTTACTGCAATGATTGACACCGGCAGTTCCCTGTCGTTGATCAGAAAATGTAATGTACCTGTTAATGACATTGATTACGGTCACCAGACACTGATCCAATGTGTCCATGGTGACCAGTCACAACAGCCCACAGCTGAGCTCACAGTTGAGATTCAGGGTCAGAAATACCTTCTCAAAGTTGGGGTAATGGAGAAGCTACCTTTTGAGATGATTTTGGGGAGGGATGTGCCTGTACTCTCTGATCTTTTGGGAAGTGTGGGGGGTCAGCTATGTGAGCAGTCAGTTTGCCAGTCTGATGTTCAGGTGTCATGTTCAGTTGTCACTCGTACCCAGGCCAAAGCTGGTTTACAACCTCTGCCTGACTTGTGTGATAGTCTGTGCGAGGGGGGAACCAAAGGGCCCAGAAAGTCACCCTGCCAGCAGCGTCTTGAGAAGTATGTGGGAACCCCTGTACCTGTTGCTGATGTGTCTGGGTTAGAGGTGTAATGGGATGTTCCGCAAAATGTTGCTACACTGCAGAAGTCTGATGCAACCTTGAAATGTTTGTTTGACAAGGCCTTAGCTGGGGACAGTCAATCTTCATGTGGGGGGATTTACACGGTAGACAACCACATACTCTACCTTGGATCAGAGGCAGATAGCAGGAAGTTGGTGATGCCGTCTACCTGTAGACCACTTGTTCTCAACCTTGCACATACAGTTCCATGGGCAGGTCATCTAGGGCAACATAAGACCTATCTTAGGCTCCCGTTTCTTTTGGCCCTCCATGTATACTGATGTACAAACTTACTGCAAATCATGCCCCACGTGCCAGAAACCCAGTGCTGTCCGTAGGTCTGACCGGGCTCCTCTATGTTCAAGGCCAGTTATCTCTACCCCATTCAAGAGAATTGCAATGGACATAGTTGGACCCTTGGAGAAGAGTAGCGCAGGTTACAAGTATATATTGGTGATCTGTGACTATGCCACCCGGTTCCCAGAAGCCTTCTGTCACGCCCTGGTCAAAGTATTTTGTGTTTATCTTCATGTATTGGGTCAGGCCAGGGTGTGGCATGGGTTTTTGTATGTGGTGTGTATATATTGGGATTGTAGCTAGTGGGGTGATCCAGCAAAGTCTATGGCTGTCTGGAGTGGTCCTCAATCAGAGGCAGGTGTTTATTGTTGTCTCTGATTGGGAACCATATTTAGGCAGCCATATTCTTTGTGTGTTTGGTGGGTGATTGTCCTTAGTGTCCTTGTTCCTGTCTATGTGTTAGTGTACACAAGTATAGGCTGTTTCGGTTTTCGTTACGTTTATTGTTTTTTGTAGTGTTTGTATTTAGATTCGTGTTACGTTTGTTTATTAAATTATGGATCGCAATCTACACGCTGCATTTTGGTCCGACTCTCCTTCACCACAAGAGAACCGTTACAGAATCACCCACCACAAACGGACCAAGCAGCGTGTCAACAGGCAGGAGCCACAGGAGAGGCAACAGAGGCTGCACTACCTGGAGAAATGGACATGGGAGGACGAACTGGACGGTAAAGGACCCTGGGCTCAGCCTGGAGAATATCGCCGCCCCAAGGAAGAACTGGAGGCGGCGAAAGCTGAGAGGCGCAGGTATGAGGAGGCAGCACGGCGTAGCGGATGGAAGCCTGAGAGTCAGGCCCAAAAATGTATTGGGGGGGGGGCTCACAGGGAGTAGGGCTACGCTAGGTAGGAGACCTACGCTAACTTCCTGTGGTTACCGGGGGCTAGAGAGACCGGGCAGGCACCGTGTTATGCAGTGGTGCGCACGGTGTCCCCAGTGCGGGTGCATAGCCCGGTGCGGTATATTCCAGCTCCACGTATCGGCCGGGCTAGATTGAGCGTCGAGCCAAATGCCATGAAGCCGGCTCTACGCATCTGGTCCCCAGTGCGTCTCCTTGGGCCGTCTTACATGGCACCAGCCTTGCGCTCGGTGTCTCCGGATCGCCTGCATAGCCCAGTGCGGGCTATTCCACCTCGCCGCACTGGCAGGGCGACCGAGAGTATTCAACCAGGTAAGGTTGGGCAGGCTCGGTGCTCAAGAGCTCCAGTGCGCCTGCACGGTCCGATCTATCCAGTACCACCTCCACACCCCAGCCCTCCGGTAGCAGCTCCCCGCACCAGGCTTCCTGTGAGTGTCCTCGTTTCAGTACCACCAGTGCCAGCACCACGCATCAGGCCTACAGTGCGCCTCGCCTCACCTGCGCTGTCAGAGTCTCCCGCCTCTCCAGCGCTGTCGGAGCCTTTCTCCTCTCCTGCACTGCCGGAGTCTCCCGTCTGTTCAGCACAGCCAGAGCTGCCAGCCTGCATGGAGCAGCCAGAGCTGCCAGCCTGCATGGAGCAGCCAGAGCTGCCAGCCTGCATGGAGCAGCCAGCCTGCATGGAGCTGCCAGAGCTGTCAGTCTGCATGGAGCAGCCAGAGCTGTCAGTCTGCATGGAGCAGCCAGAGCTGTCAGTCTGCATGGAGCAGCCAGAGATGTCAGTCTGCATGGAGCAGCCAGAGCTGTCAGTCTGCATGGAGCAGCCAGAGCTGTCAGTCTGCATGGAGCAGCCAGAGCTGTCAGTCTGCATGGAGCAGCCAGAGCTGTCAGTCTGCATGAAGCAGCCAGAGCTGTCAGTCTGCATGAAGCAGCCAGAGACGTCAGTCTGCATGAAGCAGCCAGTCTGCAAGGAGCTGCCAGTCTGCAAGGAGCTGCCAGTCTGCACGGAGCCGCCAGAGCTGCTAGTCTGTAAGAAGCCGCCAGAGCTGTCAGCCTACATGGAGCAGCCAGATCTTTCAGTCTGCCAGGATCCGCCAGTCAACCAGACTCTTCCAGATCTGCCAGTCAACCAGACTCTTCCAGATCTGCCAGTCAACCAGACTCTTCCAGATCTGCCATTCAACCAGACTCTTCCAGATCTGCTAGTCAACCAGACTCTTCCAGATCTGCCAGTCAACCAGACTCTTCCAGGTCTGCCAGTCAACCAGACTCTTCCAGATCTGCCAGTCAACCAGACTCTTCCAGATCCGCCAGTCAGCCGGGATCTGCCAGAACTGCCAGTCGGCCAGGATCTGCCAGTCGGCCAGGATCTGCCAGTCGGCCAGGATCCGCCAGTCGGCCAGGATCCGCCAGATCCGCCAGTCAGCCAGGATCTGCCAGTCAGCCAGGATCTGCTGGAACCACCAGCCAGCCAGGATCTGGTAGATCTATCTACCTGCCTGAGCTTCCTCTCACTCCTGAGCTTCCTCTCACTCCTGAGCTTCTTCTCACTCCTGAGCTTCCTCTCACTCCTGAGCTTCCTCTCACTCCTGAGCTTCCTCTCACTCCCGAGCTTTCCCTCAGTCCCAAGCTTTTCCTCAGTCCCGAGCTGCCTCAGTCCCGAGCTGCCCTTCAGTCCCGATCTGCTCCTCAGTCCAGTGGGGTTCTGGGTGAGGACTACTAGGCCATGGTCGGCGGCGAGGGTGGACTATCCAGGGACGCGAGGAGAGGGGACTAAGACATTGACTGAGTGAGGTCCACTTCCCGCGCCGGAGCCGCCACCATGGACAGACGCCCACCCGGACCCTCCCTATTGTTTTGAGGTGCGTTCGGGAGTCCGCACCTTAGGGGGGTTCTGTCACGCCCTGGTCAAAGTATTTTGTGTTTATCTTCATGTATTGGGTCAGGCCAGGGTGTGGCATGGGTTTTTGTATGTGGTATGTATATATTGGGATTGTAGCTAGTGGGGTGATCTAGCAAAGTCTATGGCTGTCTGGAGTGGTTCTCAATCAGAGGCAGGTGTTTATCGTTGTCTCTGATTGGGAACCATATTTAGGCAGCCATATTCTTTGTGTGTTTGGTGGGTGATTGTCCTTAGTGTCCTTGTTCCTGTCTATGTGTTAGTGTACACAAGTATAGGCTGTTTCGGTTTTCGTTACGTTTATTGTTTCTTGTAGTGTTTGTATTTAGATTTGTTTATTAAATTATGGATCGCAATCTACACGATGCATTTTGGTCCGACTCTCCTTCACCACAAGAGAACCGTTACACCTTCCCACTCCGTTCCATAACCACTCCAAAAATAATCAGTGCTCTTGTTCAACTTTTACTTTTACTTCACTACATTACTAAATAAAATAATGTACTTTTTACTCCATACATTTTTCCTGACACCCAAAAGTACTCGTTACATTTTGAATAGTTGTTTGTATATTATGTCTTAGTGTTGGGGTGTGCCCCTGGCTATCCGTAAATAAAAATTAAACAATAAAATTGTGCCATCTGGTGAAAGGATTTGTACTTTTGATACTTAAGTATATTTTAGCAATTACATTTACTTTTTATACCTAAGTATATGTAAAATCAAATACTTTCAGACTTTTACTCAGGCAGTATTTACTGGTGACTTTTATTTTTACTTGAGTCATTTTCTATTAAGGTATCGTTACTTTTACACTGCCCACATTACAATGAAACTGCAATCAAGCGAACAGTGGGGAAAAACACTTGAGATTTTGCAACTGGGTAGTTTGTTGTGAGAGTAAAGCCAGCCAGCCAGTACTCTACAAGTTATTCCCCTCTATGATGAATACGTAGATGTGGAACTAATTGGAATGCCTGAGTGTCATATCAGTGTGTGTGTGTGTTTGTGCGTATGATTGATGATGGAGCCAATGTGTGAAAACCTTGCTATTTGCACAGGAGAACAACAGCACTAAACAACAACCAAAATGTCTAGTAATGTCTCATGAATAAATCAAAGTGAATCTGCATGCTGACACTGCTGTATCACCAGTTTGATTTTGTTTCTTTATGTTCTGACTGTAAATGTGTATGGTGCAAATCTCAATGTTATGATGATGGTAAACATGCTGACTGTGTGTTGTAGCTTTAATGCTGTGAGAAGGGTGATTGCAACTTCATAGTATATCTCGTCAATAAAGCTGTGTATCTAGGCCTATTTGGAAAATAATATCAGTGCCCTTTTGAATATAAATCATTGTGACGCTCAAGCACTGGGTGTGAAATAACATCTCACTGTTTTGAAGATATAAGAGAATCACAGTTATCATTATCGTATTTTGATAAATCAGCTATGTCAGAGTGAGACGGCCTCTTAAAAGGAGCTGCCACATAACAGATGTAGTTCGAATCAGTTCTTCACAAAGATAAGATCAATGTTCATGGTGTCATATCATATTCTCCAACTATTCTTTATGTTCTGACAGTTTCTTTGCTGCTGAGATTGTGAGACAGGATCAGATGAATCCAGTAAAATTCCTATATATCTTCCATACACAATACATCTATATCATCCCCATTGCGTAAATGACCCTCCAATTATCCAAAGAGTGCTGTGGTGCAAAGGGTCAGTCTGACAGGCTCATTTGTAAATAATTTGAGAACTTTGCCCAGAGGATCATAGAGGTGGAGAGGTACAGCACAGTAGGTGAGTAGAGATGTACACTCATTACAGAGCAGTGTGTTGTACCACCACTACCAGATCAGAGATAATGTCAGCTCAGCGAATTACAACTGTATCATTATAGGAGCAGGGATCCAAGGCTCCTTCACCATGTATCACCTGGCAACAAAAAATATATAACTATTCTGCTGCTGGAGCAGGTCTGTAACTAACTCATTATTCTTGTAGCTGTACAATTGGGACCTGGGTGTTTCTACCAGTAAACAAGTGTATTTAGTCTACAATTGGAACAAGTCAGGCCAAGCGAGACCACAGGTTGGATAGCGATAAAAGAGAAACATACGCTGAGAGTTAACCCACATACAGTATACCACAAGTTATGTGCAAGGCAGCAGCTATCAATACTTTCTGCAGCTGATGGACAAAATACTTTATCAATGTTGCCATCTGAATGGATAGACAAACAATGGGAATGTTCAAGTAGGGGAATGGAAGGGGAATGTTCACGTATGATAACAGCCAACCCTTCACTGCAGATGGCAGAAGGTGGGCAGATGTGTTAAATAAAACAATCTGTGCCTCATAATGGATCATTTGCAAGACAATAACATGCCACATTAATTTCACACTAATTGAATTAGTTACAATTAAAATGGTTTATTGAATTCAATTCTTAATATCAATGGCCTAATATTTCAACTCACTGTAGTATGTACACATCTGACCTTGCTCAACTGACAGTAAGAGGCAGTAAGTACATGTTTTATCATTGCAGGATAAGCAAAGCTACAAGGCAATATCAGTTTATTAGTGATAACTTTTCCTCATCACTGGCCATTGAGCACATCAGACAGCAGTATGAACTGTTGCTGTAATATTGAGCCAATTTGGCATTATAGTGTCATTCTTCCGTTCCTCCTGCCCATAAAGATACCATTCAATTACTAGAACTGGCTGGCTAGCTAGCTAACAAACATACAGTGCAGATCAATTCTTAAAATTCATTATTTGACACATTATCTTACACGATATCTTACAGTACTGGCAAACCATGGTTGACCAACTCCCTGACCAAAATGGTGGACCTTTATCCCATCATAAGAAGGTTCATGTCCATTCTAGTATTCTAATTCTGAATTGTATGCTCCTGCCCCACTCCTAGGGGAGTTCCCTTGGCCAGACCAGGATCATCCGGAAGGCTTATGAACAGGAAAACACCCACATGATGGAGGAGTGCTACCAGCTCTGAGCAAAACTGGAGGCCGGGGCTAATATCACACTGTTCATGTACACTGCTGCTACTTCATCTTAATGTAGGAAATGATGAAGGAGGAAAGACACATTATACTGGAGAGAGTCAGAAATAAGAGATTGAGGAAGTTGGCCAGTGCAGTAATAGTGGTATTGATAGGAAATGAATAGTTCCGTCTGAGCCAAATGTGCAATGAGCATTTATGCTGTGTCATTATTGTTACTAGGCACTGTAGGCAGGATGTGGACTTTCAGTAGTTCAGGAGCACCCTGAAGAAGAACTAGGTTCCCACAGAGACCCTGGGACCAGAGGAGTTCAGCCAGAGAGAAGAACTAGGTTCCCACAGAGACCCTGGGACCAGAGGGCTTCAGCCAGAGAGAAGAACTAGGTTCCCACAGATACCCTGGGACCAGAGGAGTTCAGGCAGAGAGAAGAACTAGGTTCCCACAGATACCCTGGGACCAGAGGAGTTCAGCCAGAGAGAAGAACTAGGTTCCCACAGAGACCCTGGGACCAGAGGAGTTCAGCCAGAGAGAAGAACTAGGTTCCCACAGAGACCCTGGGACCAGAGGAGTTCAGCCAGAGAGAAGAACTAGGTTCCCACAGAGACCCTGGGACCAGAGGGGTTCAGCCAGAGAGAAGAACTAGGTTCCCACAGAGACCCTGGGACCAGAGGAGTTCAGCCAGAGAGAAGATCTAGGTTCCCACAGAGACCCTGGGACCAGAGGAGTTCAGGCAGAGAGAAGAACTAGGTTCCCACAGAGACCCTGGGACCAGAGGAGTTCAGCCAGAGAGAAGAACTAGGTTCCCACAGAGACCCTGGGACCAGAGGAGTTCAGCCAGAGAGAAGAACTAGGTTCCCACAGAGACCCTGGGACCAGAGGAGTTCAGCCAGAGAGAAGAACTAGGTTCCCACAGAGACCCTGGGACCAGAGGGGTTCAGCCAGAGAGAAGAACTAGGTTCCCACAGAGACCCTGGGACCAGAGGAGTTCAGCCAGAGAGAAGAACTAGGTTCCCACAGAGACCCTGGGACCAGAGGAGTTCAGCCAGAGAGAAGAACTAGGTTCCCACAGAGACCCTGGGACCAGAGGAGTTCAGCCAGAGAGAAGAACTAGGTTCCCACAGAGACCCTGGGACCAGAGGGGTTCAGCCAGAGAGAAGAACTAGGTTCCCACAGAGACCCTGGGACCAGAGGAGTTCAGCCAGAGAGAAGAACTAGGTTCCCACAGAGACCCTGGGACCAGAGGAGTTCAGGCAGAGAGAAGAACTAGGTTCCCACAGAGACCCTGGCACCAGAGGAGTTCAGCCAGAGAGAATAACTAGGTTCCCACAGAGACCCTGGGACCAGAGGAGTTCAGCCAGAGAGAAGAACTAGGTTCCCACAGAGACCCTGGGACCAGAGGAGTTCAGGCAGAGAGAAGGACTAGGTTCCCACAGAGTGCCCTGAACTTAGCCTATTTTTTACTGTGTTTATTGACATGAGTAGATATGACAGGAGAGAGTTCACTCATGTCACCGTGAGGCGGTTCTCACTGGACTAGACTTAGCAACACACAAACCAAAGCTGATAGGACACCTTTCCAGCTCACTGACCTATCACAGGCATCTGGTGAGGTTATGTTAGTATGGGAGAGATTATTGTTTGAGGGGGAAAGAACAGTGAAATAACACGCTACAAAACCGACAAGAAAAACAATGACATATGGAGTTTGATTTAATAGACTATAAAGGGTCAACTGACTTCCATCCTGCATTTGAACCCCAGCATCATCCTGTATATGCAGTTTAAGGCATATACAGGATGATATAAGGGCTGAGGCGTGGGCCTTAAAGCAGGGATGTCCTTGACCTTTAAAAACCATTGAGACAATGAAAGATAGAGGGGGGGCTGTGTAAATCTTGGTGAGCAATACCAGTTTCCTGGATTGTATTTCACCGGCCTAATGGATCCTTCAGTGAGGAGGATGGATGAGTGCTTTGCCTGTGGGGGCTGTGAGGGCGGAGGCCTGGCTGAGTCTAGCTGAGCCAGCCTGGCTGGGTGCCCTCTGTCAGCCCCCGGACACTGTGCCCATCACTCAGGGCCGGGTGGGCCACACTGGGGGTGCAGATCATATTTACACCCACCTAGTGGAGCGGGGGTCAGGGAGAGGAGAGGGAAGCTGATGAATGGAGCAGTCTCCTGGCTGGGGCGCTGCACATGCATCACAGCTGGCCATCCGCACCGGGTGCACCAGAGAAAACAGCAGTCATACATCGCCCCGGAGACCATCCATCACCCAGACCACTCAATTAGAGGCAGCCTCTCAGAGGGCCTGCCGTCCTGGGTGGCCCAACTGCACAACAGTACACTGAGATGCATGATATACTGTACTGTATGCACATGTAACAAACTTGCATAAAACACAAACCTGTCAGAAATAAGAGATTGAGGAAGTTGGCCAGTGCAGTAATAGCGGTATTGATAGGAAATTAATCGTTCTGTCTGAGCCAAAAGTGCAATGAGCATTTATGCTGTGTCATTATTGTTACTAGACACTGTAGGCAGGATGCTTTAATAACTGCCTCATGTAACAGTAAAAACATTCTCTTGATGATACACAAGCATCTACACACTTGAGGACTTAATTGGTTTCTTCCAATCCCACTCCCAGGCGTACTGGTATCCTGGTGAAGAGCCCTGAGGATGACGTGGACTTCCAGCAGCTCAGAAGCACTGGAGAGTTCAGTCAAAGAGAGCAACCAGGTTCCCACAGAGACCCTGGGATCAGTGGAGTTCAGCCAGAGGCTACCTTAGGTCAACCTGCTGGCTGGGGAGAGGGCCCTCATAGACACACAGCTGGGGTCATGTATGCAGGCCAGGCCCTCAGAGCAGCAAGGTACAGGAAGGGCCCCTGAAGCAACCTTCGTTCAACACCTAATGACCCTGCAGAGAGGTTCAGACCTCTTGGTGTAATGGATAAGGATTGGACTACAGATGTAGGATCTTAATTTGATCACCCGGATGCAGGATAACTTTCCTGCAATGTGGGACATTTAAAACATAGTATATTTGAGGTTTAAAAAGTATTCTGAAATGTGTAATTTCCACTGCAATTTCAGACTTTATTTTCCCTCATGAAAAATGTATCAATCCCACAAAAATAAAATAAAAATTCCCTGTTGCTGCAGGATTATTTTCCTGCTATAGCAAACTAACTCAAATTAAGATCCTACATCTGTAACAGTCACAGGGACTCAGGTTCAATTCTTAGTCAGGATCCTCTGTGAATTTGATACAGGCCCATTGGACTGCTAAGGGAAGTAAGAGGATTTTCCCCATATCTCTGCATCTGTCCCATGGATTCCCAGAGACAGTTCCAGAGTCTTGGAGGAGTGTTAAGGATGGTGATAAGGTTACAGAAGTCCAGCCTGGCTCTTCACTCACTGTGACGACAGCAAGTGGGGTCTACGGGCCAGAGAGCCTGGTGATTACAGCTGGGCCCTGGGCCAACACACTGGTGTCCAATACTGGACTACAACGACCACAATAGCTGGGCCCTGGGCCAACACACTGGTGTCCAATACTGGACTATTTATTTGTCAGGGGGCTAGGGTCAGTTTGTTATATCTGGAGTACTTCTCCTGTCCTATTCGATGTCCAGTGTGAATCTAAGTGTGCGTTCTCCAATTCTCTCCTTCTCTCTTTCTTTCTCTCTCTCAGAGGACCTGAGCCCTAGGACCATGCCCCAGGACTACCTGACATGATGACTCCTTGCTGTACCTAGTCCACCTAGTCCGTGCTGCTGCTCCAGTTTCAACTGTTCTGCCTTATTATTATTCAACCATGCTGGTCATTTATGAACATTTTAACATCTTGGCCATGTTCTGTTATAATCTCCACCCGGCACAGCCAGAAGAGGACTGGCCACCCCACATAGCCTGGTTCCTCTCTAGATTTCTTCCTAGGTTTTGGCCTTTCTAGGGAGTTTTTCCTAGCCACTGTGCTTCTACACCTGCATTGCTTGCTGTTTGGGGTTTTAGGCTGGGTTTCTGTACAGCACTTTGAGATATCAGCTGATGTACGAAGGGCTATATAAATAAATTTGATTTGATTTGATTTATATATATATATATGCCATTTAGCAGACGCTTTTATCCAAAGCGACTTACAGTCATGTGTGCATACATTCTACGTATGGGTGGTCCCGGGGATCGAACCCACTACCCTGGCGTTACAAGCGCCATGCTCTACCAACTGAGCTACAGAAGGACCATTTGACTACAACTACCATAACAGCTGGGCCCTGGGCCAACACACTGGTGTCCAATACTGGACTACAACTACCACAACAGCTGGGCCCTGGGCCAACACACTGGTGTCCAATACTGGACTACAACTACCACAACAGCTGGGCACTGGGCCAACACACATTTTAGACACACGTGCATGCACATGTACGCGCACATACACACGCACATTCGCATACACAAACATTCCACAGTGTGTGTACCACACAACTAAAGGATTTCTGCCAGGTAAGAAGAGCATGATTCTGTACTTTAACTTATTTTTTATTAAACACCCTCCTGAGGCAATACGCAGTGAGTTATAGCAGTCTGTGTCTTTGACAGACACTGCATAGTCAGACACAGGGCAGTAACATGCTCTGGGGGAGATGGACTGTCCATCTGCAGAATAAATAACTCTACTTGTTCTCCCTTACCCTCAGCAGGGCTATGATAGAAAATACTTTCTATATTTATGTAACTAAGAGGATTTATAATCAAATCTCCCAGGTCTTACTGTGGAAGTGCCACGGAAAACATGAGACAATTAGAGTCACAAGGACGTGAACATACAGAGAGGTTGACTACATGAATGTAAACTATGGAATAGAAAGACTACCAGACAAGCTATAGACAGACTACCAGACAAGCTATAGAAAGACTACCAGACAAGCTATAGAAAGACTACCTGACAAGCTACAGAAAGACTACCAGACAAGCTACAGAAAGACTACCAGACAAGCTACAGAAAGACTACCAGACAAGCTATAGAAAGTCTACCAGACAAGCTACAGAAAGACTACCAGACAAGCTACAGAAAGACTACCAGACAAGCTATAGAAACACTACTAGACAAGCTATAGAAAACTGTAGAAATACCAGTTAACTACAGCACAAGTAACTCCAGAGGAAGCTTATAGGGAGGGTGTGTTCCCTCTGAGGAAGGTCTGTTAAATCTGTCGGCCTCGGGCACATATGGCATCAGCCACTTCCCCTGCTTCGTCCAGATGGGAGAGGAGGGAGCGGTTTACCACTTCTATGGCCTTCTCTCCAATGAGTGCCCAGGCCTGATGAAGGTGAGGAACACTGTGACACGCCCTGGATACAGAAAGTGTCACTTACTGACACTGAATAATGCAGCAACTATTAGTGCCCTTTCCCTGGACAAAATAACTGCTGTCCTATGGAGGGGATAGCCTGACAGCAACACTCCTTCACACTGTAATCAGATCCCTATTGTGAGGAGAGAATACACAGAGGACGCTATTTGAGGGCTTTGAGGGTATAGTTTTTCCTATTTAAACACACTATTGTAGAGAGTGTGAATGACCCTTGTTGTCCTCTAAAATCAAGTCATTTTCATCAGAGAAAAATCTCTAAGGATGCACGGGTATTTAAAATTTGCTGTATGCTGTTTGTTAATTAAATGGTGCTATCGGCCTTGTGTTCCTCAGAACTGCTATCACATGGGGCAGTGAGATGGAACATAAGGAGAGGGTCAGACAGACGGACAGGACGGACATTCTCTTCCTGTCCCAGTTTGTGTCCCTCTACCTCTCTGGACTGGAGCCAGAACCAGCCCTGGTGGAGAGCTGCCTGTACACAGTCAGACTACTGATCTCCATGTACTAAAGTTAACCAGAGCTAAAATGAAAGAACCTATTCACTAAATGGATTAATCCTCACTAATCTAAGTAGAGATTTTGCTGTCTGACAGCAATCAATTTCATTAGTAGTGGCTATCCAGTCCCGAAAACTATTGAATATGTAATTCTAACAGCATTCATGACATTATAATTACAATGTTCTGTTGAGTGACTGAATTGAGCGTGAAACACAAGTTGCATTCAACAATCCAGTTTGGACTCATATAATTAGGATGAGAGCATGTGGCAAACTCTCAGAGAGACTCTAAACAACATCATTGAAGAGAGAACACTGAGGGACACATTTTCAGTAGTGGTTTAACAATGTACTTCAACCATAGCCGTGGGAAGATGTTTGGGGTGGGGTTGCTAATAAGTTTTTGTCAAGGGGGGATTGCGGCTGAATAATCTTTGTTGCCCATGCTACAGACGGCTTTATCAGTCTACTAATACAGAACTAGTAAAGGCCCAGCGCACTACTTTCGTGAGGGGAAAAAAGGGTGGTGCAGCACCCTCAGCAACCCTACTTCCCCCGGCTATGGCTTAAACAATAACCAGGTTTCCATCCAACCTTTTAATACAAGTAAAGCAGAGCTTGCAGAAACATGTGGTGAGACAGCATTTTTCCTAGCACTTCACACCACTTTCAAAGCAAAAGCACCGATTAGTCCAGTAACTTCTCAGCGCATTTTTGCGTTCCAGTATAATATTTACCTTCTCTGTCGCAGTCTACCATTGCAAACCATTGAAGACTACACATAGAGTCATGCTATTTGTATTTGAGCAATATGATTGGCCATTAATCAAGCAACACTATATTCCTGTAAGTCACAAAATCTGGAGCAGTACAGAAGTGGATAGCTACATGTACATTCACATAGCACACGCCAGCTGTCCTGAGAAAAAAGAAGCACCCATCAATCTACTCACTGAAATTATTTATTTACAAAAGTAAACCTTAAATATTGAACATACTAGTAATATGCTGGCTTCTGTTGATAGTCTGCAAAAAGGAAGCAAATAAAATGCACTTTAGCATTTGTCTTGGCTAGCCTAGGCTACTGTAGCCAGGACAGAGGGCTGATTGGATAAAGCTGAGCCGCCGGTCATCGGTCCATGGCCCATGACGTGAAAGGGTCAAATCAAACAGTAATCTGCGTCGCTCGGTCATGTTGTTCACTATGGTGCACTATGGTTGTTAACTATGGTTGTTAACTATGGTGCACTATGTTGTTAACTATGGTTGTTAACTATGGTTGTTAACTATGGTTGTTAACTATGGTTGTTCACTATGGTTGTTAACTATGGCTGTTAACTATGGTGCACTATGTTGTTAACTATGGTTGTTAACTATGGTTGTTAACTATGGTTGTTAACTATGGTTGTTAACTATGGTTGTTAACTATGGTTGTTCACTATGGTTGTTAACTATGGCTGTTAACTATGGTGCACTATGGTTGTTAACTATGGTTGTTAACTATGGTGCACTATGTTGTTAACTATGGTTGTTAACTATGGTTGTTAACTATGGTTGTTAACTATGGTTGTTAACTATGGTTGTTCACTATGGTTGTTAACTATGGCTGTTAACTATGGTTGTTAACTATGGTTGTTAACTATGGTTGTTAACTATGGTGCACTATGTTGTTAACTATGGTTGTTAACTATGGTTGTTAACTATGGTTGTTAACTATGGTGCACTATGTTGTTAACTATGGTTGTTAACTATGGTTGTTAACTATGGTGCACTATGTTGTTAACTATGGTTGTTAACTATGGTTGTTAACTATGGTTGTTAACTATGGTACACTATGTTGTTAAATATGGTTGTTAACTATGGTTGTTAACTATGGTTGTTAACTATGGTTGTTAACTATGGTGCACTATGTTGTTAACTATGGTTGTTAACTATGGTTGTTAACTATGGTTGTTAACTATGGTGCACTATGTTCTTAAATATGGTTGTTAACTATGGTTGTTAACTATGGTTGTTAACTATGGTGCACTATGTTGTTAACTATGGTTGTTAACTATGGTTGTTAACTATGGTGCACTATGTTGTTAACTATGGTTGTTAACTATGGTTGTTAACTATGGTGCACTATGTTGTTAACTATGGTTGTTAACTATGGTTGTTAACTATGGTGCACTATGTTGTTAACTATGGTTGTTAACTATGGTTATTAACTATGGTTGTTAACTATGGTGCACTATGTTGTTAACTATGGTTGTTAACTATGGTGCACTATGTTGTTAACTATGGTTGTTAACTATGGTTGTTAACTATGGTGCACTATGGTTGTTAACTATGGTTGTTAACTATGGTTGTTAACTATGGTTGTTAACTATGGTGCACTATGGTTGTTAACTATGGTTGTTAACTATGGTGCGCTAACTATGGTGCACTAACTATGGTGCACTATGTTGTTAACTATGGTTGTTAACTATGGTGCACTATGTTTTTAACTATGGTTGTTAACTATGATGCACTATGGTTGTTAACTATGGTTGTTAACTATGGTGCACTATGGTTGTTAACTATGGTTGTTAACTATGGTTGTTAACTATGGTGCACTATGTTGTTAACTATGGTTGTTAACTATGGTTGTTAACTATGGTTGTTAACTATGGTGCACTATGTTGTCAACTATGGTTGTTAACTATGGTTGTTAACTATGGTGCACTATGTTGTTAACTATGGTTGTTAACTATGGTGCACTATGGTTGTTAACTATGGCTGTTAACTATGGTTCACTATGTTGTTAACTATGGTTGTTAACTATGGTGCACTATGGTTGTTAACTATGGTTGTTAACTATGGTGCCCTATGGTTGTTAACTATGGTTGTTAACTATGGTGCACTATGGTTGTTAACTATGGTTGTTAACTATGGTGCACTATGGTTGTTAACTATGGTTGTTAACTATGGTGCACTATGTTGTTAACTATGGTTGTTAACTATGGTTGTTAACTATGGTTGTTAACTATGGTGCACTATGTTGTTAACTATGGTTGTTAACTATGGTTGTTAACTATGGTGCACTATGTTGTTAACTATGGTTGTTAACTATGGTGCACTATGTTGTTAACTATGGTTGTTAACTATGGTTGTTAACTATGGTGCACTATGTTGTTAACTATGGTTGTTAACTATGGTTGTTAACTATGGTGCACTATGTTGTTAACTATGGTTGTTAACTATGGTTGTTAACTATGGTGCACTATGTTGTTAACTATGGTTGTTAACTATGGTTGTTAACTATGGTTGTTAACTATGGTTGTTAACTATGGTTGTTAACTATGGTGCACTATGTTGTTAACTATGGGTTGTTAACTATGGTTGTTAACACTATGTTGTTAACTATGGTTGTTAACTATGGTTGTTAACTATGGTTGTTAACTATGGTTGTTGTTAACTATGGTTGTTAACTATGGTTGTTAACTATGGTGCACTATGTTGTTAACTATGGTTGTTAACTATGGTTGTTAACTATGGTGCACTATGTTGTTAACTATGGTTGTTAACTAGGGTTATTAACTATGGTTGTTAACTATGGTGCACTATGTTGTTAACTATGGTTGTTAACTATGGTTATTAACTATGGTTGTTAACTATGGTTGTTAACTATGGTTGTTAACTATGGTGCACTATGTTGTTAACTATGGTTGTTAACTATGGTTGTTAACTATGGTTGTTAACTATGGTGCACTATGTTGTTAACTATGGTTGTTAACTATGGTTGTTAACTATGGTTGTTAACTATGGTTGCTAACTATGGTGCACTATGTTGTTAACTATGGTTGTTAACTATGGTTGTTAACTATGGTGCACTATGTTGTTAACTATGGTTGTTAACTATGGTTGTTAACTATGGTTGTTAACTATGGTGCACTATGTTGTTAACTATGGTTGTTAACTATGGTTATTAACTATGGTTGTTAACTATGGTGCAATATGTTGTTAACTATGGTTGTTAACTATGGTTGTTAACTATGGTGCACTATGTTGTTAACTATGGTTGTTAACTATGGTTGTTAACTATGGTGCACTATGGTTGTTAACTATGGTTGTTAACTATGGTTGTTAACTATGGTTGTTAACTATGGTGCACTATGGTTGTTAACTATGGTTGTTAACTATGGTGCACTAACTATGGTGCACTAACTATGGTGCACTATGGTTGTTAACTATGGTGCACTATGTTGTTAACTATGGTTGTTAACTATGATGCACTATGGTTGGTAACTATGGTTGTTAACTATGGTGCACTATGGTTGTTAACTATGGTTGTTAACTATGGTTGTTAACTATGGTGCACTATGTTGTTAACTATGGTTGTTAACTATGGTGCACTATGTTGTCAACTATGGTTGTTAACTATGGTTGTTAACTATGGTGCACTATGTTGTTAACTATGGTTGTTAACTATGGTGCACTATGGTTGTTAACTATGGTTGTTAACTATGGTTCACTATGTTGTTAACTATGGTTGTTAACTATGGTGCACTATGGTTGTTAACTATGGTTGTTAACTATGGCGCACTATGGCTGTTAACTATGGTTGTTAACTATGGTGCACTATGGTTGTTAACTATGGTTGTTAACTATGTTGCACTATGTTGTTAACTATGGTTGTTAACTATGGTTGTTCACTATGGTGCACTATGGTTGTTAACTATGGTTGTTAACTATGGTGCACTATGTTGTTAACTATGGTTGTTAACTATGGTTGTTAACTATGTTGTTAACTATGGTTGTTAACTATGGTTATGGTTCATTAACTATGGTTGTTAACTATGGTGCACTATGTTGTTAACTATGGTTGTTAACTATGGTTGTTAACTATGGTGCACTATGTTGTTAACTATGGTTGTTAACTATGGTGCACTATGGTTGTTAACTATGGTGCACTATGGTTGTTAACTATGGTTGTTAACTATGGTGCACTATGGTTGTTAACTATGGTTGTTAACTATGGTGCACTATGGTTGTTAACTATGGTTGTTAACTATGGTGCACTATTGTTGTTAACTATGGTTGTTAACTATGGTGCACTATGTTGTTAACTATGGTTGTTAACTATGGTTGTTCACTATGGTGCACTATGGTTGTTAACTATGGTTGTTAACTATGGTGCACTATGTTGTTAACTATGGTTGTTAACTATGGTTGTTAACTATGGTGCACTATGTTGTTAACTATGGTTGTTAACTATGGTTGTTAATGGTGCACTATGTTGTTAACTATGGTGTTGTGCATGTTGTTAACTATGGTTGTTAACTATGGTTGTTAACTATGGTGCATCTTCATGTTGTTAACTATGGTTGTTAACTATGTTGTTAACTATGGTGCACTATGTTGTTAACTATGGTGCATCGCTATGGTTGTTAACTATGGTGCACTATGGTTGTTAACTATGGTTGTTAACTATGGTGCACTATGGTTGTTAACTATGGTTGTTAACTATGGTGCACTATGGTTGTTAATTATGGTGCACTATGTTAACTATGGTGCATCGCTCGGTCATGTTGTTAACTATGGTGCATCGCTCGGTGATGTTGTTAACTTAACTATGGTACATCTCTCGGTGATGTTGTTAACTTAACTATGGTACATCTCTCGGTCATGTTGTTAACTATGGTGCATCGCTCGGTCATGTTGTTAACTATGGTGCATCGCTCGGTCATGTTGTTAACTATGGTACATCTCTGGGTCATGTTGTTAACTATGGTGCATCTCTCGGTCATGTTGTTAACTATGGTGCATCGCTCGGTCATGTTGTTAACTATGGTGCATCGCTCGGTCATGTTGTTAACTATGGTGCATCGCTCGGTCATGTTGTTAACTATGGTGCATCGCTCGGTCATGTTGTTAACTATGGTGCATCGCTCGGTCATGTTGTTAACTATGGTGCATCGCTCGGTCATGTTGTTAACTATGGTGCATCGCTCGGTCATGTTGTTAACTATGGTGCATCTCTCGGTCATGTTGTTAACTATGGTGCATCGCTCGGTCATGTTGTTAACTATGGTGCATCGCTCGGTCATGTTGTTAACTATGGTGCATCTCTCGGTCATGTTGTTAACTATGGTGCATCTCTCGGTCATGTTGTTAACTATGGTGCATCGCTCGGTCATGTTGTTAACTATGGTGCATCGCTCGGTCATGTTGTTAACTATGGTGCATCGCTCGGTCATGTTGTTAACTATGGTGCATCTCTCGGTCATGTTGTTAACTATGGTGCATCTCTCGGTCATGTTGTTAACTATGGTGCATCACTCGGTCATGTTGTTAACTATGGTGCATCTCTCGGTCATGTTGTTAACTATGGTGCATCGACTCGGTCATGTTGTTAACTATGGTGCATCGCTCGGTCATGTTGTTAACTATGGTTCATCGACTTGGTCATGTTGTTAACTATGGTGCATCGCTCGGTCATGTTGTTAACTATGGTGCATCTCTCGGTCATGTTGTTAACTATGGTTCATCGACTCGGTCATGTTGTTAACTATGGTGCATCGCTCGGTCATGTTGTTAACTATGGTGCATCTCTCGGTCATGTTGTTAACTATGGTGCATCTCTCGGTCATGTTGTTAACTATGGTACATCTCTCGGTCATGTTGTTAACTATGGTACATCTCTCGGTCATGTTGTTAACTATGGTGCATCGCTCGGTCATGTTGTTAACTATGGTGCATCTCTCGGTCATGTTGTTAACTATGGTGCATCGCTCGGTCATGTTGTTAACTATGGTGCATCTCTCGGTCATGTTGTTAACTATGGTGCATCGCTCGGTCATGTTGTTAACTATGGTGCATCTCTCGGTCATGTTGTTAACTATGGTTCATCGACTCGGTCATGTTGTTAACTATGGTGCATCGCTCGGTCATGTTGTTAACTATGGTTCATCGACTCGGTCATGTTGTTAACTATGGTTCATCGACTCGGTCATGTTGTTAACTATGGTGCATCGCTCGGTCATGTTGTTAACTATGGTTCATCGACTCGGTCATGTTGTTAACTATGGTTCATCGACTCGGTCATGTTGTTAACTATGGTTCATCGCTCGGTCATGTTGTTAACTATGGTGCATCTCTCATGGTCATGTTGTTAACTATGGTTGCATGGTGCATCTCTCGGTCATGGTCATGTTGTTAACTATGGTGCATCTATGGTGCATCGGTCATGTTGTTAACTATGGTTCATCGACTCGGTCATGTTGTTAACTATGGTGCATCGCTCGGTCATGTTGTTAACTATGGTTCATCGACATCGGTCATGTTGTTAACTATGGTTCATCGACTCGGTCATGTTGTTAACTATGGTGCATCGCTCGGTCATGTTGTTAACTATGGTTCATCGTCTCGGTCATGTTGTTAACTATGGTGCATCGCTCGGTCATGTTGTTAACTATGGTTCATCGACTCGGTCATGTTGTTAACTATGGTGCATCGCTCGGTCATGTTGTTAACTATGGTGCATCTCTCGGTCATGTTGTTAACTATGGTGCATCGCTCGGTCATGTTGTTAACTATGGTTCATCGACTCGGTCATGTTGTTAACTATGGTTCATCGACTCGGTCATGTTGTTAACTATGGTGCATCTCTCGGTCATGTTGTTAACTATGGTGCATCTCTCGGTCATGTTGTTAACTATGGTTCATCGACTCGGTCATGTTGTTAACTATGGTGCATCGCTCGGTCATGTTGTTAACTATGGTTCATCGACTCGGTCATGTTGTTAACTATGGTTCATCGACTCGGTCATGTTGTTAACTATGGTGCATCGCTCGGTCATGTTGTTAACTATGGTTCATCGACTCGGTCATGTTGTTAACTATGGTTCATCGACTCGGTCATGTTGTTAACTATGGTGCATCTCTCGGTCATGTTGTTAACTATGGTGCATCTCTCGGTCATGTTGTTAACTATGGTTCATCGACTCGGTCATGTTGTTAACTATGGTGCATCGCTCGGTCATGTTGTTAACTATGGTGCATCTCTCGGTCATGTTGTTAACTATGGTTCATCGACTCGGTCATGTTGTTAACTATGGTGCATCGCTCGGTCATGTTGTTAACTATGGTGCATCTCTCGGTCATGTTGTTAACTATGGTTCATCGACTCGGTCATGTTGTTAACTATGGTGCATCGCTCGGTCATGTTGTTAACTATGGTTCATCGACTCGGTCATGTTGTTAACTATGGTTCATCGACTCGGTCATGTTGTTAACTATGGTGCATCGCTCGGTCATGTTGTTAACTATGGTGCATCTCTCGGTCATGTTGTTAACTATGGTTCATCGACTCGGTCATGTTGTTAACTATGGTGCATCGCTCGGTCATGTTGTTAACTATGGTTCATCGACTCGGTCATGTTGTTAACTATGGTTCATCGACTCGGTCATGTTGTTAACTATGGTTCATCGACTCGGTCATGTTGTTAACTATGGTTCATCGACTCGGTCATGTTGTTAACTATGGTTCATCTCTCGGTCATGTTGTTAACTATGGTGCATCTCTCGGTCATGTTGTTAACTATGGTTCATCGACTCGGTCATGTTGTTAACTATGGTGCATCTCTCGGTCATGTTGTTAACTATGGTTCATCGACTCATGTTGTCATGGTTGTTAACTATGGTTCATCGACTCGGTCATGTTGTTAACTATGGTGCATCGCTCGGTCATGTTGTTAACTATGGTGCATCGACTCGGTCATGTTGTTAACTCGGTCATGTTGTTAACTATGGTTCATCGACTCGGTCATGTTGTTAACTATGGTGCATCGCTCGGTCATGTTGTTAACTATGGTTCATCGACTCGGTCATGTTGTTAACTATGGTTCATCGACTCGGTCATGTTGTTAACTATGGTGCATCTCTCGGTCATGTTGTTAACTATGGTTCATCGACTCGGTCATGTTGTTAACTATGGTGCATCTCTCGGTCATGTTGTTAACTATGGTGCATCTCTCATGTTGTTAACATGGTTGTCATGTTGTTAACTATGGTTCATCGACTCGGTCATGTTGTTAACTATGGTTCATCGGTGCATCGGTCATGTTGTTAACTATGGTTCATCGACTCGGTCATGTTGTTAACTATGGTTCATCATGAACTATGGTGCATCGGTCATGTTGTTAACTATGGTTCATCGACTCGGTCATGTTGTTAACTATGGTTCATCGACTCGGTCATGTTGTTAACTATGGTTCATCGACTCGGTCATGTTGTTAACTATGGTGCATCTCTCGGTCATGTTGTTAACTATGGTGCATCTCTCGGTCATGTTGTTAACTATGGTGCATCTCTCGGTCATGTTGTTAACTATGGTGCATCTCTCGGTCATGTTGTTAACTATGGTGCATCTCTCGGTCATGTTGTTAACTATGGTGCATCTCTCGGTCATGTTGTTAACTATGGTGCATCTCTCGGTCATGTTGTTAACTATGGTTCATCGACTCGGTCATGTTGTTAACTATGGTTCATCGACTCGGTCATGTTGTTAACTATGGTGCATCTCTCGGTCATGTTGTTAACTATGGTTCATCGACTCGGTCATGTTGTTAACTATGGTTCATCGACTCGGTCATGTTGTTAACTATGGTTCATCGACTCGGTCATGTTGTTAACTATGGTTCATCGACTCGGTCATGTTGTTAACTATGGTGCATCGCTCGGTCATGTTGTTAACTATGGTTCATCGACTCGGTCATGTTGTTAACTATGGTTCATCGACTCGGTCATGTTGTTAACTATGGTGCATCTCTCGGTCATGTTGTTAACTATGGTTCATCGACTCGGTCATGTTGTTAACTATGGTGCATCTCTCGGTCATGTTGTTAACTATGGTTCATCGACTCGGTCATGTTGTTAACTATGGTGCATCTCTCGGTCATGTTGTTAACTATGGTGCATCTCTCGGTCATGTTGTTAACTATGGTGCATCTCTCGGTCATGTTGTTAACTATGGTGCATCTCTCGGTCATGTTGTTAACTATGGTTCATCGACTCGGTCATGTTGTTAACTATGGTGCATCTCTCGGTCATGTTGTTAACTATGGTTCATCGACTCGGTCATGTTGTTAACTATGGTGCATCTCTCGGTCATGTTGTTAACTATGGTGCATCTCTCGGTCATGTTGTTAACTATGGTGCATCTCTCGGTCATGTTGTTAACTATGGTGCATCGCTCGGTCATGTTGTTAACTATGGTTCATCGACTCTGTCATGTTGTTAACTATGGTGCATCGCTCGGTCATGTTGTTAACTATGGTGCATCTCTCGGTCATGTTGTTAACTATGGTGCATCGCTCGGTCATGTTGTTAACTATGGTTCATCGACTCGGTCATGTTGTTAACTATGGTTCATCGACTCGGTCGAACTATGGTGCATCGTCGTCGGTCATGTTGTTAACTATGGTGCATCGCTCGGTCATGTTGTTAACTATGGTGCATCTCTCGGTCATGTTGTTAACTATGGTGCATCGCTCGGTCATGTTGTTAACTATGGTTCATCGGTGCATCTCGGTCATGTTGTTAACTATGGTTCATCGACTCGGTCATGTTGTTAACTATGGTGCATCGACTCGGTCATGTTGTTAACTATGGTTCATCGACTCGGTCATGTTGTTAACTATGGTGCATCTCTCGGTCATGTTGTTAACTATGGTGCATCTCTCGGTCATGTTGTTAACTATGGTGCATCTCTCAGTCATGTTGTTAACTATGGTGCATCTCTCGGTCATGTTGTTAACTATGGTGCATCGCTCGGTCATGTTGTTAACTATGGTTCATCGACTCGGTCATGTTGTTAACTATGGTGCATCTCTCGGTGATGTTGTTAACTTAACTATGGTACATCTCTCGGTCATGTTGTTAACTATGGTGCATCGCTCGGTCATGTTGTTAACTATGGTGCATCTCTCGGTCATGTTGTTAACTATGGTGCATCTCTCGGTCATGTTGTTAACTATGGTGCATCTCTCGGTCATGTTGTTAACTATGGTGCATCGCTCGGTCATGTTGTTAACTATGGTGCACCGTCCAGAAACATTCTAAATCTATTTTCCATAACATTTACATATATGTAAAGCATTTTTATCAAAAGCAATCACTTTTGCATGTGAAATGTAGAATCCTACTGATTGAGAAGACATGTGGCTTGTGCTGGAGGAAATAAAAGGCTACTCTAAAATGTGCATGTGTTTTGTCACACAACACAATGCCTCAGATGTTAAGTTTTGAGGGAGCGTACAATTGGCATGCTGACTGCAAGAATGTCAACCAGAGCTGTTGCCAGATAATTGAATGTTAATTTCTCTAACATAAAGGTGCCTCCACCGTCCTTTTTAAGAAGTTGGCAGTACATCCAACCGGTCTCATAACCGTAGACCAGGCGTAACCACGCCAGCCCAGGACCTTCACATCCGATTTCTTCACCTGCGGGATCGTCTGAGACCAGCCACCCGAACAGCTGATGAAACTGTGGGTTTGCACAAACGAACCAAACCTTCAAAAACCATCTCAGGGAAGCTGATCTGAGTGCTCGTCATCCTCACCAGGGTCTTGACCTGACTGCTGTTTGGCATCGTAACCGACTTCAGTAGGCAAATGCTCACCTTCGATGGCCCCTGGCACGCTGTAGATGTGCGCTCTTCACGGGTGAATCGCAGTTTCAACTGTGACGGGCAGATGGCGGACGTGTGGGCGAGCGGTTTGCTCATGTCAACGTTGAGAACAAAGTCTTAACTATATTTCTTGAACTGCATTGTTGATAAGTAAAAGCATTGGAACTGGCTTCAAGGTTCAGAGCTGAATTTGAGGGTTATAGGTCCTGCATGACCACAATGCATTTAAAAACTACACCATGTCCAGACCAGTATAAATTCTGTGCTGGCCAGTAGATTAGCTAATGTTGGACCCTGTCATAGCCTATGAATAGGGCCAAGACTTTTACTTGTTCCGGTCATATGATCAGGAAAAACTCCAGGCCTCAGAAAAGACACTTACAAACACCACTTCTGAACCTGTGGCACCACGTCTGGAGTACAGTACTGTACATGTCTGATAAAAAATGTCAGGACAGGCCTGATGGAAACAACTAATTTCACAGTAAACTTTCCAAAAGTTGACGAAACAAAACATGCTTGACAAGATTGGATTTTTTTTGTGTCGGTAAAATGTATTATGCAAGAAATGGCAATGGAAAAGGCTTTATGCGCAAATATCGCTATAATAACCATCAAATCTTAGCCATTCTTCTTAGCTAGCTACATAGCCGTCCTTGTATCAGAGATAATTGCATAATTATCGTATTTCGTATTTCGTCGCCCTAACGTAGCCTTCACTGCTTTTCGCCCAGGAGCTAGCAACGCTAGCTAACGCACACAGATTAGCATCACTGTAGTGCTATTCACTCAACTGTACGACTTGATTAGTTCAGTGTTAGCTAGCTACATAGCGGTCTTTGTTTCCAAGATAATTGTGTAGTTTAGTGTGTGTAGCCTTGGAGTGATTATCTTAATTCACTGAGGTTCGCTAGCCAGCTATTTGTCGTCCTTAACGTAGGAGACTCTGCTAGCTAGCCAACAGCTAACAGCTAGCCAACGTCACCACACACACGTCTACTGATTCGAATTCAATCACCGGTCAGGGAGTATCACATTTTCATTTCATTACAGTACAACGGTTTGATTTGTTTGATCGTAGCTAGCTACATAGCTAGCTACATAGCCGTCTTTGTTTCAAAGATAATTGTGTAGTCTAGACCGATTTCCTAGGTTAGCTAGCCAGCTATTGTCGTTCTTTTAACTCAACGTAACGTAATCAACACTGCTAGCTAGCCCCCGAATAGCAGCACTGTAGAAATTATTACACTCAACGGAACGACTTGATTAGTGTAGTGCCAACAACGCAGCTACTGCCAGCTAGCCTACTTCAGCAGTACTGTATCATTTTAATCATTTTAGTCAATAAGATTCTTGCTACGTAAGCTTAACTTTCTGAACATTCGAGACGTGTAGTCCACTTGTCATTCCAATTTCCTTGCATTAGCGTAGCCTCTTCTGTAGCCTGTAAACTATGTGTCTGTCTATCCCTGTTCTCTCCTCTCTGCACAGACCATACAAACGCTCCACACCGCGTGGCCGCGACCACCCTAACCTGGTGGTCCCAGCGCGTACGACCCACGTGGAGTTCCAGGTCTCCGGTAGCCTCTGGAACTGCCGATCTGCGGCCAACAAGGCAGAGTTCATCTCAGCCTATGCCTCCCTCCAGTCCCTTGACTTCTTGGCACTGACGGAAACATGGATCACCACAGATAACACTGCTACTCCTACTGCTCTCTCCTCGTCCGCCCACGTGTTCTCGCACACCCCGAGAGCTTCTGGTCAGCGGGGTGGTGGCACCGGGATCCTCATCTCTCCCAAGTGGTCTTTCTCTCTTTCTCCCCTTACCCATCTGTCTATTGCCTCCTTTGAATTCCATGCTGTCACAGTTACCAGCCCTTTCAAGCTTAACATCCTTATCATTTATCGCCCTCCAGGTTCCCTCGGAGAGTTCATCAATGAGCTTGATGCCTTGATAAGCTCCTTTCCTGAGGACGGCTCACCTCTCACAGTTCTGGGCGACTTTAACCTCCCCACGTCTACCTTTGACTCATTCCTCTCTGCCTCCTTCTTTCCACTCCTCTCCTCTTTTGACCTCACCCTCTCACCTTCCCCCTACTCACAAGGCAGGCAATACGCTTGACCTCATCTTTACTAGATGCTGTTCTTCCACTAACCTCATTGCAACTCCCCAAGTCTCAACTACCTTGTCTCCATTACACCACTACCAGAGCGACTTGTATCCACCTTTTGGAACAGCCTCTGCATCTAAATCTTGCTCTCATATCCTAGGTATTCCTTGAAGAGGTGGGGTTTCAGGTGTCTCCGGAAGGTGGTGATTGACTCCGCTGTCCTGGCGTCGTGAGGGAGTTTGTTCCACCATTGGGGGCCAGAGCAGCGAACAGTTTTGACTGGGCTGAGCGGGAACTGTACCCTCAGTGGTAGGGAGGCGAGCAGGCCAGAGGTGGATGAACTGGGCCTGATCAGAGCCGTCACAAGACCCCTTTCATCTGGAGAGAGAGGGGAAGAGAAGCATAGGGGTCGGATGGTATCGCGCCGTCCCAACCTTCGCTCTCTCTCCCCCCCTCTCGCTATCTCTCTCCTCTTCCATCCTATCATCTCTTCCCTCTGCTCAAACTTTCTCCAACCTATCTCCTGATTCTGCCTCCTCAACCCTCCTCTCCTCCCTTACTGCATCCTTTGACTCCCTATGTCCCCTATCCTCCAGGCCGGCTCGGTCCTCCCCTCCCGCTCCGTGGCTCGACGACTCATTGCGAGCTCACAGAACAGGGCTCCGGGCAGCCGAGCGGAAATGGAGGAAAACTCGCCTCCCTGCGGACCTGGCATCCTTTCACTCCCTCCTCTCTACATTTTCCTCCTCTGTCTCTGCTGCTAAAGCCACTTTCTACCATTCTAAATTCCAAGCATCTGCCTCTAACCCTAGGAAGCTCTTTGCCACCTTCTCCTCCCTCCTGAATCCCCCCCCCCCCCCTCCCCCCTCTTCAGATGACTTCGTCAACCATTTTGAAAAGAAGGTCGATGACATCCGATCCTCGTTTGCTAAGTCAAACGACACCGCTGGTTCTGCTCACACTGCCCTACCCTATGCTCTGACCTCTTTCTCCCCTCTCTCTCCAGATGAAATCTCGCGTCTTGTGACGGCCGGCCGCCCAACAACCTGCCCGCTTGACCCTATCCCCTCCTCTCTTCTCCAGACCATTTCCGGAGACCTTCTCCCTTACCTCACCTCGCTCATCAACTCATCCCTGACCGCTGGCTACGTCCCTCCCGTCTTCAAGAGAGCGAGAGTTGCACCCCTTCTGAAAAAACCTACACTCGATCCCTCCGATGTCAACAACTACAGACCAGTATCCCTTCTCTCTTTTCTCTCCAAAACTCTTGAGCGTGCCGTCCTTGGCCAGCTCTACCGCTATCTCTCTCAGAATGACCTTCTTGATCCAAATCAGTCAGGTTTCAAGACTAGTCATTCAACTGAGACTGCTCTTCTCTGTATCACGGAGGCGCTCCGCACTGCTAAAGCTAACTCTCTCTCCTCTGCTCTCTTCCTTCTAGACCTATCGGCTGCCTTCGATACTGTGAACCATCAGATCCTCCTCTCCACCCTCTCCGAGTTGGGCATCTCCGGCGCGGCCCACGCTTGGATTGCGTCCTACCTGACAGGTCGCTCCTACCAGGTGGCGTGGCGAGAATCTGTCTCCTCACCACGCGCTCTCACCACTGGTGTCCCCAGGGCTCTGTTCTAGGCCCTCTCTTATTCTCGCTATACACCAAGTCACTTGGCTCTGTCATAACCTCACATGGTCTCTCCTATCATTGCTATGCAGACGACACACAATTAATCTTCTCCTTTCCCCCTTCTGATGACCAGGTGGCGAATCGCATCTCTGCATGTCTGGCAGACATATCAGTGTGGATGACGGATCACCACCTCAAGCTGAACCTCAGCAAGACGGAGCTCCTCTTCCTCCCGGGGAAGGACTGCCCGTTCCATGATCTCGCCATCACGGTTGACAACTCCATTGTGTCCTCCTCCCAGAGCGCTAAGAACCTTGGCGTGATCCTGGACAACACCCTGACGTTCTCAACTAACATCAAGGCGGTGTCCCGTTCCTGTAGGTTCATGCTCTACAACATCCGCAGAGTACGACCCTGCCTCACACAGGAAGCGGCGCAGGTCCTAATCCAGGCACTTGTCATCTCCCGTCTTGATTACTGCAACTCGCTGTTGGCTGGGCTCCCTGCCTGTGCCATTAAACCCCTACAACTCATCCAGAACGCCGCAGCCCGTCTGGTGTTCAACCTTCCCAAGTTCTCTCACGTCACCCCGCTCCTCCGCTCTCTCCACTGGCTTCCAGTTGAAGCTCGCATCCGCTACAAGACCATGGTGCTCGCCTACGGAGCTGTGAGGGGGAACGGCACCTCAGTACCTCCAGGCTCTGATCAGGCCCTACACCCAAACAAGGGCACTGCGTTCATCCACCTCTGGCCTGCTCGCCTCCCTACCACTGAGGAAGTACAGTTCCCGCTCAGCCCAGTCAAAACTGTTCGCTGCTCTGGCCCCCAATGGTGGAACAAACTCCCTCACGACGCCAGGACAGCGGAGTCAATCACCACCTTCCGGAGACACCTGAAACCCCACCTCTTCAAGGAATACCTAGGATAGGGTAAGTAAGGGTAAGTAATCCTTCTCACCCCCTTCTCCCCCAACAAGATTTAGATGCAAGTGGCTGTTCTACTGGTTGTCATAAGGTGTATGCACCAATTTGTAAGTCGCTCTGGATAAGAGCGTCTGCTAAATGACTTAAATGTAAATGTAATCAATATATTAACCATCAATATAATAACCATCGCTATAATAACCATCAATATAATAACCGTCGCTATAATAATCATTAATATATTAACCATCAATATAATAACCATCACGATAATAATCATCAATATAATAACCATCAATATAATAACCATTGCTATAATAACCATCAATATATTAACCATCAATTTAATAACCATCGCTATAATAACCATCAATATAATAACCATCGCTATAATAACCATCAATATATTAACCATCAATGTATTAACCATCAATATAATAACCATCGCTATAATAACCATCAATATATTAACCATCAATATAATAATCACCGATATAATAACCATTAATATATTAACCATCAATATAATAACCATCACTATAATAATCATCAATATAATAACCATCAATATAATAACCATCGCTATAATAACCATCAATATATTAACCATTAATATAATAACCATCAATATAATAACCATCACTATAATAACCATCAATATATTAACCATCAATATAATAACCATCGATATAATAACCATCACCAGTCATGTAACGATGTGGTGTGTGGTCCTCCCACTACGACTCAGGAAAGCATGCAGTTTATTAGGCAACAGATTCAATAAATGATGATGAACTTCACAGTGTAGTCAGTGAAAGTGCATGGGTATGACCTTAATGTTCCTTTACAATAAATATTGTGCAAGCTGTTGATGAGAGCACATGTGCCAAGACCAGAGTGGGTACATTCACTATATAACCAAACATTTGAGAATGCGATGGAAACCCATTTAACTTGGGGGGTGTTTCAGTACATGGGAATTTAAACACAGAAGTTATTTTCATGTGTATTATGTCATCACGCACAGCATTTTAATCTGGTGGGATATTGTTTTTATGCAGATTTTATAATATTCATGTGAAAAGCTGTCGCCAATTAGATGGAAACCGAGCTATTGACTCATCATTTTCTTGATTTACACTTGTAGATAAAATGAAGATAAATGCACTGTACACAAGGTAATGTAAGGTACCAAGGAGACTTTAATAGGAGTATGCATGCTCTCTGATTGCCTGCAGGTTACACCAGACCATCACTTTGTTCTAGATTGCCACCCTCACCACGGCAACATCGTAATCGGAGCAGGATTCTTATGTATGTTTACAGGAGTCCCTATTCAACTCTCGTGGTCATGGTACTGTGTTCTTGCATCCCTCTACAATATCTATTTGCACATTCCAGCACTGAGAAACCATATCAAAACCTACAGCCAAATGGCCACCTGCTGAAAGACAGTTTTGTAGCCTGGCTGCGTGCGTCCCTTTGGATAACGGCAAATTGTAATAATCCAAACTTAAAACCCATTGATTCAGACCAGGAGGGACTTCCCAGAATTTCTTCCATCTGTTCAGCGGCTTCTACTAATGAATTCTGGATTAAACATGTAATTAATTTCTGCTCTTAAAGGTCCAATTCAACCGTTTTTATCTCAATATCAAATCATTTCTGGGTAACAATTAAGTACCTTACTGTGATTGTTTTCAATTAAAATGGTCAAGAATAAACAAAACTTGCTTCTTAGCAAAGTGCAATTTCTCAAGCAAGAATTTTGCTAGGAATGACTCGGAGTGGTCTGAGTGGGTAGGGGAAAACTGAAAACTATCTGTTATTGGCTGAGGTATGGAACTATCTTTCTTATTGGTCTGTTATCTAATGTATACCCTGTTGATATCACCAGGCAGGCCAAAACTCAATCTCACCAAAACAGGCTGTAATTTAAGGTGGTCTTTTCAAACAGCTCTTACACTGGAAGGGCATTATCATCATTTTCACAATTTCACAGTATTATTCCAACATCATAGTGTGGAAATATATGTAAAACACAGGTAAATCACGCTTCTGACTGCACTGGGCCTTTAGTCAATTCATAGCTCTGACCCGTGCAACTTGGGGGATTAGGAACTCCACCAAGCTCTGACACAGTCCTGGCGTGGTGCCAAAGCTATTCATCTTGTGATGCATTGTCTTACATGTAATAACACAACTGGAGAAAGACCTTGCTGTCTGCTAGACTGGGCATGCTCTATTGTTCTTTCAGCCCCCTCATATTATGGTGCTTCGTGATTTATTACAAGCATTCTAGTAGTAAGGCATTCAGAGCAACGGACAGGGTCACCATTTATAACTGTTAATTAGGTAGATTTTCTTATACCACCCACATGTTGTTTACCATGTTGACAGGATAATACTCTCCTACTGCACTTAACCAGTTATCATTTCAGCAAGCCATGACACCCACCATCTCAGATTGTTCTGAAATTGTTTCCGTAGTTATAAACAGGTAATAATGGCTTTCGTGAAACATTATTTTGTTGAAATGTAATTTTATCTTGGAGAAATTCAAGGGATACTTTGGGATTTTGGCAACGAGGCCATTTATCTACTTCCCCAGAGTCAGATGAATTAATGGATAGCATTTTAATGTCTCTGTGTTTAGTATGAAGGAAGTTAGAGGTAGTTTCGCGAGCCAATGCTAACTAGTGTTAGCACAATGTTAGTTGGTTTTGAATCCCTTTCTTGTGCTTTTTGAGGTGGAACAACCCTGTATTCATCTAAAAGATATACATGCTAGGTTCCAATTAATCTCATTTGAAACTTTCTACCACACTGTTCTTTCAAAATCTGACAAATATTATACTGGTTTGCAATGGGACATTATAAAGATATAATATCTTAACCCTTAATAGTTGGGTTGTGTGCTACCTTACAGGGCATTCAGAAAGTATTCAGACCCCTTAACTGTTTCCACATTTTGTTACTTTACAGCTTTATTCTAAAATTGATTAAATAGATTTTTCCCTCATCAATCTACACACAATAACCCATAATGACAAAGCAACGTAATGTTTTGCATATGTGAAAAATAATAATAATGAAATATTACATTTACATAAGTATTCATACCCTTTAATCAGTACTTTGTTGAAGCACCTTTGGCAGTGATTATGGTCTTCAGTCTTCTTGGGTATGACGCTACAAGCTTGGCACACCTTTATTTGGGGGTTTCTCCCATTGTTCTCTGCAAGCTCTGTCAGGTTTGATGGGGATTGTCGCTGCAGAGCTATATTCAGGTCTCTCCATAGATGTTCAATCGGGATCAAGTCCAGGCTCTGGGTGGGCCACTCAATGACATTCAGAGACTTGTCACGAAGCCACTCTTGCGTTGTCTTGGCTGTTTCCTGTTGGAAGGTGAACCTTTGCCCCAGTCTAAGGTCCTAAACTCTCTGGAGCAGGTTTTCATTAAGGATTTCTCTGTACTTTGCTCCATTCTTCTTTCCCTCGATCCTGACTAGTCTCCCAGTATAAAAATATCCCAACAGCATGATGCTGACACCACCATGCTTCACCGTAGCATGGTTTCTTGCAGACGCGAAGCTTGGCATTCAGGCCAAAGAGTTCTATCTTGATTTCATCAGACCAGAGAATATTATTTCTCATGGTTTGAGAGTCCTTTAGGTACCTTCTGGCAAACTCCAAGTGGGCTGTCATGTGCATTTTACTGAGGAGAGGCTTCTGTCTGGTCACTCTGCCATAAAAACTTTATTGGTGGAGTGTTGTCTTTCTGGAATGTTCTCCCATCACCACAGAGGAACTCTGGAGCTCTGTCAGAGTGACCATTGAGTCCTTGGTCACATCCCTGACCAAGTCCTTCTCCCCCAATTGCTCAGTTAGCCGGGTGGGTAACTCTATCAAGAGTCTTGGGGGTTCCAAACTTCTTCCATTTGTTATTGGGGACCTTTTTTGGTAAATTTTTGGTACACATCCCAAGATCTATGCCTCGACACAATCCTGTCTCGGAGCTCTACGGACAATTCCTTCGACCTCATGGCTTGGTTTTTGAGCTGAGATACACTGTCAAATTTGACCTTATATGCACTGTCAACTTTTCCCGAATACACTGTAGATCTAACATCACTGATAGCAGGGCTGAATAGTAATGAATCCATCAGGATCAGACAAAAGAGATACTCCTAGCACTATTTTGTGTGCTCTCTCATTCTCTCGTTGTACCCTCTATCCCTCCCTCCCTATCGCTTTGTGACACTTTATGCTTGAGACTGCCGGGAACTGTTCCCTTGGGTCTGCAGTTGACCTCCTCTCGCCTCAATAATATTAATTTAGTTTGGGCAGACAGCACAATGACCTTTTGAGTGGTCCTCTCATCCCCTCACCTTCCAAACGCCTCTGTCCTCTCATCTGCTTGAACAGCTATACTTAGAGAAAAGTGAGAGACAGAAAAAAGTGAAAAATTGATTGAGGTGAAGTGTGAAAAAGGCTATTACCTGATTATAGTTATTAAGCAATTCAAGGTCTCCCACATCCTCCATAATGTGCTCATTCTGTAGACCCTTTTGTTTGTAAATTACATACTCTTAATTTTAGACAGATTTTTCTTTAGTCACTATTATATGCACATTTTAGACTGACATACTGTAAGGTCTCTGAACTCTTTAATTCCCCAGGTCATGGTTTCAAGTTTGGCCTAGTTGTTGGGAAGGTACTGTTTAAGCTGAGCCATGGAGAGATGACCTCTCACCTTTCAAAATCCAGTGGTTCCAGTCCAACCACAAATCCTCTTTATAGATCTAATCACAAAGGGTGGAATTCCGACCCAAGTTAAGCTTGCATAAATGGAACATATTTCTCTTTTTTTGCACATTTGTCTCTGCGCATTCTGACCTTGAACTTAAGCATGAGAATAGCATGCTATTCACCCGCTATTCCTTTGAGGTGGAGATCAAAGAAATTAAGATATGGCAGAGGTGTGTTCCTTTTCCATAGTGAAGAGAGGTATAAATAAATAGCTGTTCCTTTATTCAGAAGGGTATTGTATGCCCTCATTATTTGCAGGGATGAAATTTGGAGACCCGGGCTTTTCTCCGTTTTATTTAACAATTTGTGTCATGTTAAATATTAGCCATTGTGATGATTCACTTCCGTCATCATGAAGTGCTTTGAGAGACTAGTCAAGGACCATATCACCTCCACCCTACCTGACACCCTAGACCCACTCCAATTTGCTTACCGCCCAAATAGGTCCACAGACGATGCAATCTCAACCACACTGCACACTGCCCTAACCCACCTGGACAAGAGGAATACCTATGTGAGAATGCTGTTCATCGACTACAGCTCGGCATTCAACACCATAGTACCCTCCAAGCTCGTCATCAAGCTCGAGACCCTGGGTCTCGACCCCGCCCTGTGCAACTGGGTACTGGACTTCCTGACGGGCCGCCCCCAGGTGGTGAGGGTAGGCAACAGCATCTCCTCCCCGCTGATCCTCAACACGGGGCCCCACAAGGAGTGCGTTCTGAGCCCTCTCCTGTACTCCTGTTCACCCACGACTGCGTGGCCACGCACGCCTCCAACTCAATCATCAAGTTTGCGGACGACACAACAGTGGTAGGCTTGATTAGCAACAACGACGAGACGGCCTACAGGGAGGAGGTGAGGGCCCTCGGAGTGTGGTGTCAGGAAAATAACCTCACACTCAACGTCAACAAAACTAAGGAGATGATTGTGGACTTCAGGAAACAGCAGAGGGAACACCCCCCTATCCACATCGATGGAACAGTAGTGGAGAGGGTAGCTGGTTTTAAGTTCCTCGGCATACACATCACAGACAAACTGAATTGGTCCACTCACACTGACAGCGTCGTGAAGAAGGCGCAGCAGCGCCTATTCAACCTCAGGAGGCTGAAGAAATTCGGCTTGTCACCAAAAGCACTCACAAACTTCTACAGATGCACAATCGAGAGCATCCTGGCGGGCTGTATCACCGCCTGGTACGGCAACTGCTCCGCCCTCAACCGTAAGGCTCTCCAGAGGGTAGTGAGGACTGCACAACGCATCACCGGGGGCAAACTACCTGCCCTCCAGGACACCTACACCACCCGTTGTTACAGGAAGGCCATAAAGATCATCAAGGACATCAACCACCGAACCACTGCCTGTTCACCCCGCTATCATCCAGAAGGCGAGGTCAGTACAGGTGCATCAAAGCTGGGACCGAGAGACTGAAAAACAGCTTCTATCTCAAGGCCATCAGACTGTTAAACAGCCACCACTAACAGTGAGTGGCTGCTGCCAACACACTGTCATTGACACTGACCCAACTCCAGCCATTTTAATAATGGGAATTGATGGGAATTATGTAAATATATCACTAGCCACTTTAAACAATGCTACCTTATATAATGTTACTTACCCTACATTATTCATCTCATATGCATATGTATATACTGTACTCTACATCATCGACTGCATCCTTATGTAACACATGTATCACTAGCCACTTTAACTATGCCACTTTGTTTACTTTGTCTACACACTCATCTCATATGTATATACTGTACTCGATACCATCTACTGTATGCTGCTCTGTACCATCACTCATTCATATATCCTTATGTACATGTTCCTTATCCCCTTACACTGTGTATAAGACAGTAGTTTTGGAATTGTTAGTTAGATTACTTGTTGGTTATCACTGCATTGTCGGAACTAGAAGCACAAGCATTTCGCTACACTCGCATTTAACATCTGCTAACCATGTGTATGTGACAAATAACATTTGATTTGATTTGATTTGATTTGATTTCATTTTTCAAATCATATGAGCAAAAAATATTTTGCTTTATCTGGGACGCTAAAACCACACAAAATAAAACGAGCCTATCTATATAATGAATATGAATTGGGTGGGTTGAGATTATTAAATATAAAAGCACTAAACCTCTCTATAAAAGCTTCACTCATTCAAATGTTTTGTTTGAGCCCTAATGGTTCTCAAGTAGATTAATAAGAAAAGCTCATACATTGTTTAAAAATTGCCTTTTTGCCTTTGTGCAGATTGCCATGTCTCATTTTCGATTAATTGAAAATGATACTTTTTTCAAAGTATCTCTCTTTTCAAACAAGCATTGCAGAGCTGGCTACAATTTCAATTTCATCCCCCTGAAAAGATAGAACAAATATTACAACAAATATTATGGCTGAACTCAAACATACTGGTTGATAAAATATCTGTATTTATGGGAAAGATATTTGAAAATGGTATTTTGTTCTTAAATTATATTGTAAATTGTAATGGTAGAGCTATGTCCTTCATGGAGTTATCAGAATTGTACGGGAAGGAGATCTGGAGAGACCGGGTCAGTCAATTACGAATATACTAATATTCTTAGTAAAAGTATTTATCTTCAACACGCAATCTGTAGATTCTATTTGATTAGATAGGTTGAAATTGTACGTTAAACACCATAGCATAGTCGAAAGATATGTGTTGCGTAGAAACACAAACCGGGTGGCCAGCACAGATAGATAGGATGGGCTGAGGGATGCTGAGGGTTGGTATGTGGAGTTGCCTCATTGCCTGCATCCGTAATGGGTCAGCGGTCAAACGACCTCCACTCATCACTGCAAAACGCTCCCTGAAACACTTCAGCGGGCAGGCCTTTCTAATCGACCTGGCCGGGGTATCCTGGAAGGATATTGATCTCATCAGTAGAGGATGCCTGGATATGTTTTTAAAATGCCTTCCTAACCATCTTAAATAAACATGCCCCATTCAAGAAATTTAGAACCAGGAACAGATATAGCCCTTGGTTCTCCCCAGACCTAACTGCCCTTAACCAACACAAAAACATCCTATGACGTTCTGCATTAGCATCGAACAGCCCCCATGATATGCAGCTGTTCAGGGAAGCTAGAAACCATTATACACAGGCAGTTAGAAAAGCCAAGGCTAGCTTTTTCAAGCATAAATTTGCTTCCTGCAACACTGACTCAAAAACGTTCTGGGACACTGTAAAGTCCATGGAGAATAAGAACACCTCCTCCCAGCTGCCCACTGCACTGAAGATAGGAAACACTGTCACCACTGATAAATCCACCATAATTGAGAATTTCAATAAGCATTTTTCTACGGCTGGCCATACTTTCCACCTGGCTACTCCTACCCCGGTCAACAGCACTGCACCCCCAACAGCAACTCGTCCAAGCCTTCCCCATTTCTCCTTCTCTCAAATCCGTTCAGCTGATGATCTGAAAGAGCTGCAAAATCTGGACCCCTACAAATCAGCCGGGCTAGACAATCTGGACCCTTTCTTTCTAAAATTATCTGCCGAAATTGTTGCCACCCCTATTACTAGCCTGTTCAACCTCTCTTTCGTGTCGTCTGAGATTCCCAAAGATTGGAAAGCAGCTGCGGTCATCCCCCTCTTCAAAGGGGGGGACACTCTTGACCCAAACTGCTACAGACCTATATCTATCCTACCATGCCTTTCTAAGGTCTTCGAAAGCCAAGTCAACAAACAGATTACCGACCATTTCGAATCTCACCATACCTTCTCTGCTATGCAATCTGGTTTCAGAGCTGGTCATGGGTGCACCTCAGCCACGCTCAAGGTCCTAAACGATATATTAACCGCCATCGATAAGAAACATTACTGTGCAGCCGTATTCATTGATCTGGCCAAGGCTTTCGGCTCTGTCAATCACCACATCCTCATCGGCAGACTCGACAGCCTTGGTTTCTCAAATGATTGCCTCGCCTGGTTCAACAACTACTTCTCCGATAGAGTTCAGTGTGTCAAATCGGAGGGTCTGCTGTCCGGACCTCTGGCAGTCTCTATGGGGGTGCCACAGGGTTCAATTCTTGGACCGACTCTCTTCTCTGTATACATCAATGAGGTCGCTCTTGCTGCTGGTGAGTCTCTGATCCACCTCTACGCAGACGACACCATTCTGTATACTTCTGGCCCTTCTTTGGACACTGTGTTAACAACCCTCCAGGCAAGCTTCAATGCCATACAACTCTCCTTCCGTGGCCTCCAATTGCTCTTAAATACAAGTAAAACTAAATGCATGCTCTTCAACCGATCGCTACCTGCACCTACCCGCCTGTCCAACATCACTACTCTGGACGGCTCTGACTTAGAATACGTGGACAACTACAAATACTTAGGTGTCTGGTTAGACTGTAAACTCTCCTTCCAGACCCATATCAAACATCTCCAATCCAAAGTTAAATCTAGAATTGGCTTCCTATTTCGCAACAAAGCATCCTTCACTCATGCTGCCAAACATACCCTTGTAAAACTGACCATCCTACCAATCCTCGACTTTGGCGATGTCATTTACAAAATAGCCTCCAATACCCTACTCAACAAATTGGATGCAGTCTATCACAGAGCAATCCGTTTTGTCACCAAAGCCCCATATACTACCCACCATTGCGACCTGTACGCTCTCGTTGGCTGGCCCTCGCTTCATACTCGTCGCCAAACCCACTGGCTCCATGTCAAGACCCTGCTTGGTAAAGTCCCCCTTATCTCAGCTCGCTGGTCACCATAGCATCTCCCACCTGTAGCACATGCTCCAGCAGGTATATCTCTCCAGTCACCCCCAAAACCAATTCTTTTTTTGGCTGCCTCTCCTTCCAGTTCTCTGCTGCCAATGACTGGAACGAACTACAAAAATCTCTGAAACTGGAAACACTTATCTCCCTCACTAGCTTTAGCACCAACTGTCAGAGCAGCTCACAGATTACTGCACCTGTACATAGCCCACCTATAATTTAGCCCAAACAACTATCTCTTTCCCAACTGTATTTAATTTATTTATTTATTTTGCTCCTTTGCATCCCATTATTTTTATTTCTACTTTGCACATTCTTCCATTGCAAAACTACCATTCCAGTGTTTTACTTGCTATATTGTATTTACTTTGCCACCATGGCCTTTTTTGCCTTTACCTCCCTTCTCACCTCATTTGCTCACATTGTATTTAGACTTGTTTATACTGTATTATTGACTGTATGTTTGTTTTACTCCATGTGTAACTCTGTGTCGTTGTATCTGTCGAACTGCTTTGCTTTATCTTGGCCAGGTCGCAATTATAAATGAGAACTTGTTCTCAACTTGCTTACCAGGTTAAATAAAGGTGAAATAAATAAATAAATAAAAATAGAGACAATGATGGTCAAAAGATAAAGAGAAAAAAAGTGTGTGGACAGGTGTCTTTTATACAGGTAACGAGTTCAAGCAGGTGCAGTTAATACATGTGATGAGTGGAGAACAGGAGGACTTCTTAAAGAAAAACTAACAGGTCTGTGAGAGCCGGAATTCTTACTGGTTGGTAGGTGATCAAATACTTATGTCATGCAATAAAATGCTAATTAATTACTTAAAAATGTCATTTTCTGGATTTTTGTTTTAGATTCCGTCTCTCACAGTTGAAGTGTACCTATGATAAGAATTACAGACCTCTACATGCTTTGTAAGGAAAACCTGCAAAATCAGCAGTGTATCAAATACTTGTTCTCCCCACTGTACATGTAATAGCGCCAGACATGCACACAAACAAAGTAGGCATTGCTGTTATGATTTCAGTTGTCCTTGATGTCCTTTGTTTTGAAATGTATTATTTTGTTTTATTTATTTTTTGCATTGTTGTCTGCTGTTTTCTTATGTCTCTTCCTTTTTTCTCTCAGTTCATTCTCTTGTCTTGGTTGTTGGTGCATTGGGGGGTTCTTGGGGGTGGGGAATGGAATTAATTGTATTTATATATTTTATCCCAGGGGGGACTGTGGGAGGGGTCTCGAATGGTTGAGGGACAGCTATTGGGGAACTGTGAGGGTATCTTGGAGGGTTCGGGTTTCACAAGAATCATGAAAAAGGTAACTATGACATATATTTTATATCACTATCATGCACACGCACCCTCACACATAAGGATGGCTCTGTTGCGGGAAGACTGATACATGTGTCTTGATGCTGTATTGTTAGTCCTTCATGTTCTAATACTTTAATGTTACCACCTTGTATTTTCCATAATAATAAAATATTTGTAAAAAATAAAATATTAGCCATCATAGGGAGCCACCTTCAGTAATACCCACATACATTTATAACTGCCAATTTAGTGTTATTTCCTTAAATTTATAGCCTACATTTTGCATCATTCCATTCCGTTTACCTTCCTTTCCTCTGTCATGTCCATGTAAATTGTTCATTGGGGTTGCTAGCAATAGTGGATCATATTAATCTAACATTGTGCAGTAATTTGGGACATGTAGCCTATTTGAATCCGTATGGAACTCAGACCACACATAGCAGTTTAAACCTGCAGCCAGGCGCATGGTTCACGATGACTGGACCGCTGTCATACAGTTCAATGATTAGTGAGGATAAGGGTAGATTTATAGGACTATTGTTCAACCCCTATTGAATACTTTTCCCACCTAGCAATATTTCATACATTGAAATTAATATGGCAACTTTCAGGATGAATCAAACCACTGTATTTGTTAATCATCAATATATTTTGTGCGTAAAGGCTCTCCAACCCTATTCTTTATGATTCATGCATACTTTCCTAACCCTAAAAGATGTTTAAATAATCTACAAGATCAGAGCTTTTAAAATCTACCAGTTGGTGCTAAAACAGAGACAAATATGCATATATTTAGATGGGTTTCTTTCATTGATCCCTACATTCAGAACCTGTAACAATTCTAATTTAAGGTACACGTATTTAAAGGGATGACTTATGATAAATGTCGTGAAAACCCTATTGAATGCACACTACCAGAAAGTCTGTTGACTAGCAGTTTCATTTAATGTATTGAGCTCAAGAAAGGGAATCACGCCTGCAAAGCCCTTTACACACATACATAAGGTAAGTCTGAATACAAACTACTGAGAAGTGTGTAGGAAAGGCATGTATGAAAGGCATGCGTAGGAAAGGTGGTTTTTAGTGGAGTTTTCATTCAATAGGATTTTCAGTACATTTATCTAAAGCCTTCCCTTTAAATTTGGTGCACCTTCAATTTAGTGTACCTTTAATTAGAATTTTGTCGACATACTCTGGAATATATAGAGTCAACGGTTCAGAATATTAGGGATCAGTGAAAGAAAGCTATGTAATCCTAAATAGCAGAATTGCAGAATGGCGCCGGAGGAGATGGCTGCTGTTTTACGGTCTCCTAAGCAGTTATGCTATTGTGTGTGTTTTTTTTGCATCATTTGTAACTTATTTTGTACATAATGTTTCTGCCAGAAAGATATCCAGAAAGATATCCAGAAAGATATCAGGACAGCGATTACTCACCTTGTACTGGACAAAGATGTTTTCTTTAACGAGTCGGACGCAAAAGATGTACTTCAGACACCTGACAAGGCCCACACTCCATCATTGGCAGGAGAAAGAGACGGAGATATCGGGGATGGAGGTTGGGGTGCCTTGTAAGGATTCAACGGCGGGTGGGAAATCTGCCTCTACAATCAGTCCTATTAGCCAACGTACAAACATAGGATAACAAAATAGATGAGCTACAATCATGAATATTCTACCAACAGGACATTAAAAACTGTAATATCATATGTTTCACCGAGTCGTGGCTGGACGATGATATGAATAACATGCAGCTGGTGGGGTTTACGCTGCATCGGCAAGATAGAACAGCCGCCTCCGATAAGACTTGGAGGTAGCTGTCTATGTATATTTGTAAACAACAGCTGGTGCACGAAATCTAATATTTAGGAAGTCTCAAGGTTTTGCTCGCCTGAGGTAGAGTATGTAAGCTGTAGACCACACTATTTACCAAGAGAGTTTATCTATATTTTTCGTGGCTGTCTATTTACCACCACAGACCGATGCTGGCACTAATACAGCTCATTGAGTGCGGTTTAAGGCCATAAGAAAACAGGAAAACGCTCATCCTGAGATGGCGCTCCTAGTGGCCGGGGACTTTAATGCAGGGAAACTTAACTCCGTTTTACCTAAATGTTAAATATGCAACCAGATGAAAAAACTCTTGACCACCTTTACTCCACACACAAAGACGTGTACAAAGCTCTCCCTCGCTCTCCATTTGTCAAATCTGACCATAATTATATCCTCCTGATTCCTGCTTTTACGCAAAAACCAAAGCAGGATGCACCAGTGACTCGGTTAATAAAAAAGTGGTCAGATGACGCAGATGCTAAGCTACAGGACTGTTTCACTAGCACAGACTGGAATATGTTCCGGGAATCTTCTGAAGGCATTGAGGAGTACACCACATCAGTCACTGGCTTCATCAATTAGCATCGATGACATCGTCCCCACAGTGACTGTACTTACATACCCCAAACAGAAGCCATGGATTACAGACAACATCCGCACTTAGCTAAAGGGTAGAGCTGCCACTTTCAAGGTGCGGGACACTAACCCGGACGCTTATAAGAAATCGTCTTATGCCCTCCGACGAACCATCAAACAGGCAAAGCATCAATACAGGACTAAGGTTGAATTGTTCTACACCCTGGCGCCAATGCTTGTCGAATGTGGCAGGGCCTGCAAACTATTACAGACTACAAAGGGAAGCACAGCCGTGAGGTGCCCAGTGACACAAGCCTGCAAGACGAGCTAAATTACTTCTATGCTCGCTTCGAGGCAAGCAACACTGGAGCATGCATGAGTTCAGCAGCTGTTCTGGGTGACTGTGTGATCACGCTCTCCATAGACGATGTGAGTAAGACCTTTAAACAGGTCAACATTCACAAGGCCGCAGGGCCAGACGGATTACCAGGACGTGTACTCCGAGCATGCGCTGACCAACTAGTAAGTGTCTTCACTGACATTTAAAACCTGTCCCTGACTGAGTCTGTAATACCAACATGTTTCAAGCAGACCACCATAGTCCCTGAGCCCAAAAATACTAAGATAACCTGCCTAAATGACTACCAACCCGTAGCACTCACGTTTGTAGCCATGAAGTGCTTTGAAAGGCTGGTCATGGCTCACATCAAAACCCTTATCCAAGAAACCCTAGATCCACTCCAATTTGCATACCGCCCCAACAGATCAGCAGCTGATGCAATCTCTATTGCATCCCACACACTGCCCTTTCCCATCTGTACAAAAGGAACACCTACGTAAGAATGCTATTCATTGGCTGCAGCTCAGCATTCAACACAAAGTGCCCTCAAAGCTCATCACTAAGCTAAGGACCCTGGGACTAAACACCTCCCTCTGCAACTGGATCCTGGAGTTCCTCCAGGTGGTAAGGGTAGTTAACAACACGTCTGCCACGCCTCTCCTCAACACGGGGGCCCATCAGGGGTGAGTGCTCAGTCCCCTCCTGTACTCCCTGTTCTCTCATGACTGCATGGCCAGGCATGACTCCAACACCATTATTAAGTTTGCCGACGACACAACAGCCTGATCACCGAAAAAGACCGCCTATAGGGAGGAGGTCAGAGACCTGGCCGTGTGGTGCCAGGAAAACAACCTCTCCCTCAACGTGATCCAGACAAAGTAGATGATTGTGGACTACAGGATCGAGCATGCCCCCATTGTCATCAAAGGTGCTGTAGTGGAGCGGGTTGAGAGCTTCAAGTTCCTTGGTGTCCACATCACCAACAAACTATCATGGTCCAAACACACCAAGACAGTTGTGAAGAGGGCACGACAAAGCCTATTCCACCTCAGGAGACTGAAAAGATTTGGCATGGATCCTCAAAAAGTTCTACAGCTGCACCATCGAGATCATAGTCTGGCATTTTTATGGCGGTTTTGGAGCAGTGGCTTCTTCCTTGCTGAGCGGTCTTTCAGGTTATGTCGCTATGGGACTTGTTTTACTGTGGTTATAGATACTATTGTACCTGTTTCCTCCAGCATTTTCACAAGGTCCTTTGCTGTTGTTCTGGGATTGATTTGCACTTTTCGCACCAATGTACGTTCATCTCTAGGAGATATAACGCATCTCCTTCCTGAGCGGTATGATGGCTGCGTGGTCCCATGGTGTTTATACTTGCGTACTATTGTTTATACAGATGAACGTGGTACCTTCAGGTGTTTGGAAATTGCTCCCAAGGATGAACCAGACTTGTAGAGGTCTACAAAAAAATGTTTGGGTCTTGGCTCATTTCTTTTGATTTTCCCATGATGTCAAGGAAAGAGGCACTGAGTTTGAAGGTAGGCATTGAAATATATCCACACCTCCAATTGACTCAAATTATGTCAATTAGCCTATCAGGAGTTTCTAAAGCCATGACATCATTTTCTGGAATTTTCCAAGCTGTTTAAAGGCACAGTCAACTTTGTGCATGTAAACATCTGACCCACTGGAATTGTGATACAGTGAATTATAAGTGAAATAATCTGTCTGTAAAGAATTGTTGGAAAAATTACTTGTGTCATGCACAAAGTAGATGTCCTAACCAGTTTGCCAAAACTGTAGTTTGTTAACAAGAAATGTATGGAGTGGTCGAAAAACAAGTTTTAATGACTTCAACCTAAGTGTATGTAAACTTCCGACTTCAACTGTACATATTACCTAAATTACCTTGACTAACCTGTGCCCCTGCACATTGACTCTGTATTGGTACCCCTGTATATAGCCTCCACATTGACTCTGTATCGGTACCCCTGTATATAGCCTCCACATTGACTCTGTATCGGTACCCCTGTATATAGCCTCCACATTGACTCTGTATCGGTACCCCTGTATATAGCCTCCACATTGACTCTGTATCGGTACCCCTGTATATAGCCTCCACATTGACTCTGTATCGGTACCCCTGTATATAGCCTCCACATTGACTCTGTATCGGTACCCCTGTATATAGCCTCCACATTGACTCTGTATCGGTACCCCTGTATATAGCCTCCACATTGACTCTGTATCGGTACCCCTGTATATAGCCTCCACATTGACTCTGTATCGGTACCCCTGTATATAGCCTCCACATTGACTCTGTATCGGTACCCCTGTATATAGCCTCACTACTGTTATTTTACTGCTGCTCTTTCATTATTTGTTATTTTTGTTTTATTATTTACTTATCTGTTTTTTACATAAAACACTTTTTTTAAACTGAATTGTTGTTTAAGGGCTTGTAAGTAAGCATTTGACTTAAATATACATATTCAACTCTTTCTCAGCACCAATTAGTAAAAAGAAACTCTGGTTTTGAATATTTTTTCACATTAGGAAAGTATTTATGAAGCCTTTATGAAACCACACGAATGTGACAGAAGAAAGAAAGGTAAACTATGTAATGGAATTATGCTAAATGTAAGGAAACTAACACTAAAGTGACAGTTATAAATGTATGTGGGTATAACTGATGCTGGTTACTGATAGTGTCTAATATTTAACACGATAAAATTGTTTTTTAAAAATACAATGAAAAGTGTGTCACGTTCGCCATAATGATCGGACCAAAGCGCAGCGTGCATAGAGTTCCGCATGTTTATTTAAATGAAACTCACCAACAAAAACGAGACGTAACGACTGGAGTGCTCACAGGCACTACACAAAAACAAGATCCCACAAACAACAAATGGAAAAAAGGCTGCCTAAGTATGATTCCCAATCAGAGACAACTATAGACAGCTGCCTCTGATTGGGAACCATACCCGGCCAACAAAGAAATAGAAAACATATAATACACATTGAAATAATAAACTAGAACAACCCCCAGTCACGACCTGACCTACTCCACCATAGAAAATAAAGGCTTTCTATGGTCAGGACGTGACAAAGTGATACAATAGGTTGATATGCTTTAGTTTGCTGTCATATGACTGGTTTCACATATGTCTCCAGCAATCATAAAGGTAAAATATATTTACATTCCCCGGATAACAACGGCTTACTCATTTACCTAGCTCTTATCAATTTGTAAATAACAGTACATGGAGAATGGTGTTATTTCAATGGAACCGAAAGGTTGCATGACTTTATTCATTGTTTCATTGCGTGTAACAGCGGTGGAATCTTTAGGGACTTAAGGTCAGAATACTGTGTATCTGTAGACACACCTCCCCCACACCTTAATTTCTTTGATCTCCACCCCAAACTAATAGGGGGTGAATAGCATGCTATTCTCATGCTTACGTTCAAAGTCTGAATAAATGTAGAGAGAAAAGTGCATAAAAAGGGAATTACGTTCCCATTTGCGTGTGCGTATGTAACGGATGTGAAACGTCTAGCTAGTTAGCTGTGGTGCGCGCTAAATAGCGTTTCAATCGGTGACTTCACTTGCTCTGAGACCTTGAAGTAGTGGGTCCCCTTGCTCTGCAAGGGCTTGGGTTTTTGTGGAGCGATGGGTAACGATGCTTTGTGGGTGACTGTTGTTAATGTATGCAGAGGGTCCCTGGTTCGCGCGAGGGGACGGTCTAAAGTTATACTGTTACACTTAACTCAGGTCGGAATTCCCCTCAAAGTTAACAACTAGAATCCGTAGGAAGTATTGGTCCACTTTGTTTCATCTGACCACAGACTCACTGACAATTTCCAATGTGAACATTGTTATGAATGCGTAGTATCCAAGTGTATATGAGTAGAATACCACCTCTTTGTGAATGATAAACACTACCTTAAGAACTACTGACCCACTGGGCAAAAACTGGTTGAAACAACATAGTTTCCATGTCATTTCAACCAAGAAATCATCATGCCTTGGCACTCACTTTGATTTTCTCCCTCAGTGTTTCTCCTTGCAGGGACAATCCCCTCATGGAGCAAACACATTGTTAATATGTTATCAGCTGTGAAGACATTACTTTCTGACGTGGCAGCTAACTGCTAGGCCAGTACCTGTTCTCTCTGTAAACATTTTATCGCTAATCAGCCAGACACACAATGACCACAGTTCATCAGCTTCAATGGGGAAATTACACAGTGAGTACATCACTGGAATATTTATTCACAGAGCTGGAAATGAATTTGTATTGATTGAGTCAGCCACATAAAAAGGCCATTACACCAACAGCACAGGGCTAAATACATGCCTCTCCCTAAGCAGGAGCAAAGACTGCAGGAGCAGAAGGAGAGAAGGAGACAAGCATTACATTACACCATTTGCATGAGTCATTCTCCAGACAAATTCATTTGTCAGGGATGATTTCATCACTTGGGCCATTTTTACACCTCATGCATTCTGCTGCCTTCAGCTGTTACAGTTTGAGGTTTCCTTTTGGAACCGTTGGATCTCTGCAGTGAGTTACCCTTATATTGAAATAGCCAGCTGAAATCGAGCTTGAGTAGATGGGGTCATTTGAAACTGGCAACACATAAGATAATACTAATGACAAAACACCCACATTCACAAGAGCACCTGCAACACACTTCAAACTCCGGTATGGTCCTGCTTTTCTGACTGTGTTCAGCACGTAATGAAAAGCCTTTAGAAACTCATCCGATCTGTGACTTCTAATGCTCTTAGCATAAATTATTCCCAAACACAAGAGCAGGAAGATGGGTCAATGAGCATAAACTCCTATTAGCTCATTTTGCCAATTTAGCTAATTCCCTCACTGCTTATCTTGCTGCATCTCCATCCAAACAGAATTTGACAAAGTGAGATTCATGGCTGCTTTTAGGGAAACAAAAATGCAACGTTTAAGGGTTTCTTTCCAGCTTTTCAACGCCATATTCCGTGGTGGTATAGATTACTTATGATTTATACAAAAACATTTTTTATTTATCTAGGACAGTCAGTTAAGAACAAATTCTTATTTACAATGATGGACTACCAAAAGTCCTCCTGCTGGTACAGGGGGTGGGATTAAAAATAAAAATTTAAAATATAGTACAAAACACACATCACGACAAAAGACAACTTCATAAAAAGAGACCTAAGATAACAACATAGCATGGTAGCAGCACAACATGACAACAGCATGGTAGAAACACAGCATGACAGCAGCACAATATGGCAGCAACACAAAACATGGTACAACCATTATTGGGCGGAAAGGACAAGAAGGTAGAGACAACAATATCACGCAAAGCAGCCACAACTGTCAGTATGAGTGTCCATGATTGAGTCTTTGAACGAAGAGATGGAAATAAAACTGTCCAGTTTGAGTGTTTGTTGCAGCTCGTTCCAGTCGCTAGCTGCAGCGAACTGCAAAAAATAATCCTCAATACACTCATACTCTCAGATCCATTTCACATATCCTCCTACTACTAAAACCAAAGTGTCTGTTCGAATACTTTGAATATTAAATACCTAATTTCTTCCCTTGAGGTAATCACTGATCTGACAAGGCTGGATTGGTGAAAGCAATTACATGTATACCATTCTTCCACTTATCCAGTCACTTACAGATCAGTGATGAAGGAGAAGAAAGGGTGCATTTTAAAGATACTCAAAACAGGCTCAACGACTGTCATTACCACCCTCTGGGTCTTCAACACGCACTACAAGAATGCATCAAAAAGTACACAAATGTGAACATCTACAGCACGTAACCAAACGACTCTCTCTCCTTCCAAACTCTGACTTTCGTGCGATGTCGCAGAGGAGCTTTTGTCTGTTGGTATTTAGTTAGCTTGACAACGCTCCCGAACGGCTCCGTTCCAATGTGGGTAATGACGAAAATGAAAAATTAATCTTGATGAAAATTTGTTGGTATTGTCGTGGGCTGTATGAGCGAGACAACAACAAGGAAGTTTAAAATGAAAACACACGCATAGTAACTGCAAGGTGTTAACCGGTAACCTTGACAACACCTTGTTTTTAAGTGGAGAGGGCTGGTGCCCTTAGAATTGAGAGGGAAAGAACAGTGGGTGTTAAATCACTTAGAGGGGAGTGGGTGGGGGCTCACATTGGTGCCAAAATTATAGATTGACATTCACTTCTTTCCCATCTGATTTGAAATATTTCATGTGGAGTTCAAGATCACAGACCTGGCTAGTGAGGGAAAATGCATGAGCTAAACTTCAATGTCAAAAAACAAACAATACTTCCCTGCAGCATGGATTACATGAAAATGCAATGAAAAAAAATCACTGTTTGCATTACTGCATGTGGAAGTTTGTGCATCATACCTTTTAAGGAAAGTCTAAGCAAAGTTATATCAAAGCCAAGTTAAAAAAGCAAAACTTGTATACTCATGAATGTTGCCAATAGGGAGACAGAGAGGGCAGGTGAGATTAGACAACAGGAATAGAATCACAGCACATCGGTGAAACCAACGGACATATTTACGAAGAAGTGTAATGAGCTTGGTGCTTTCGGGAGACTGAAAGTGTCAGATGGTTTTTCTACGGCTTCTCACTGTCAGAGGCCCATGAGGGAGGGTTTCTCGCTCACTCTATCCAATCCCTAAAACAGAGCAAGCTGCTCTGGGAAACATACTGAAACCTCATCACATAGGCGAAGCACTTCCACTTTGGCAGGGACACAGAGCATGGCGGGAGCGTTTTGGCCACCTGCATGCTTGTAGTTCAAGATAGAGAGCTGCAGTGCTGAAATTGGTGGGAGACATAACAGCGTTAACTGTTTTCCACCCAAAACATTTTAATGATTCTGTTTCTGGCTCACAGAAAACATTTAATCAAATAGTTTCTCCTAAACGCAGCAAAAAAAGAAACGTCCTCTCACTGTCAACTTCGTTTATTTTCAGCAAACTTAACATGTGTAAATATTTGTATGAACATAAGATTCAACAAATGAGACATAAACTGAACAAGTTCCACAGACATGTGACAAACAGAAATTAAAAGAATGTGTCCCTGAACAAAGGGGGGGTCAAAATCAAAAGTAACAGTCGGTATCTGGTGTGGCCACCAGCTGCATTAAATACTGCAGTGCATCTCCTCCTCATGGACTGCACCAGATTTGCCCGTTCTTGCTGTGAGATGTTAACCCACTCTTCCACCAAGGCCCCTGCAAGTTCCCAGACATTTCTGTGGGGAATGGCCCTAGCCCTCACCCTCCGATCCAACAGGTCCCAGACATGCTCAATGGGATTGAGATCCGGGCTCTTCGCTGGCCATGGCAGAACACTGACATTCCTGTCTTGCAGGAAATCATGCACAGAACACACAGTATAGCTGGTGGCATTGTCATGTCAGGATGAGCCTGCAGGAAGGGTACCATATGAGGGAGGAGGATGTCTTCCCTGTAACGCACAGCGTTGAGATTGCCTGCAATGACAACAACCCTCAGTCCTGATGCTGTGACACACCACCCAAGACCTTGACGGATCCCCCACCTCCAAATAGATCCCGCTCCAGAGTACAGGCCTCGGTGTAACGCTCATTCCTTCGACGATAAACGCTAATCCGACCATCTCCCTTGTTGTGACAAAACCGTGATTCGTCAGTCCTGTCTGGTCCAGCGACGGTGGGTTTGTGCCCATAGGCAACGTTGTTGCCGGTGATGTCTGGTGAGGACCTGCATTACAACAGGCCTGCAAGCCCTCAGTCCAGCCTCTCTCAGCCTATTGCGGACACTTTGAGCACTGATGGAGGGATTGTGCATTCCTGGTGTAACTTGGGCAGTTGTTGTTGCCATCCTGTACCTGTCCCACAGGTGTGATGTTCGGATGTACCAATCCTGTGCAGGTGTTGTTACACGTGGTCTACCACTGCGAGGACAATCAGCTGTCCGTCCTGTCTCCCTGTAGCGCTGTCTTAGGCGTCTCACAGTACAGACATTGCAATTTATTGCCCTGGCTATATCTGCAGTCCTCATGCCTCCTTGCAGCATGCCTACGGCACATTCACGCAGATGAGCAGGGACCCTGGGCATCTTTCTTTTGGTGTTTTTCAGTCAGTTTTTCAGTCAGTAGAAAGGCCCCTAAGTTTTCATAACTGTGACCTTAATTGTCTGTAAGCTGTTAGTGTCTAAGCGACCATTCCACAGGTGCATGTTCATTAATTGTTTATGGTTCATTGAACAAGCATGGGAAACATGTTTAAACCCTTTACAATGAAGATATGTGAAGTTATTTGGATTTTTACTAATTATCTTTGAAAGATAGGGTCCTGAGAAATGGATGTTTCTTTTTTATATAGGCGATATCATTGAATCTCACATGGAGGGGAAATTGTTGTATTGTTCACCAGGCCCTGTAAAGACCTATGCAAAATATAAACATTGTTTGAGCTTACCTCTGAGCCCTCTGACAAAGGCCCACTGCTGTGCAGTGTTCATTGAAGTGGAAACGATGTGCAAACAAAGGCAAGCGCCCAAAGCAACACACTCCGCTGAGTCTTTTCATCCCAGAATTGCAAATGAATGCAGCTTCCTCACCTGACTCCTGAAGGCCGTATCCCAGCGCCTCCAATCATCCTGTTATTGACAGAAGGTTGCCTGCGGGAAACTTTGAGTACTAAGTACAGAGGATGAGGCCTAAGTTAAGAAACATCCCCTCTGCCTGCCGGTACACTGGCAGGCCACACTGTCCAAGGCCAAAATGTGGATATGTCCCCTGATCAAATGGAATGCCACACGTCAACACCTGCTGGGTAAGATACTAATCCACTATCATTAAGTGATATGAAACTTTAGGATAAATGAACCCAATCTCCTGGGTGAACATGGACAGCATTCTAGACCCAGCCAAATGCAATGTCTGAATAGGACAAGTGTGGCCGCATATCAACTCATTGTAACAGAGCTATAGAGGGCCATGACATCACCTACAATTCTCGTCATCTACAAGTCTCTGGTAGGTAAAACCCCGCCTTATCTCAGCTCACTGGTCACCATTGCAACACCCACCCGTAGCACGCGATCCAGCAGGTATATCTCACTAGTCACCCCCAAAGCCAATTCTTCTTTTGGCCGCCTCTCCTTCCAGTTGTCTGCTGCCAATGACTGGAACCATCTACAAAAATCACTAAAGCTGGAGACTCTTACCTCCCTCACTAGCTTTAAGCACCAGCTGTCAGGGCAGCTCACAGATCACTGCACCTGTACATAGCTCATCTGTAAATAGCCCATCCAATCTACCTCATCCCCATACTGTATTTATTTATTTAGCTCCTTTGCACCCCAGTATCTCTACTTGTGCAATCATCTTCTGCACATTCTACCATTCCAGTGTTTAATTGCTATATTGTAATTACTTTGCCACCATGGCCTATTTATTGCCTTAACTCTCTTATCCTACCTCATTTGCACATGCTGTTTATAGGATTTGTTACTGTATTATTGATTGTATGTTTGTTTATTCCATGTGTAACTGTGTGTTGTTGAATGTGTCGAACTGCTTTGCTTTATCTTGGCCAGGTCACAGTTGCAAATGAGAACTCGTTGTCAACTAGCTTACCTGGTTAGCCTTTGTTAGGCTGATGCCTCCCTGCTCCACTGAGTTGTGTAACAACGTTAACGCCAAAGAAGTCAAATCAGGAGGAGAACTTCATTTGCCACTCAGTGGAAAGGCTTTAAAGCTATAATCCTTCATTTAAACAAAAACAGTGGTCACCCTGCCTCTGGTTTGGTATATTGCTGAGGGACGGGACTGGAGAAATGTAACCACTCAAATGTATTGACAGAGCTTTGGATGGAAGGGACTGACCATACATGATATCAAAATGATAGTTTTAACCAAGTTGAGGCTATACAGTGTTTACAAACATTGTAGTAAAACAAGCGTATATTTTGGATTCTGATGGGGTATGACATTTGAACTAAGCTCATGAGTTCTATTTTTCAAGAATAAATGGATATATATAATTCATTTGTAAATCAAAAATCTATGTAGCAACTAAGAACTCTATCTTTAAGGAAAGAAAGATTACTGGGAAAATTCCCCATTGTAGGAGGCAGCACAGAAGAGTTTGTGGTGAGGTATAGAGGATTAGATAGTAAACAGGGGATTTGTTAGGTAAATAACTTAGTAAATAAGTGTAGTAAACTATAGTAATCAGTTACTTAGCATCTATGTAAGCTTCACTTCTCTGTCACAATACCTGATGTTCAAGTTCGTTTCTATCGATTGCTTTTGTTGTTGGAACTGTATGAGGTTTAGGGATGGGTCCAAATTTACAGAACAGGTACCTGGAGGTAAATGGCTGGGGCAGGGTCATACTTTTTCAATTTCAGTCAAGGGGAGGGTTTGGTATTTTTTTAATCTAGTCCAGGGCAGGGTCATGTCATTTGTAATTTATGAAATTTCTATATTTCTCATTGTTTTAGAATTAGTTGCTTATTAGGCTATACACTGACTATACCAAACATTAGGAACACTTTCCTAATATTGAGTTGCACCCCCCCCTTTTGCCCTCCGAATAGCCTCAAAGGTGTCAAAAGCGGCCCATTCTTGACTCCAATGATTCCCACAGTTGTGTCAAGTTGGCTGGCTGTCCTTTGGGTGGTGGACCATTCTTGATACACACATGACTGTGAAAAACCCAGCAGTGTTGCAGTTCCTGACACAAACCGGTTTGCCTGGCACCTACTACCATACCCCGTTCAAATGCACTTAAATATTATGTCTTGCCCATTCACCCTCTGAATGGCACACATGCACAATCCATGTCTCAATTGTCTCAAGGTTTAAAATATTTTTTTAACCTGTCTCCTCCCCTTCATCTACACTGATTGAAGTGGATTTAACAGGTGACATCAATAAGGGATCAAAGCTTTCACCTGGTCAGTTTGTCATGGAAAGAGCATGTGCTGTTAGTGTTTTGTATACTCAGTGTATACCGATGTGTCTCTGATGCCACCCCTCTTCTCTGATTCTCTGCAGAGCGTGCAATATCAAGTGCGCCTATAGGCTATTTAGTGTGGTCACAATCAAATGATACATAGCCTTTAGACTATGAAGTGTATGCTCGGAGAAGCACAGACCAAAGTTATATTTCTAAGATAGCTGCTGGGATGGTGTAAATAAAATGAGGCTGCATTATACACTGCAATTGATATTCCAACCCTGAGCTCAGGCCTGCTCTGGCTGATCAAAACCTTTTTTGTATGCTGCCTAACCAATGGCTGTGCTGTGTAGTTCTATGGTGGCAGTTCAGGAGGTGAGACAAAGGCTTCTTCTGAAAATAACTTTGATTAGGCCTAATCCCCAAAACGCCTAAAGCCTATGTTCTGTTCAGTTTGAGAAAGAGAGTGCGAAGATGAGGAGGAAGACCGGAGGTCAACTTTGATAGTTTTTAATAAAATAAATTATCGTAGCAGCAAGCTATGTTTCTTGCCCATGATGTAGGCCTATTTATCAGAGTTATTGACCTCACAATAACCCAGATTCAAGTAAACTTGCAGTGCCTTCAGAAAGTATTCATACCTCGACTTATTCCACATTTTGTTGTGTTACAGCCTGAATTCAAAACGGATTACATAGATGTTTTTCTCTCACCCATCAGAAATCTCATTTACATAAGTATTCACACCCCTGAGTCAATACTTTGTAGCACCACATTTGGCAGTGATTACAGCTGTGAGTCTTTCAGGGTAAGTCTCTAAGAGCTTTCCATGCCTGGATTGTGCAACATTTGCCCATTATTATTTTTAAAATTCTTCAAGCTCTGTCAAATTGGTTATTGATCATTGCTAGACAACCATTTTCAGGTCTTGCCATACATTTCCAAGTAGGTTTATATCAAAACTGTAACTAGGCCACTCAGGAACATTCACTGTCTTCTTGATAAGCAACTCCAGTGTAGATTTGGCCTTGTGTTTTAGGTTATTGTCCTGCTGAAAGGTGAATTTATCTCCCAGTGTTTGGTGGAAAGCAGACTGAACCAGGTTTTCCTCTAGGATTTTGCCTGTGCTTAGCTCAATTCCATTTATTTTTTATCCTGAAAAACTCCCGTCCTTAACGATTACAGGCATAACCATAACATGATGCAGCCACTACTGTGCTTGACAATATATTTAAGAAATGAGGTAGGCCTTCACAGTAATGTGTTGTAATCAGGAAAATAAGTTAATTGCTTTTCAACAATTTAGTAGTGTTACTTCAATGCCTTGTTGCAAACAGGATACATGTTTTGGAATATTTGTATTCTGTACAGTGTTCCTTCTTTTCCCTCTGTCATTTAGGTTAGTATTTGAGTAACTACAATGATGTTGATCCATCCTCAGTCTTCTCCTATCACAGCCATTAAACTCTGTTTCAAAGTCACCGTTGGCCTCATGGTGAAATCCTTGAGCAGTTTCCTTCCTCTCTGTCAACTGAGTTAAGAAGGACGCCTGTATCTTTGTCGTGACTGGGTAGATCAGTGACACAAATGTAATATCCAGGCTGTAACACAACATGTGGAAAAAGGGGTGCGAATACTCTGTACATTGTGATGCTGAAACTTGAAGCAGCAGCTGCAGCACAATCAATCGGAAATGGACAGCTCATGGTGCTGAAAGTAGGCATATTTGAACAGGCATCATTCATTTCTAACAAGAGGGCTTTGCGTTGATGCCTATTCCTTCCTATTTAAGAAATGAGGTAGGCCTACCTACCCAGGCTATATGCTGCTATATACATACATTTGTCATTCAATTCCTCCACCCACCATGTACTCTTTAAATAACAGCCCTTCACTGACAGGGATGTAGGCGAAGTTAAAACCAAGACAGAGGGTATGCCATAGGTCTAACTTTTAAAGAAAATGGAAAGAGAAAAACACAGGACTACCCCTTGTTAGCTTAAGACAAGAAAATAAACCTGATCTGATTATATAAAGTCATTTATAACAGCGCTTTGGTCCGTGGTGCTTTATGCTAGAAACAAGCTGTATAATACCCAGGAAAGATGTGGATACATATGGATATATTAGAGTTTGTTTATTTGCCATTCAGAGGCTGAGCTACAACCTATGGCCAAGGAGATACATTTTTTTATTTTGCCTGGGAAGTAATCTAATTCTGTCACTATCAATTGATTAAGCTATTCACTTTCTGTACAGTAGATGTTTAAACCAAGACAGCTTTCAGGGAAACACCTGTGCCTTCTCTGGTTGGGTTAAGCCACAGATGAAGAGTAGCCAGCAGTTAAAGATGATTTGTTTCTGGTAGGCCTACTCTGTCTGGGGTGGAAAGGTAGGCCTAACGTTTGAAAGTACCATGCTCAGATTCCTAACGATGTCACAGATTTAATTATTTACCAACTGTGGCCAGTTTCATTGCAAACACACACCGACTTGGAGAAATATGGTAAGATGAACACATTGGCCCATGTCTCGGTCCATTCTTAGCCTGTAATTTCAGTAATTTGTGTGGTATTAAAAAGGATTTTGCTAATATGTAAAATGACAGAATTGCATGAAATGTTAATGAAAGTGTTTTTTCCCCCTCTAACCTGCAAATAAAATTATAGATTAATGCAGTGCTTTTACTATAAAGGAGATCTTTCCATCACTGCTCTTGCCCATGGTGGTCTGCGAACCCACGACCGTGTGGCCAGCAGCCCTGTGCAAAATTCCTGCATTGCCATGTAATGCTTAAAGGACGAAAAAAACAGTTTCTAAAACTGTACATACTCTGGTGTGTCCAAGAAGTGAAGGTAAACAGTAGAAATGTTTTCTGCTATCCACTTAGTTTTCATTATTATTTGGGGTATAGGGGAGGGTCACTTATTTTAAAGGTTCAGGGAGGGTTTAGGTCAAATATATTTTTCTGAAAGGAGGGCCATCCATTTTCATTTCAGAGTGGTCCGATTTTCTCCATGTAACCCTTATAAATAAACGGTCACTCCCTTAGTCTGACATTTTGTTTACCGGTATAAGTTAGTTGCACAGTTCGTTAACAACACGGCAGTGAGTGTGAGCAGTGTTCAGAGATTTGCTGCAGTTGTGTCAGGTTGTATTTATGAATTTCAATAAAGTGTTTGTTTTCCCTCTCCTCTCCAGGGGAAAGATGGATGGTATGATCAAGTGATGTGCTTGACAGAAATGTTTTTTTTTCTCATCTCAAGTGCATCAGTAAAATGGTCCGGCTGTTGCCAATAAATAGCTCATCCTTATTTCCATCCAAACATTTATGATGATGAATTCACTTCCAAACAATAACTGTATTACCATTCCACCACGCAATAACAAGACACAATGTTACTGTAAACAAACACCTGCATTTATTTACATTAAAACTAAAGCAAAAATAATTCCTATCACAAGTGGTAAATTGTTCAATAATGAAAACAAACAAACCAGTTTGAAAAGCTGATGAATCATATAATCATTTCAAACATTGTATATATTATATGTGTAAAACCAAAAATGCCTCAAGATGCAAACATACATTTTATTTAACAAATCACTACTCAGAAGCATTGACATCAAATTATCCTATGTTCCGTATTAATATTTGTATCTAATGCATAGAAAAACAGGAAATGGGAAAAATATGAGTTAAGCTCCCACTGAGAAGATATGCAAAATAGTTTAAAAATGTCCTTCCAATGCACATGAACAGACAGGAGCAATGGAGATAAGAACACATGAAAACACACTTGTGGACATAGATACATAATTCCATATTTATGACTGAAAATGCAAAAGGTTAAACGAAAGGATATCATTGTCACTCAGTAAGGCCAAATTTGTTCCATGAACTTAGAGCCTTTTGCATTCCTTTAATATTTTAAGTAGAAACTGTGCACCAATATTACATTTTTAAAAGACTTGACTTGACCTTTAATATAGATCACATGGAGAATTCAATAAATCAGATTTTATGAAATTTTTTTTTTTCATCATTTCGACATGTCCGTTAACCCTCTTAATCCCAACATGTCTCCGTGTTCACCATTGTGGTTAAGCCCTAGTTATTTTGTTGCTTTGACAAAAAGCCATTTCTGAAGAATATGATTTAATGTGATTAGTGATTTGTTTACATCTGTCCCTCATTTTAAAGGAGAGGTTATTTTTTACAACCAAATCTCTTTGTTTCAAAATAAAGAAAACACCAACATTGTGTCTTAATAGGATGTTGGGCCACCACAAGCTGCCTGAAAAGCTTTTCTACGAGGGGCTGGAACTTCCTGTGGAGAAGCAACCCATGCTTTCAATAGACTACACACTTTGTATCACCCATTTACAAAGCGGTATCGATCGAGTTGCAACAAATTGGAATACAACATTGCGGAATGACACAATTTCATGTGTACAACATCTAAAAAGACCTGTATCACTATACTGAGAGCTTTGATGTTTCGAAAAGGACATATATCGGTGTTTTTGGAGCCTTTGTTTATGTGTTTTGTTGGCCCACATACTACACAACGAGGATGAGAGTGATTTGCTGTTTGGAGTAAGTTTCTCAAAAACATGTGAAATCACAAAAAGGTGTCTGGACCTTTTTGAGATTTGGTTGTAAAAAATAAAAATGGGTCTCCTTTATGGTCAACCCTGCTATGTGAACTGAACTCTCATTTTAATGTGGTGAAAATATTCATTTTTGTATATTTTCTTCTAAAAGAAACATCTAATAGTAAAATCCTAGTGGAAAAGCAGGTGAGCTGGTTCTATTTTCAGCCATGTCCTGGTGTTTTGTGGTGGAAAAGCAGGTGAGCTGGTTCTATTTTCAGCCATGTTCTGGTGTTTTGTGGTGGAAAAGCAGGTGAGCTGGTTCTATTTTCAGCCATGTTCTGGTGTTTTGTGGTGTAAAAGCAGGTGAGCTGGTTCTATTTTCAGCCATGTTCTGGTGTTTTGTGGTGGAAAAGCAGGTGAGCTGGTTCTATTTTCAGCCATGTCCTGGTGTTTTGTGGTGGAAAAGTGAACAGGTTGAACAGAACATGTCAACTCTGTTACCGTAAGGTAGACGGAATAGACATTTAACAATTATACTTTTTGGTGAAGCTTACATTCAATTGCGCCTCCCTGTTTCCCGTCTTGAGACAGGAAAACATGTTTTTTATGAAAGCGCATGTGCTCTTTATGACAGAATTTTAAAATTAGGTGTTATACTACTCAAAAGGCACCCAATTAGTGGAACGACACATCTATATCCTACATGAGACAATTCATCCAGGGATTATATCAGACCTTCTGTTGCAAACATGCGCACCCCCCCACCCCCACCGAGGGTCAGGGGACTTATAGCACTATGACAATTTGCCTCATAAAACCCCCTTTTTCCCCCCTGATATCCAGTGCATGTATATCTTGATAGCTACAGAAATAGAACAAGATCCCTAGTAAATGCAATCCCTTTGAAAACCAACAGAATGACAGGAAGAAACAAAACGCATGGAGGAGCTTCAAACGAGCCAGACCAAAACCATTCCAGCATGAACTACTGTATGCAAATGTACCAGACCCAACGCATATGACATAAAGCCCTATCCCTTCACAGCAGCTCTCTCTCTCCCATTCTCTAAGAACCATTCAAAATCAAAACAGTGTTGAAGCAAGTTAAATACTTGTGTCTTTCTTTCTTCTATACACTGATATTGGCTAAATATTCCTTGAAGCGCAAGAGCAGACAGTCCAAACACATGTCGAGGAGACAAGTGCATTTCTAAGTGGTAAGGAGGATATGCTGGAGTGTCAGGCATATGGACTTGCAGTGAGAAGCTCTCCAGCCCTCAAACAGAGATGACAACAGGAGCTTAAAGATGCACTCCGGGATCCAAATTCATAACGCATGACATTATGACGTACTACCAAAAAAACAGGGAACACTTTCGGCTCGTGAGCACCACTTTCAAAACTACTGGCTGATATACACTTTCAAAAATACTGGCTGAAATTGTACAAAAGTATGAGAATGCATCTGCTTTTCATCTTAAATAAGCCAGTGGTGATAAACTCTATTTATATAACTTCAAAGCTGTAGAGTTGGTGGAAAATGTTGTGAGAGATGTTGTGAGAGATTGTTCTTTTCAAAGCTCTTAGTAGCAAGTGAAAATGGCTATAACATGTTTTATTTCAATAAAAGCTGTATGTGCACTCTGACTTTCCCCTGCCCTTGCCTCTGGTGCTAGCTAGCATTGCTCACTGATGTTCATATGAGAATGGTATGGGGGAGGGGTATTATGAGCATATAAAGGATGGTACATCCGTCTCTGGTATGTACGTGTAGGTTGGTGGTTGAAGAGAGAGATGTAGCATTAGTCTCTGTTACGCTGTGGACAGCATTGCATCATCGTCACTTTCCTTCCCGGAGTGTCTGCTGGAACCCCTCTCCTTCTCTACACTGAGGTGTCTCCGGTACAGAGGAGGGCTGTGGGAGGAGAGAGGAGAAAGAGAGGGCTTTATATAGGAGAAACACTGCTGAACTGAACCCTGGCTGAAAACTACAGGTGCTTGAGATATGTAGAGGTCACAGGACACATATCAAGCTTCCTCCAGAGGTCAAGGCCAGGGACAGTATAAGCTGCTCCAATAGCAGCGCAGCACAATGACCCTTTCCACTGTGTCAATCAATAGTGCAGCAAAGATCATGCAGGGATGCCAAGGGCCAAACAAACCAAAACACTGGATTTCAAGGTCAGAACATATGCCTTTCTCTGGAAGCTTCGTAACAGCCATATGGTGAGGTGGAAGGATAGAGTGAAAAAAGAAAAGGTTTAAGGTTAGCATGGTTAAAGATCAGTCTTCCATAACCCTGCTTCAGGGCTAAAGTAGAGCATCCATTTTTACTTTGAACAACATAATGAAATAAGAATAAAGCAGTGGCACAGTAAATATACTAAGCTGGGTAACATCACCTCTATAGTCAAAGTGACTCTGCCCACATTTCTATTATTATTATTATTATTATTATTATTATTATTATTATTATTATTATTATTATTATTATCCTGCTGTTAAATAAACTGACCTACTGTATGGTTAATCTAGCATATTAAATACATGGTGGCTATATGCAGTAATCAGTGTTCATGTTCATTTAGGTGTATAGTTATGTCTTGTTGAGGCCTGGAGGGAGCACATTTAAAGTGCTTGATGGATGGTTGTGTACCAGGGATTGTGCTGTACTGCAGTCATTAATCACATGGGCACCTAGCTGTCTACTACATTCAAAACATCACTATGCACCACGTTCAGGGAGAAATCTCTATTTACATGCACAGACAATTATGTGTGCCATTTTATATGCTTAGAGATGGGGAACCTTATGCCAAAGTATGTTTCATCTAAGCAATTGTCATGAGTCATCATTACTCCTCAAAAAGAAATGCATTGTTCTGTGGTATTTCATATCTACCTGGACCCACACAGAGTGGATAAACACTTACATTTTAGCACACGCTCTTACCCATAGCGACTTAAAGTAGCAATTAGGGTTAAGAGCTTTGCTCAAGAGCACAGAGATATTTTTTACCGAGTCAGCTCGGAGACTCGAACCAGCGACCTTTCGTTTACTGGCCCAATGCTCTTAACATTTATTCTTTTGTTTGTCAGCCCCAGCCACGAACTCAGGCTCTGTGTGTAGTTAACCACCCTCTCTGCCCAGTCATCACCATTTTACCTGTTGTTGTTTCAGCTGATGTTGTCTCACGCATTGTCTTAGCTAGCTCTACAAATCAACACCTGTGATTACTTTATGCCTCGCTGTATGTCTCTGTCATATGTCAATATGCCTTGCATACTGTTGTTTAGGTTAGTCATCATTGTTTTAGTTTACAATGGAGCCCCGAGTTCCACTCATTATACTTCTGATACCTCCTTTTTCCCACCTCCCACACGTGGTGACCTCACTCATTATAACCAGCTTATCCAGAGATACAACCTCTCTTATCCTCACTCAGTGCCTGGGCGTACCTCCGCTGTACCCGCATCCCACCATACCAGTCTGCACATTATGCCCTGAATCTATTCGATCACGCCCAGAAATCTGCTCCGTTTTGATAGCCTTTAGCCGTACCCTCATCCTACTCATCCTCTGTTCCTCAGGTGATGTGGAAGTAAACCCAGGCCCTGCGTGTCCCCAGGCACCCTCATTTGTTGTCTTCTGTGATCGAAAAAACATTGGTTTCATGCATGTCAACATCAGAAGGTTCCTCCCTAAGTTTGTTTTACTCACTGCTTTAGCACACTGCCAACCCTGATGTCCTTGCCATGTCTGAATCCTGGCTTAGTAAGGCCACCAACAATTCTGAGATTTCCATACCCAGCTACAAGATTTTCCGTCAAGATAGAAATGCCAAAGGAGGAGGAGTTGCAGTCTACTGCAGAGACAGCCTGCAACGTAATGTCATACTTTCCAAGTCCATACCCAAACAGTTCGAACTTCTAATTTTAAAAATGACCCTCTCTAGAAATAAGTCTCTCACTGTTGCCGCCTGCTATCGACCCCCCCTCCGCTCCCAGCTGTGCCCTGGACATCATTTGTGAATTGATCGCCCCTCATCTAGCTTCAGAGTTTGTTCTGTTAGGTGACCTAAACTGGGATATGCTTAACACCCCACTGTTAAACACTCCCTAAAACACTTCTGCGAGCAGGCCTTCCTAATCAACCTGGCCCGGGTATCCTGGAAGGATATTGACCTCATCCCGTCAGTCGAGGATGCCAGTTCATTCTTTAAAAGTAATTTCCTTACCATCTTAGATAAGCATGCCCTGTTAACAAAATGCAGAACCAAGAACAGATATAGCCCTTGGTTCACTCCAGACCTGACTGCCCTTGACCAGCACAAAAACATCCTGTGACGGACTGCAATAACATCGACTAGTCCCCACGATGTGCACCTGTTGAGGGAAGTCAGAAAAGCAAAGGCTTGCTTTTTCAAGCAGAAATTCACATCCTGTAGCTCCAAAACAATTTGGGACACTAACGTCCATGGAGAACAAGAGCACCTCCTCCCAGCTGCCCACTGCACTGAGGCTAGGTAACACGGTCACCACTGATAAATCCATTTCAATAAGCATTCCTCAGCGGGTGGCGATGCCTTCCTCCTGGCTACTCCAACCCCGGCAAACAGCTCCGCCTCCCTTGCAGCTACTCGCCCAAGCCTCCCCAGCTTCTCCTTCACCCAAATCCAGACAGTAGACATTCTGAAAGAGCTGCAAAACCTGGACCAGTACAAATCAGCTGGGCTAGACAATCTGGACCCTCTCTTTCTAAAACTATCCGCCGCCACGGTTGCAACCCCTATTACCAGCCTGTTCAACCTCTTTCATATCGTCTGAGATCCCTAAAGATTGGAAAGCTGCCACGGTCATCCCCCTCTTCATAGGGGGTGACACCCTAGACCCAAACTGTTACAGACCTATATCCATCCTGCCCTGTCTAAATAAAGTCTTCGAAAGCCAAGTTAATAAACAGATCACTGACCATTTTGAATCCCACCGTACCTTCTCCGCTGTGCAATCCGGCTTCCGAGCCGGTCATGTGTGCACATCAGCCACACAAGGTATTAAACGATATCATAACCGCCATCAATAAAAGACAGTACTGTGCAGCAATCTTCATCGACCTGGCCAAGGCTTTCGACTCTGTCAATCACCGTATTCTTATTGGCAGACTCAATAGCCTTGGTTCTAATGACTGCCTCGCCTAGTTCACCAACTACTTTGCAGACAGAGTTCAGTGTGTCAAATCGGAGGGCATGTTGTCCAGACCTCTGGCAGTCTCTATGGGGTACCACAGGGTTCAATTCTCACTCCGACTCTTTTCTCTGTGTTTATCAATGTTGCTCTTGCTGCAGCAATTCCCTGATCCACCTCCACGCAGACGACACCATTCTGTATACCTCTGGTCCTTCCTTGGACACTATGCTAACTAACCTCCAAACGAGCTTCAATGCCATACAACACTCCTTCCGTGGCCTCCAACTGCTCTTAAACGCTAGTAAAACCAAATGCATGCTTTTCAACCGTTCGCTGCCCGCACCCGCCTGCCCTACGAGCATCACCACCCTGGACGGTTCCGACCGAGAATATGTGGACAACTATAAATACCTAGGTGTCTGGCTAGACTGGAAACTCTCCTTCCAGACTCATATTAAACATCTCCAATCCAAAATCAAATCTAGAGTCTGCTTTCCATTTCGCAACAAAGCCTCCTTCACTCACGCCGCCAAACTTACCCTAGTAAAACTGACTATCCTACCGATCCTCGACTTCGGCGATGTCATCTACAAAATAGCTTCCAATACTCTACTCAGCAAACTGGATGCAGTTTATCACAGTGCCATCCATTTTGTTACCAAATCACCTTATACCACCCACCACTGCGACCTGTATGCTGTAGTCGGCTGGACCTCGCTACATATTCGTCGCCAGACCCACTGGCTCCAGGTCGTCTATAAGTCTATGCTAAGTAAAGCTCCGCCTTATCTCAGTTCACTGGTCACGATAACACCCACCCGTAGCACACGTTCCAGCAGGTGTATCTCACTGGTCATCCCCAAAGCCAACACCTCATTTGGTCACCTTTCCATCCAGTTCTCTGCTGCCAGTGACTGGAACGAATTGCAAAAATCGCTGAAGTTGGAGACTTATTTCCCTCACCACTATCTGAGCAGCTAACCGATCGCTGCAGCTGTACATATTCCATCTGTAAATAGCCCACCCAATCTACCTCATCCCAATACTGTTTATTTTATTTTATTTACTTTTCTGCTCTTTTGCACACCAGTATCTCTACTTGCACATCATCATCTGATTCATTTATCCCTCCAGTGTTAATCTGCTAAATTGTAATTATTCGCTCCTATGGCCTATATATTGCCGACCTCCTTTATTTTTTATACTGTGTGGTTGACTTGTTTGTGTTATTGGCTTGTTTATTGTTTACTCCATGTGTAACTCTGTGTTACACTGCTTTGCTTTATCTTGGCCAGGTCGCAGTTGGAAATGAGAACTTGTTCTCAACTAGCCTACCTGGTTAAATAAAGGTGAAATAAAAAATAAATAAATAAATGAAACTGATAGGCCGTCATTGTAAAATAAGAATTTGTTCTTAACCGACTTGCCTGGTTAAATAAAATGTTTAAACTGCTAGGCTACCTGCCGCTAGGCTACCTTCAAGTTCATACCTAGCATGAACTTCAACTTGTCAAATGAACAAATACGTAATCAAACAAGGTTAACATGTTAATAATGTTGCTATAAAGTCAACATATTTGGTTAGAGTCACACCATGCTTTCACTCCATTCCCAGGCATAACCTACTGTAGGCCAGGGGCTTTAGCAACTATCAGACTTGTAGAAATACTTCATCACTGTGCTGTCCATCCTTTTCTTCTTCTTGGGGTCTCTGTTCAGCGCCCTCTTCCTCATCTGAGGCAGGGCGGGCTGGACCTCTCTTCACACTGTTGGCGCTGCGGTAGGAGTCAGTTGAGGCCGAGCTGGAGGAAGAGGACTCCTCCTTCCTGGAGTCTTTCCTGGACTTCTTGCCATTTGTCTTGGAGATCCTCCTGTTACGACATTCGTCTTGAGTCTGAGAAGCTCTTGTTGGCCTTGCCTCTGCGGGAGCTGGAGCTGCTGGAAGACCTGGTGTTTTAGTCCACCACCGAGCCAGACACTGAGCGACACACAATGTAAAATACCGCCCAGACCCTCATCCTTCTTCACGGCTCACACTGGTGATGCTGCTAATGGTGGTCATAATATCATCATCCATGTTCGGCATGCTAGGGGCCAGGAAGGACACCTAGTCAAAGCCAGGGCTGTGTGGGGCCCAGCAACACTCCAGACCCTTCCTGGTCCTGCTGGTGGCCTCAGAGTAGGCCTGGGAGATAACCGAGCAATGGTCATCATCTTGGGACTTATTTTATTTTAAGAGATGACCAACATGCTGTCGTCCTAGTCTGTGGACTTAGACTTGGCTCAGTGTTAGAGTCGACTTAAACTTGGCCTTGCATAGGAAGGTGCGGTCCGGGGTATACTGAAGAGGGAGCTCTCACCCCCTTGGCATCCGATGGAGTCTTTCAGGTTGGAGCACTTCCTGTAGCTAGGAAACTCATCACAGACACCGACCTGCTGTCTACTTCCTTGCGCCCTCCTTTTATCTCCTTACAGTCTTTCCCTTCCTTTGCATCTACATCCACTGCATTTCTGAGAGGCCATGAGGAGGGTGTAGGAAACAGACACCATGGAAACAAATCAACAGAGATACATGAAAGAAACAGATGGGAATTTAGAGACTTGAGAGAGAAATGATGAAATTGAAGCGAGTCTAATAAGGAAAGTTAGGTTGTGAGTCGATCTGCTAAAGCTCATCAAAGAAAGCAGGTATATACGGGGCTAACCTGTTCTGTCTGCCAGGGGGGAGGAGATGTATTCATCTCAGGCAGAGCAGAGAGAGGGGCCATTTAGCAGACATGCCAGCTGGCCATGGGCCACTTCAATAAATCTGACAGGCAGCACAGCGCCTGCTTCCCTCTGCCTGCTGTCATTAGAGGGATGATAGGGAGGCAGAGAGAGATGACACCTAATCTCATGAAATACTTACCCTTCCATTCCACCCTGCCTCAGGTAATCCTGGGCTCTTTAGCTCTCAGCAGGGTAAAGGCATATAGGATGGGAATGAGGAAGCCTGCACTGCTCTATCAGGGACCAGCCAGAAATAATGGGGGTGATATCATAATGAAGTGCCTGAGGACTGAGGAGGCTAATAAACAGACCAACAGACAAACACAACACTGACCTGGAGGTCTTCAGACTGCCCTCAGCTGACAGGGTCTTGGTGGATCCCTTATTCTTGGACAGCCAGGACTTAACATCGTCCACACTGTCCTCCACCTCTGAGTCCGTGTCCAAGTCGTCACCACTGTGGGAAAGAGACCGAAGGAGAGTGAACAGTGTTGTTATGCTGCTGTTTGCAGGAGGCAGAGCAGTTTAAACCCAGGGAGGGCTATTACAGATCCGCCACAGAGGACAACTGTTGGTTTGGACAGGAAGTACAACACAGATGACCCCCACACACAGACCAATCAAAAGTCATGAATGTCATAACATAACCACTTTCTGATGCATTTAGTCAAACAGCAGATGTGTTTCAGTCATGGTGGCAATAAACTGTGGTTAGTGCTATGTAAAGGCAGGCAAGCTTTAGGGAGACCACAACAGCCTATTGACTTCAAGCAATGAAAGATCCATATGCACCCATTCGCAAACTAGTTTACTAGTCAAGTGTTGTACTCCTACTTTCTGAATATGAATCAAATTATCTGTCACAAAGCTAAAGTTATGCCAAAGTAACTAAGTTCGGTGAAAAAACTAAAGCAAAGCTAATTTGAAAGCAAGAATAAACAGCTATTAGACAATTGGTGCATCCATAAATATGGGTACAGTACCTGAGTGCTTTCACTTCCCGTGTTAAGTGTATAATCGCTTACGATGGGGGCGGTCGAGCGAAACGACTCGTGGTGCCTCCGAGCAGAGCAGAATGCAAACGAATGGAGCTCATGAAGGCGTAATTAACTTGGTGGCCATAGTCCGGCTGTTAAGGCCTCTGTGGTGTGTGGCTGAGCGTGGCCTGTTGATGTAGATTGTTATTGGGGCTGAGCCGATGACAGCCCTCTAGCCCTGGCCTTGACAATAACAAGCAGTAAACAGAGACTGGAAGGAACCCAAGGAGAAAGTATATTAGATCATGCCTCTGAAAGGTCGGCAGGCACATTTCAATCCGGATTCATCTGTTCCTCACTCCCAGAGGTGAAGCATCTCTGCCTCTGCATTATGCATCTGTTTGTGTCCGGGAGAGGAAGGGAGAGGGGAGGAGGGAGGAGAGAAGAGGGAGGGCACCCAGAGGGTCTAAAAACTTAGATTATGAACAAATATGTCTGGGAACCATTAAGCCTAGCAGTGTTCTTTAGTTTATAGTAACAGAATGAGCTATAAAAGGAACATCCTCAAAGAACACACACTGCAATCAAGGAGTAGTAATCATTTGGATCATAACCAACAAATGTTCAGCGTCTGACGTCAATCCAATCAACAATGTTCAGCGTCTGACGTCAATCCAATCAACAATGTTCAGCGTCTGACGTCAATCCAATCAACAATGTTCAGCGTCTGACGTCAATCCAATCAACAATGTTCAGCGTCTGACGTCAATCCAATCAACAATGTTCAGCGTCTGACGTCAATCCAATCAACAATGTTCAGCGTCTGACGTCAATCCAATCAACAATGTTCAGCGTCTGATGTGGCATGACAGCAATACAAATACCAAAGCAAGGCATGTCCCAGCTTATCTGGTGAGGCTGGGACAGAATGCAAAGTGCTTGTCACGAGCCAACATAGTGCATCATATTCAAAGAGGTCTCCGATGGACTTCTTAAATGGTAATAGTTAAATGGTATAGACCGCTGGGTAGCATCCCCCTGCTCACATATCCATTAGCAATATGTTGCTCAGAACAACACAATAAACCACACGTTCAACCAAGTCTCCATGGAGAACAAAATGTTTGAGTTGCCTCCTCTCTACCTGCATGAAGGCACACACAAACTGGATGGAGAGACCACTTTGGGGGAGAGAATGAGAGACAATTCTGGCCATTGCGGCAGTCTATGGACATCAACATTAGCTACATTAGATTCAGTCACTCCTTTTCCATGTATCAAACAAAGCTTGATGGGAAAGGAATGACTCCCACAAAGTCTACAAGGCGAAACTACGCACATCTTTCCCACATACACACCAACACCTGCACTGGAGCAGCTCTGGCACACAGAGGCGGCTTGTAATCGAGGGCTTTGCAAATGGTGTCACACAATTTATGTCCTTGGCCTCACACCACTGGCGAAACAGTGCTGAGGCTCCAGGGAGCACCGGATTTAGAGCTCGACATTAATTGCTTCTGACAATCGGCCTCCACTGGTTGTATATCTCAGTTACATATTTTACCTTTATTTATTACATATACAGTACCAGTCAAAAGTTTGGACAGACCTACTCATTCAAGGGTTCTTTATTTTTACTATTTTCTACATTGTAAAATAATAGTGAAGACATCAAAACTATGAAATAACACATACGGAATCATGTAGTAATCAATAAAGTGTTAAACAAATCATTATGAGATTCTTCAAGTAGCCACCCTTTGCCTTGATGACAGCTCTGCACACTCTTGGCATTCTCTCAACCTTCAAGCTTCATGAGGTAGTCTCCTGGAATGCATTTCAATTAACAGGTGTGCCTTGTTAAGTTAATTTGCGGAATTTTTCCTTCTTAATGCGTTTGAGACAATTAGCTTTATCTTGGCAAGGTACGGATGGTATACAAAAGATATCCCTAGTTAGTAAATACCAAGTCCATTTTATTGCAAGAACAGCTCAAATGTGCAAAAAGAAACACTCCATTACTTTAAGACAAAGGTCAGTCAATCTGGAAAATGTCAAGAACTTTGAAAGTTTCTTCAAGTGCAGTCGCAAAAACTACCAAGCACTATGATGAAACTGGCGATCATGAGGACCGCCACAGGAAAGGAAGAACCAGAGTTACCTCTGCTGCAGAGGATAAGTTCATTAGAGTTAACAGCACTTCAGATTGCCTCAGAATTCAAGAAACAGTCATCTCAACATCAGCTGTTCAGAGGAGACTGCGTGAATCAGGCCTTCATTGTCAAAATGCTGCAAAGAAAACACTACTAAACAAGACCAATAAGAAGAAACTTGTTTGGGCCAAGAAACACAAGCAATGGACATTAGACCAGTGGAAATCTATCCTTTCGTTTGTTGAGTCCAAATTTTAGATTTTGGTTCTAACCACTGTCTTTGTGAGACGCAGAGCAGGTGAACGGATGATCTCAGCATGTGTGGTTCCCACCGTGAAGCATGGAGGAGGAGGTGTAATGGTGCTTTGCTGGTGACACTGTTGGTGATTAATTTAGAAGTCAAGGCACACTTAACCAGCATGGCTACCACATCATCCTGTAGCGATACACCATCCCATCTGGTTTGCGCTTACTGGGACTATCACTTGTTTTTCCACAGGACAATGACCCAAAACACACCTCCAGGCTGTGTAAGGGCTATTTGACCAAGAAGGAGGGTGATGGAGTGCTGCATCAGATGACCTGACCTCCACAATCACCTGACCTCAACCCAATTGAGGTAGTTTGGGATGAGTTGGACTGCAGAGTGATGGAAAAGCAGCCAACAAGTGCTCAGCATATGGGGGAAATCCTTCAAGACTGTTGGAAAAGCATTCCTCGTGAAGCTAGTTGAGAGAATGCCAAGAGTGTGCAAAGCTGTCATCAAGGCAAAGGGTGGCTACTTTAAAGAATCTCAAATATATCAAAAACACTTTTTTGGTTACTACATGATTCTAAATGTGTAATTTCATAGTATTGATATCTTCACTATTATTCTACAATGTATAAAATAATAAAAATAAAAGAAAAACCCTTGATCGAGTACATATGTCCAAACTCTTGACTGGTACTGTACTTATATACCATCATACAGATCCTATGGATTATTCCTGTCTACAGTATTGTGCACATAGATCGTATTGGTCCCAGCATCTCATATCAAATCAAATGTTATTGGTCAACTACACATATTTAGCAGATGATATTGCAGGTGTAGCAAAATGCGTGTGTTCCTAGCTCCAACAGTGCAGTAGTATCTAAAAACGATTCACACAAATCTAAAAGTAAAAGAAAGAAATATCTAAATATTAGATTGAGCAATGTCAGAGTGGCATTAACTAAAATACAGTAGAATAGAATACATTATATACATATGAGATGAGTAAAGCAGTACATAAACATTATTAAAGTGGCCAGTGATTCGAAATCTATGTATATAGGGCAGCAGCCTCTAAGGTGCAGGGTTGCGTAACCGGGTGGAAGCCGGCTAGTGATGGCTGTTTAACAGTCTGATGGCCTTAAGATAAAAGCTGTTTTCCAGTTTGTCTCTCGGTCCCAGATTTGATGCACCTGTACTGACCTCGACTTCTGGATGATAGCGGGGTGAACAGGCCTTGGCGCGGGTGGATGAGGTCCTTCATGATCTTATTGGCCATCCTGTGACATTGGGTTGTGTAAGTGTCCTGAAGGGCAGGTAGTTTTCCCCCGGTGATGCGTTGGGCAGACCGCACCACCCTCTGGAGAGCCCTGCGGTTGCGGGTGGTGCAGTGGCCATACCAGGCGGTGATACAGCCCGACAGGATGCTCTCAATTGTGCATCTGTAAAAGTTTGTGAGGGTTTTAGGGGCCAAGACAAATTTCTTCAGCCTGCTGAGGTTGAAGAGGCGCTGTTGCGCCTTCTTCGCCACACTGTCTGTGTGGGTGGACCATTTCAGATCGTCAGTGATGAGTACGCCGAGGAACTTGAAACTTTCCACCTTCTCCACTGCGGTCCAGTCGATGTGGATAGGGGCGTGCTCCCTCGGCTGTCCACGACATCATGGTAACACACACTGTGTTTACTGCTCATAGCAGAGACAGATCAGGTCATTTGAGTACTGTGTGAACATTCAGACTCGGTACTGTACACTCTTCAAGGATTGGTTGTGTGATCTTCCGATGACCATGACGCGATACATTTGACAAAAAACTGCCTGAAATAGAATAGTGCACTGGAAAGATGACATCCTTTCCTCTTTTAATGTTTACAGTGCTTGTCAGAAAATATAAAATGGGAGCACTAATCGGTCTGAACATTCCCTTCACAATTCACTGACAAATCAATTCTTCCATTATCGTTTATCACACTGCTTTTACAAAATCAAATCACATTTTATTTGTCACATACACATGGTTAGCAGATGTTAATGCGAGTGTAGCGAAATGCTTGTGCTTCTAGTTCCGACAATGCAGTGATAACCAACAAGTAATCTAACTAACAATTCCAAAACTACTGTCTTATACACAGTGTAAGGGGATAAAGAATATGTACATAAGGATATATGAATGAGTGATGGTACAGGGCAGCATACAGTAGATGGTATCGAGTACAGTATATACATATGAGATGAGTATGTAGACAAAGTAAACAAAGTGGCATAGTTAAAGTGGCTAGTGATACATGTATTACATAAGGATGCAGTCGATGATAGAGTACAGTATATACGTATGCATATGAGATGAATAATGTAGGGTAAGTAACATTATTTAAGGTAGCATTGTTTAAAGTGGCTAGTGATATATTTACATCATTTCCCATCAATTCCCATTATTAAAGTGGCTGGAGTTGGGTCAGTGTCAATGACAGTGTGTTGGCAGCAGCCACTCAATGTTAGTGCTGGCTGTTTAACAGTCTGATGGCCTTGAGATAGAAGCTGTTTTTCAGTCTCTCGGTTCCAGCTTTGATGCACCTATGCTGACCTCGCCTTCTGGATGATATCGGGGTGAACAGGCAGTGGCTCGGGTGGTTGATGTCCTTGATGATCTTTATGGCCTTCCTGTAACATCGGGTGGTGTAGGTGTCCTGGAGGGCAGGTAAGTTTGCCCCCGGTGATGCGTTGTGCAGACCTCACTACCCTCTGGAGAGCCTTACGGTTGAGGGCGGAGCAGTTACCGTACCAGGCGGTGATACAGCCCGCCAGGATGCTCTCGATTGTGCATCTGTAGAAGTTTGTGAGTGCTATTGGTGACAAGCCGAATTTCTTCAGCCTCCTGAGGTTGAAGAGGCGCTGCTGCGCCTTCTTCACGACGCTGTCAGTGTGAGTGGACCAATTCAGTTTGTCTGTGATGTGTATGCCGAGGAACTTAAAACTAGCTACCCTCTCCACTACTGTTTGATGACGAGCTTGGAGGATACTATGGTGTTGAATGCCGAGCTGTAGTCGATGAACAGCATTCTCACATAGGTATACCTCTTGTCCAGGTGGGTTAGGGCAGTGTGCAGTGAGATTGAGATTGCGTCATCTGTGGACCTATTTGGGCGGTAAGCAAATTGGAGTGGGTCTAGGGTGTCAGGTAGGGTGGAGGTGATATGGTCCTTGACTAGTCTCTCAAAGCACTTCATGATGACGGAAGTGAGTGCTACGGGGCGGTAGTCGTTTAGCTCAGTTACCTTAGCTTTCTTGGGAACAGGAACAATGGTGGCCCTCTTGAAGCATGTGGGAACAGCAGACTGGTATAGGGATTGATTGAATATGTCCGTAAACACACCGGCCAGCTGGTCTGCGCATGCTCTGAGGGCGCGGCTGGGGATGCCGTCTGGGCCTGCAGCCTTGCGAGGGTTAACACGTTTAAATGTCTTACTCACCTCGGCTGCAGTGAAGGAGAGACCGCATGTTTTCGTTGCAGGCCATGTCAGTGGCACTGTATTGTCCTCAAAGCGGGCAAAAAGTTATTTAGTCTGCCTGGGAGCAAGACATCCTGGTCCGTGACTGGGCTGGGTTTCTTCTTGTAGTCCGTGATTGACTGTAGACCCTGCCACATGCCTCTTGTGTCTGAGCCGTTGAATTGAGATTCTACTTTGTCTCTGTACTGACGCTTAGCTTGTTTAATAGCCTTGCGGAGGGAATAGCTGCATTGTTTATATTCGGTCATGTTACCAGACACCTTGCCCTGATTAAAAGCAGTGGTTCGCGCTTTCAGTTTCACGCGAATGCTGCCATCAATCCACGGTTTCTGGTTAGGGAATGTTTTTATCGTTGCTATGGGAACGACATCTTCAACGCACGTTCTAATGAACTCGCACACCGAATCAGCGTATTCGTCAATATTTTTATCTGACGCAATACGAAACATGTCCCAGTCCACGTGATGGAAGCAGTCTTGGAGTGTGGAGTCAGCTTGGTCGGACCAGCGTTGGACAGACCTCAGCGTGGGAGCCTCTTGTTTAAGTTTCTGTCTGTAGGCAGGGATCAACATAATGGAGTCGTGGTCAGCTTTTCCGAAAGGGGGGCGGGGCAGGGCCTTATATGCGTCGCGGAAGTTAGAGTAACAATGATCCAAGGTTTTACCACCCCTGGTTGCGCAATCGATATGCTGACATACAGATCAAATGTGGGGACAATTTTGCTAAGTAACCATGGGGATTCACTTTCTTTTCTCAAAAGCATCTAAGTGAGGAACCCATAGTCTTGATGCTAACACAAAGACAGTGCACTGTGCTGATTCACATGAGCTGCCTGTGTCTGCTGGAAAATTAATGAATAACAATAAGAGGAAATGAATGACAGGGAAGTGTTCTCTATTGGAACAAGCAATTAGAGGTTAATACTGATACAAATAATGCATGCTGAGAAAATTAACTGGTGACACCAACTACAAATCACACACACTTTCATTCAAAATTGTGTCGCACATTGGCATTTTTTCATCAAAATATGACGAGCTACAACTGGAATCGGAATGTTAACTCAAATTATGAGTCTTTAAAATGAATACTTAACCAGAAATACTTATGTCCAAGTCTAAAGGGAGTATTAAACAAGCAGCTCAACCAGATTCTACAGAGAGCGAACATACAAAGCCGGGCGATTCCACGCCAGCTGACAATATTTTTGGTATCTCAGATTGTTCGGGCAATTCTCAAAGAAACTTCATAGGAGGAAGGATGTTTGAAAGATTTACCACAAACCATTGGAGAAAATCATGATGAAAGTGGCCATTTTAAGCCCTTTATAGACCTATACATGCCTCCCATAAGACGATGATCTATGAACATGATCCAGACATCTTGATGTCATTATGCTCCATAGTGTGTTCTAGCATGCAGTTCATTACACTGAGCTTTTAACACAATGCACATTAGTGACATCTTCTGGTCATCAATAAAAGCAGTGTTTGATGGTCAGATGTTTTCTCCTTGGTTCAGCAGTGACATGCCGACTCTAGCGGGCACATCCTTTTTTCTGAATCTTTTTAGAATTTAACTAATTTTGAGTCACAATTGTGTGTGTTATCTACTCTGACAATTAATACACAGATTAAAAAGGGGAAACCCAGTTAGATCTAGTTCTCTCCTCCATCTGAGGACTTTATATCAACTTTAAGGTGCATTACCACCACCAACTGGACTGCAGTGTGGACCTCAGTTCAGTAGCAAGCTAGCTAGCTAAACGTCCATGAGTGTTCGTGTTGTTTCGACATTGCCCCAAATTAATATAGTTGGTTCAGAGTTAGTTTTGATATTTCAACCTGTCCAGATTGCGTCTGGTATGGATGTACAAAATCAACATCCATGCGATGTTGAATGCACAAGCGTGCCTGATCTAGTCAGCATGTTAGTCATGACTCTTAGTAGCCCACAATTAGTTACCAGTGTAGGTTCACAGCTTCCATCACGCTTCCCTTTTTTGTTGTTGCTGTGAATCCATTTCATTTACTGTCAAAAACTGTGAATATATGGTATTATTTAGGATGCTTAATACCAAAGCTTATACTTTACTAAATACAACTAATTGTTTGAACAATGTGCATAAAGTGTGACGTCAAATAAAATATTTTCTAAATAATTTGCCTTCACAGGGATTCGACCCCATTCCCTGTTGTCTGTGAAAGGTTCTGGTCCCCGGGACCCATTCCCCGTTGTCTGTGAAAGGTTCTGGTCCCCGGGAACCCGACCCATTCCCTGTTGTCTGTGAAAGGTGCTGGTCCCCGGGAACCCGACCCATTCCCTGTTGTCTGTGAAAGGTTCTGGTCCCCGGGAACCCGACCCATTCCCTGTTGTCTGAGAATGGTTCTGGTCCCCGGGAACCCGACCCATTCCCTGTTGTCTGTGAAAGGTTCTGGTCCCCGGGAACCCGACCCATTCCCTGTTGTCTGAGAAAGGTGCTGGTCCCCGGGAACCCGACCCATTCCCTGTTGTCTGTGAAAGGTTCTGGTCCCCGGGAACCCGACCCATTCCCTGTTGTCTGAGAATGGTTCTGGTCCTCGGGAACCCGACCCATTCCCTGTTGTCTGTGAAAGGTTCTGGTCCCCGGGAACCCGACCCATTCCCTGTTGTCTGTGAAAGGTTCTGGTCCCCGGGAACCCGACCCATTCCCTGTTGTCTGTGAAAGGTTCTGGTCCCCGGGAACCCGACCCATTCCCTGTTGTCTGTGAAAGGTTCTGGTCCCCGGGAACCCGACCCATTCCCTGTTGTCTGAGAATGGTTCTGGTCCCCGGGAACCCGACCCATTCCCTGTTGTCTGTGAAAGGTTCTGGTCCTCGGGAACCCGACCCATTCCCTGTTGTCTGAGAATGGTTCTGGTCCCCGGGAACCCGACCCATTCCCTGTTGTCTGAGAATGGTTCTGGTCCCCGGGAACCCGACCCATTCCCTGTTGTCTGTGAAAGGTTCTGGTCCCCGGGAACCCGACCCATTCCCTGTTGTCTGTGAAAGGTTCTGGTCCCCGGGAACCCGACCCATTCCCTGTTGTCTGAGAATGGTTCTGGTCCCCGGGAACCCGACCCATTCCCTGTTGTCTGAGAATGGTTCTGGTCCTCGGGAACCCGGCCCATTCCCTGTTGTCTGTGAATGGTTCTGGTCCTCGGGAACCGACCCATTCCCTGTTGTCTGTGAATGGTTCTGGTCCTCGGGAAACCGACCCATTCCCTGTTGTCTGTGAATGGTTCTGGTCCTCGGGAACCCGACCCATTCCCTGTTGTCTGTGAATGGTTCTGGTCCTCGGGAACCCGACCTGTTAGGGCTACCGTTCAAGTGATGCTACATATACAAATCCTTACTACATTGGAAGTACAGTGTCCAGTAGAGGTCAGTGTTTGAAAGCAACTTGGAATCAAAGACACTGGAACCGCGGCAAAATCAGTGGGATTTTGCATTTTTCAATACACGGTTTGAAAAACCACACAATCAAACGAAGCTTCAAGACGTCATTGACCACGTGATAATGTTCATTTGAAAAGAGCATTGGAGCTCCATTATCAATCGTCCCATCAGTATCAATTTATATGTAAAAAAAATGTATCAGATCATTGAACGTACCGGAGAGCCGACTCTGGAAATTTGACACATACTCCTTAGTGTTTACTCAAATACAGAGTATGACACCATTAGGAGGTAAAAAGGGCCTGAAATGACCAATATCATGATTTTTTTTAAATGTAAAAAGCATGTTTAACAAACTTTTTCTCAATGAAGTTCCGATCTGAGAATTGCCAGAACAATCTGTCAGTAGTGGAAAAAGTACCCAATTGTCATACTTGAGTAAAAGTAAAGATGTCGTAATAGAAAATGTTTTAAGTAAAAGTGAAAGTCACCCAGTAGAATAGTACTTGAGTACGTTTCTAAAAGTATTTGATTTTAAACATACTTTAGTATCAAAATTAAATGGAATTACTAAAATATACTTAAGTATCAAAAGTAAAAGTATAAATCATTTCAAATTCCTTCTATTAAGCAAACCAGACAGCACCATTTTTGTGTTTTTTTACATTTACGAATAGCCAGGGGCACACTCCAACATTTAGACATAATTTACAAACAAAGCATGTGTGGTTAATGAGTCCGCCAGATCAGAGGCAGTAGGGATGACCAGGGATGTTGAGTGTGCAAATTGGACCATTTTCCTGTTCAGCTAAGCATTCAAAATGTACTTTTGTGCGTCAGGGAAAATGTATGGAGTAAAAAGTACAATATTTTCTTTAGGAATGTAGTTAAGTAAAAGTTGAACAAAATATAAATAGTAAAGTACAGATACCCCAAAAATCTATTTAAGGTACTTTAAAGTATTTTTTACTTCAGTACTTTACACCACTGCTGCCATCTGAGATAGCAGAAATATTTTCAGCTCCCGACTGGTGTGGAATTGCCCTTGTGTTACCAATAGGTTGTACTGTAGAGAAAAGTAATAACCCTCTTAAATTAAATGAGCTGATAGGTTGGTTTTTGAAAGTATCAAAAGCATGCATGTAGAACGGCATGTCACATAACACAGGATGCAGGGCAAAGGTCATGGTTGTTGTGTCAACAGGACAATGATTCATTCTATTTGTTTTTAATTTCCCACAGCAGTGAGTATCCCTCAAACAGTAAGTTAATTAGAGATGTTAACCTTAGTCATTTTAACTAAGTTCCTTCTGCTCAAAAGGTCTTCATAAACAGCTGGAATGAAATGTCTCCATAGTACAGCACCATTCTCTTATCTGTGACAGAGATTTTAAAACCTGGAAATCAAACAATACTGAGCAAAAGAAAGGATGCATTGTCCATTCTCATATTTTGTTCTTTCGTTTCTGATACTTTGTCACCATGCCTTCTAAACTGGGCAATGACTGGGAGAGACAGAAACAGAAAATGAGAAACACAGCCAACAGATTGTGAAAAATAACCACCCAGGGATGTAGTGTGCCTCAGGGTAGATAGAGCTACATTGTGTGCTAAAGAATGACAATAAGCCTCAAAACAACTGCTGCAAAAAAATGTGATGAACCTCATCCATACTGCACGGTTTTGGGCAGTGGTTCAGAATACCAACTCACTCATTCTCGCTCTGACCCCATTGTTTGAAAAGGGAGGAAGGAGTCTAAACTCTCACTCAGAGGCCATGTATCACTGTCATGTTTACTTCAGTGGGGCTCAGAGGTAGTGTAACCCTGAATCTGCCCATAAAGAGAGCTAAACAAGAGGAAAGAATTAGCACAGGGGAGCAGATTAGAGGAGGAAGAGAGGGAAAAGGGGAAAGAGAGAAAAGAGAAAAGAAAAGAGGAGGAGAAGAATGTGGGGTAAAAAGAAACGACAAAATCTGGTCAAAATAATTAACAGGTGTTTCTGACAATTTTATGACAAAGAAGCTGTACTTCCGGGGAGAGGGAGGGACCTACTTGTTTATGAGGTCATCTTCTCCGTCACTGTCGACCATCTCGTCTTCAATAGCGGCCTGCAGGTCTCCGATCCTCTTGAATGCCAGCTTGAGGTCCAACTGCAGGCTCTGATTGGCTGCCTCCAGACTCTCTATGTCCATGTCCTATTGGGTCAGGATGACACAGAACTAGTGAGTCACCCCAAAACGCCTGCTCCACCCCAAAAAATGTGGATTGTGCACTCTTCCTTACCAGCTCGTGCTTCTTGCGGCTGGCCTCAGCCTCCTTCTTGGAGAGCTCAGCCATCTCCTCTTTGATGTCCCTCATCTGTCTCTGTATGCGTTTGTTCTGCTCCTTCTCCCTGTTCTCTCCATTCCCGCGGTGGTCTCTCTCCTCTGTCATCTTCTCCAGGTTCTCCTTAAGACGGCCTGTTAGGCTCTGGGGACGAGGAGACGGAACCGGGTCAGAACTTTCTAGAACCTCATTGAACACACAGCGGAGACATCCAGCATAGGTGCCGGAGCACATTTCACTTTGAAGTTTGTGGTTAATGTACTTGGAGAAGGGTCAAATTGAGGCCACTGATAATTTCAATTGAGCTCAGGTGTGCAGAAATCACAGCTGGCCAGAGAAAGATAGTATGGCTGTTGTAAAATGTATTTCCCCTCACAGCACTTGTTCAATGACCCAAATGTGGCCTCACAGCTTTCCCTCTACCTCCCACATACAAGCCCCTTTCGCTCTCACACACACACACACGACACTCTCCCTCCCTCCTTGTCCCACCACCTTGCTACTTCTCTCCCTCCCCCACTCTACCTCCCTCGTCTCACCTCCAGGCGTTTGATCTGGGTCCTCTCGTACTCCAACTTGGTCTCCAGCTCGCGGATCTTGGCCTCCTGCCTGCTGACCAGAGACTTCTCCACCATGGACTGCTCCTGGAACTCCAGCTGGCTCTGCAGGGACTGCAACTGGAGGGGGCCACACACACACACACACACACAGAGGGGTGCTATTGACACAGCACTGAACACATCCACTCTGCCCTACACAACCAACCTCGCTCTTCTCTAATCAATACTAGGCCTCCATACCTTTACAACAGATGCTTGATTATTGCACAAATAAGAACATTTCACCTCTTACCTTCAACTGCATTGTGAATATCATCCCCCCCAGCTGAATTTTTGGGAATCTAGCCAGCATTGCCCTTTATGCTAGGCATATCTAATGTTAATAGCCAATAAGCCGAGGATAACATAACCCCAGTAGCCTGTAATGGCCAGAAAGAGAGGTGGAGAACCAGGCCTGAATAATGATCACAGATCCCACCACGGAGGGGAAGAAGATCAATGCTTTGTAAACTTGTTCCGTTTTAAGACGAGATACACTAAATAAAATGATCCAAAATGTACCACGGCTACTAATGAGGAGCTTTGCATCTGATAGTAGGATTTGGAGCTGGCCTTTCATGTGATTAAAGAACACAATGTTCCTATCATAGTGGATCTGTTAATCACTACAGGGCTACAGCATTTAGATGGCTATCTATTGCAGCCTTTGGTGGCAGCTCTTAAAACCCCCTTACAGCCAGCAGTATTAGCTGGAAGATCAGGCACTAAGCACACAGACAGAGCTCTGAGCCTCTCCAGGTAAATGTCAGGGTAATAGTGTAGGTCATCATGTATGACTGTGCTGAGGGCATGTTGTCCTCTGAGCGGCTGATGAATGTGCAGGACTCCAGTCACCCGAGCCACAGTCTGTAAACCCTGTTAACATCTGGCAAATGGTATCGGCGCATCGGGTCTCGGACCAACAGGCTCCAAGACAGCTGCTACCACCAGGCCATTAGACTGGTGAACAGCTAACCCTAGCTGTCTACCTGCACATTAGAGACTATTTGCATTGACTAGCCACACATCAAAACCTTACACAATCAACACTGCTGTTCCATTTATATACTAGCAAATTCATTCCACTGCTGACCAAGACATTCACTTCATTTGCAAATACAGTCATTATCGACGTCACACATTGATAATTTATACTGAATATCCTAGTGTACAGTACATATAACCTTTATTATTTCTCTTACTACTTTCTCCTACTTATTTGAGATTTTCATTATTGACATACTTCTGCACGGTTGAGGGAGCCTGAAAGTAAGCATTTCTATGCACTGTTTATACCTGCTGTGAATTGTGTACGTGACAAACAATATTTGTTTTGTAGATAGGTGTGACAGGGATGGGTGGAGGGGGATAGGTGGGGGACTTTCAGTGGGATCGGGGTTCCCCTGGCTGGAGGACATGGTTTGTGTTGTAATGTGTACCTTGTCCTGGATCTCCTGCTTCTCCTTCATGGCTTCCTCTAGCTGGACCTGGATGTCACTGATCTGGGCCAGGTCTCTGGCAGACTGACACATCACAAAACACACAAGAGACAGTTACAGTAGTTTCTTATGTGGAATGGTAACATTGAACGTAAGTATTTCTTCTTAGGTGGGTTAATAACCAATAGTAAAGTATTCAAAAATAATATATATTTTAACAATCTTATTCTAATTAATATAATTTCCTGTGGAACAGATTGCATCCCTCAATGCTATTTAGTGGCATTTCTCTCTAACGTCTCAAAACAGTTCCGCCTACACATAGGAAAATACATTAGCAGCTTTTTAAAGTGCACAGATCCTGGCACCCACGTCGTGTCACACTAAAGGCATAGAGAGAATGTAAATGATGAAAAATGATTATAAACTCCTGCTGAATATGGAGGTATTGTCACATCAGCTGTCGCTTGTGAATCCTATGAGACGTGACTCATGGCCCACTCATAAAAGTAGGTCGGTGGCTTAGTCATCCTGTGCAGTGTTCATGAGAGAGATGTGAGAAGGATGTACAGTGCATTCAGAAAGTATTCAGACCCCTAGACTTTTTCCACATTTTGTTACGCTACAGACTTATTCTAAAATGTATTAAATAGTTGTCCCCCCCACCTCCTTTACACACAATACACCATAATGGCAAAGCAAAAACAGCTATTCGATCGGGTTCATGTTCGGGCTTTGGCTGGGCCACTCAAGGACATTCAGAGACTTGTCCCGAAGCCACCCCTGTATTGTCTTGGTTGTGTGCTTAGGGTTGTTGTCCTGTTGGAAGGTGAACAGTTGCCCCAGTCTGAGGTCCTGACAACTCTGGAGCATCAATGATCGCTCTGTATTTTACTCTGTTCATCTTTCCCTCGATCCTGACTACTCTCCCAGTCCCAGTGGCTGAAAAACATCCCAACAGCATGATGCTGCCACCACCATGCTTCACCGTAGGGATGGTGCCATGTTTCCACCAGACATGACGCTTGGCATTCAAGCCAAAGTGTATAATATTGCTTTCATCAGACCAGAGAATCTTGTTTCTCATGATCTGAGAGTCCATTAGGTGCCTTCTGGCAAACTCCAAGCGGGCTGTCATGTGCCTTTTACTGAGGAGTGGCTTCTGTCTGGCCACTCTGCCATAAAGGCCTGATTGATGGAGGGCTGCAGAGACGGTTGTCCTTCTGCAAGTTTCTCCCATCTGCCATGCACTGTGTCATAACTCTCCTGGTCGAGGATCCAAGGCCTCAGATCTGCGTGGCAAATGGCTGACAGCCAACCTTTTCGTTTGTGACTCAGACACCAACACCAACCGCTGGTGGAGGGACCCCGAGACAAAGGGGTGAATACTAGCCCAGACCGATGAAGCCGCTCCGCTTCTTGACACAATGCCGACTTAACCCGAAAGCCAGCCGCACCAATGTGTCAGAGGAAACGCCGTACACCTGGCGACCGTGTCAGCGTGCACTGCACCCGGCCCGCCACAGGAGTCGCTAGTGCGCGACGGGACAAGGACATCCCTGCTGGCCAAACCGATGCAGTGCCTTAGATCACTGCACCACTCGGGAGGCCCTTGGAACAATATTTCTACAATAGCAATGTTAGGAATGGTCAGTGGGGACCTAAAGAATAATCATGTCATATTGTTTATTTTGTGATTTTATTAAAAACTGTATGAACCAAATTAGGAAGGAAAGATATTCTACTGTAGCTTTCAAGTTTCCATCTAATATGATGTTATAACAATATGAAGAACAATGAACCTATTTTTGTTAAGATAGGAATGTGATTTAGGTTTTCTAATGAGATAATGATTTTTCATGTCCATTGCACATTAACTAAGACACGCCCCTAATGAGGTCAGAAAAGCGTGTCAGTGTGATGGAACTGCCCTTCTTACTAGAGTGCTTAAAAGGACTCACTAAGGATGAACATACTCAGACCTGTAGACAGACAGCGTCACCTGAACGTTACGAATGGTTGAAACTACCAAATCAGTACATTGCCAGGTTGCTACTGGCATGTAAAGTGGTCGGGAGCTGAACCCTGAATAATAAACCAAAGACAAGACCAGCAGACATGAAGCCGTGGCTACACGTTGAAATGGTTGGAAACTCAAAACGAGGTGAAGAAGATAAAGACTAGGCCAGAACATTTGACAGTCTGCAGCTGTGCATGTTATTTCTATATATTTTTATTTAACTAGAAAAGGCAGTTCAGAACAAATTATTTTTTACAATGATGGCCTACACTGGCCAAACTTGGACAACGCTGAGCCAATTGTGTGACGCCCTAGGGGACTCCCAATCACGGCCGGTTGTGATACAGCCTGGATTCGAACCAGGGTGTCTGTAGTGACGCCTCTAGCACTGAGATGCAGTGCCTTAGACCACCGTGCTCCTTCAGGACCCCTAAATGTAAAGGGATTTAGAACTTGACTATCTACCTGAGAAAGGAAGGAGAAGATCCCATCTCAGACAATCATTGGTGCATCTGAAGAAACATCCACGCCAAGGCAGAACTACTAAAGACATTGTGACCTCTGGTGGACAACCAGAGCCTTACACCCATCAAGACAATTCCCATAGAAGGATCGATTGGTTTCAGAGAGACGACAAAGACATCTACATGGAAATACATTACATTCCTTAACCAAACTGGTGGTAATTTGTATGCAAGGTATATGGTTACTGTGAGCGTAGTCCCCAAATGTATGATAAATGTCCCCTTATATCGCTCTTTATCTACCCCTCCCTCTGTGTAACAAGCCGTCTCGTCAGTCCACTTAGGACCTTTGTCTCATGTAAATGTGCATGTGTATTCTGTGTTATTTACTTAGTTAGTAAATAAATAATTATATCAATTTGTGTAGAACTGAATAATCAGAAAAGGCTGGGGTTCTTGCGGATTCAAGAAGTCCGCGACGTTCAGAATGATACTGATATGAGGTAATGATTAATAAGTGACTTATCGATAACATATTTATAAATCTTTAGTTTAATTCAGGAGATGGTAACTTGTTAATCAACTTCTTCCGTGGTGCACAATATTCCTAGTGAGTTAATTGTTACATGATTAACTTAAATCGAGTAACAATTAAACAGTTAGTTGATAAGATAAATAACCGTTATCACATTAATGAAAGTCACGTCACGACAACTCAACTGTGAGACCTTATAGACAGGTGTGTGCCTTTCCAAATCATATCCAAACAATTCAATTTACCACAGGTGGACTCCAATCAAGTTGCAGAAACATCTCAAGTATGATCAATGGAAACAGGATGCACCGGAGCTCATTTGAGTCGCATAGCAAAGGGTCTCAACACTGATGTAAATAAGATATGTTTTTTATTTTTAATAGATTTTTAGAATAAGGCTGTAACGTTAAAAAAATGTAGAAAAAGGGAAGGAGTCTGAATACTTTCCGAATGCACTGTATGTACCATAGTTAGAGGACAGGTCTATAAAACTGAGGCTGTGTAGCTGAGAGGGATGTATGTACCATAGTTAGAGGACATGTCTATAGAACTGAGGCTGTGTAGCTGAGAGGGATGTATGTACCATAGTTAGAGGACAGGTCTATAGAACTGAGGCTGTGTAGCTGAGAGGGATGTATGTACCATAGTTAGAGGACATGTCTATAGAACCGAGGAAGTGTAGCTGAGAGGGATGTATGTACCATAGTTAGAGGACAGGTCTATAGAACTGAGGAAGTGTAGCTGAGAGGGATGTATATACCATAGTTAGAGGACAGGTCTATAGAACTGAGGAAGTGTAGCTGAGAGGGATGTATGTACCATAGTTAGAGGACAGGTCTATAGAACTGAGGAAGTGTAGCTGAGAGGGATGTATATACCATAGTTAGAGGACATGTCTATAGAACTGAGGCTGTGTAGCTGAGAGGGATGTATGTACCATAGTTAGAGGACAGGTCTATAGAACTGAGGCTGTGTAGCTGAGAGGGATGTATGTACCATAGTTAGAGGACATGTCTATAGAACCGAGGAAGTGTAGCTGAGAGGGATGTATGTACCATAGTTAGAGGACAGGTCTATAGAACTGAGGAAGTGTAGCTGAGAGGGATGTATATACCATAGTTAGAGGACAGGTCTATAGAACTGAGGAAGTGTAGCTGAGAGGGATGTATGTACCATAGTTAGAGGACAGGTCTATAGAACTGAGGAAGTGTAGCTGAGAGGGATGTATATACCATAGTTAGAGGACATGTCTATAGAACTGAGGAAGTGTAGCTGAGAGGGATGTATATACCATAGTTAGAGGACAGGTCTATAGAACTGAGGAAGTGTAGCTGAGAGGGATGTATATACCATAGTTAGAGGACATGTCTATAGAACTGAGGAAGTGTAGCTGAGAGGGATGTATGTACCATAGTTAGAGGACAGGTCTATAGAACTGAGGCTGTGTAGCTGAGAGGGATGTATATACCATAGTTAGAGGACATGTCTATAGAACTGAGGAAGTGTAGCTGAGAGGGATGTATATACCATAGTTAGAGGACAGGTCTATAGAACCGAGGAAGTTTAGCTGAGAGGGATGTATGTACCATAGTTATAGGACAGGTCTATAGAAAATAGGCTGTGTAGCTGAGAGGGATGTATATACCATAGTTCGAGGACAGGTCTATAGAAAATAGGCTGTGTGGGTGTTGGGAGCAGGGTTACCTGGGAGACGGCAGCCTTGTGTTTCTTCATCAGCTCATTCATGTCCTCCTGGTCCTCCTCCATACGAGACTGCAGGTCATTCTTCTCCCTCTGCAGACGTGACACCTGCTCCTCAAGCTGAGCGAGAGAGAGACAGGCAAAATTGACCACCTAATCGCAAGCTGTTTTTCAACCAGAGCCAGTGACAGTAATCAATGACCATCAGCTGGTCAGCCCTAGACCCAAGCAGTATTGAATGTCATCAGCTGGCCAGTCCTAGACCCAAGCAGTGTGGAATGGCCATCTAATGGATATCAACCTGTATGATCTTTGTATCTGTGCAGGGTGAACTCTGAATTACTCCATTATGCAAATAATTTGTATTGTCTTCTCAGGAAATCTGTCTTATTTACACTGGTCTCATCCCTCACACAAGTCTTTAAATGCTGTGACACCCTGTGGAGATCAGGCCTGCAAGTGTTTAGGATACTGTAAACTTGGTATCGTTTGATTGGTCAATGGAGGTTGATGTTGGGTTGAAAGGTTACACCTTCAGATGTTATAAATGGAATTAAATGCCTTTGTTCTCTCTCTTATACTGTATCCAGTCCATGGAGGAAGGTTGTATGATCAATTGTCATTTCTTAGGCTTCTAGGCCTCTGGCTTTGTAGGCATTTCTTTGTTCATGTTTTGTCTTTTAAGTTAACCTCAGTATCTATATGCCTAGAAGTATAGTTTGTAGTGCTTGTTAATGCTTTGTAACTGTATGCCTTGTATGTGACTCCATTCGCTGTACAATGCTAATTAAATATGTCTTTGATAGACAATTCTATATATATATATAATATACTGTATATCATACACATGAGAAATATTACTGCCCACTACACACCCAGCCTCTCAGTATGCCTTTCCAAACTAGACACATTTAGAAGACCTTTCATAGCCATAAACACACCAATCAGCAGCTCAGACTACACAGCCGTCATGACTCTGCCCTCCCCAGAGGACGGTAATTTCCTCTAAATCACAGAGAGCACTCTCCTGGGGAGACGATTATGGAACGCATTCAAGACTCAAAAATATAAAACAAAGTTCATTCATTCATTAGCACATAACCGAGAAATGCAACATTTCCAGAAAAAAATAATTAGCATTTCAATGTTCCATGATGGCGGGGAGATGTGAACATATTCATGGCAGTGTTTTTACACAATATTAAAATAGTCTGCTGTGTAAAAGAGGGAGTAAAAAATGCAACAGCTTCTCCTGCAGTTTCTAACACTGTGGTTTGGTTTTGAAGTGTCGTCAAAAAAGTGCTAAAATGCTGTAATTACACATGGTAATTTGGTATTGTAGTGTCGCAGAGATTACATATTTGAACCTCCACTCTGTCTCTACACAATAAATACTTGGCTGAGACACACAAATTGATTTTGAGTGGCATTTTCCTTTCATATGAAATGGAAATACAGCACACTGATGTGGTCTTACTCCATACCCTGTGTGCAGTTCACAGTAGGCATTAGGCAGCTATAATGGTTGGGAGTCCTCTCAAAGAGAGCGTGGCAACGGAAGGATCTCACTCACCGACATCTTGACTTTGACCACTTCCTCCATCTGGATGTGCAGGTCCTCGATCTCCATCTCCATGCCCTTGCGAGACTTCACCGCCACCGCACACGTGAACTCTGACTCCTCCAGCTGTGAAGGGAGATATAGCAGGAGGAGGAAGAGAGGATTAAAAGGTCAAGGTGAAAAGCTAAATCAAGATCTTCAGAAATCGGAAAACAACACTGTGTCCTTGATCAGGAGAGCAAGCGCAATACATTTTGACAGGATTATTTGTAGTAGTAAAGCTGTCAGAATGTCACTAAAGTACAGCATCGACATGATAATAATAAGATGTAATGTAGGGTGGTGTACCTGGTTTTTGAGCTGGGTGGTCTCTCTCTTACTGAGGGCGTTGTTCTTCAGGTGGTCCAGCATGATCTGGGCGTCAGCCAGCAGCACCTTGGTGCGTTTCAGGTCCTTCCTCAGTCTCTTCTCGGTCTCCACGTCCCTGCAGCCCACCTATAGTAGAACACCTAAACAGTAACTACTGTGCAGCTCAGTGTTCACCATGAGCTCCCACCTCACAGCAAACTATCAGAGCCCAATACAGTGCCTTGTGAAAGTATTCGGCCCCCTTGAACTTTGCGACCTTTTGCCACATTTCAGGCTTCAAACATCGATATAAAACTGTATTATTTTGTGAAGAATCAACAACAAGTGGGACACAATCATGAATTGGAACGACATTTATTGGATATTTCAAACTTTTTTAACAAAAAAAAAACTGAAAAATTGGGCGTGCAAAATTATTCAGCCCCTTTACTTTCAGTGCAGCAAACTCTCTCCAGAAGTTCAGTGAGGATCTCTGAATGATCCAATGTTGACCTAAATGACTAATGATGATAAATACAATCCACCTGTGTGTAATCAAGTCTCCGTATAAATGCACCTGCACTGTGATAGTCTCAGAGGTCCGTTAAAAGCGCAGAGAGCATCATGAAGAACAAGGAACACACCAGGCAGGTCCGAGATACTGTTGTGAAGAAGTTTAAAGCCGGATTTGGATACAAAAAGATTTCCCAAGCTTTACACATCCCAAGGAGCACTGTGCAAGCGATAATATTGAAATGGAAGGAGTATCAGACCACTGCAAATCTACCAAGACCTGGCCGTCCCTCTAAACTTTCAGCTCATACAAGGAGAAGACTGATCAGAGATGTAGCCAAGAGGCCCAGGATCACTCTGGATGAACTGCAGAGATCTACAGCTGAGGTGGGAGACTTTGTCCATAGGACAACAATCAGTCGTATATTGCACAAATCTGGCCTTTATGGAAGAGTGGCAAGAAGAAAGCCATTTCTTAAAGATATCCATAAAAAGTGTTGTTTAAAGTTTGCCACAAGCCACCTGGGAGACACACCAAACATGTGGAAGAAGGTGCTCTGGTAAGATTAAATCAAAATTTAACTTTTTGGCAACAATGCAAAACGTTATGTTTGGCGTAAAAGCAACACAGCTCATCACCCTGAACACACCATCCCCACTGTCAAACATGGTGGTGGCAGCATCATGGTTTGGGCCTGCTTTTCTTCAGCATGGACAGGGAAGATGGTTAAAATTGATGGTAAGATGGATGGAGCCAAATACAGGACCATTCTGGAAGAAAACCTGATGGAGTCTGCAAAAGACCTGAGACTGGGACAGAGATTTGTCTTCCAACAAGACAATGATCCAAAACATAAAGCAAAATATACAATGGAATGGTTCAAAAATAAACATATCCAGGTGTTAGAATGGCCAAGTCAAAGTCCAGACCTGAATCCAATTGAGAATCTGTGGAAAGAACTGAAAACTGCTGTTCACAAATGCTCTCCATCCAACCTCACTGAGCTCGAGCTGTTTTGAAAGGAGGAATGGGAAAAATATTTCAGTCTCTCGATGTGCAAAACTGATAGAGACATACCCCAAGCGACTTAGCTATAATCGCAGCAAAAGGTGGCGCTACAAAGTATTAACTTAAGGGGGCTGAATAATTTTGCACGCCCAATTTTTCAGTTTTTGATTTGTTAAAAAAGTTTGAAATATCCAATAAATGTCATTCCACTTCATGATTGTGTCCCACTTGTTATGTTAAATACAGTTTTATATCTTTATGTTTGAAGCCGGAAATGTGGCAAAAGGTCGCAAAGTTCAAGGGGGCCGAATACTTTCGCAAGGCACTGTACAAGATCCAGAGGTAGCTCTTGTTGTGTTGAACATAATAATCACTATTCCCAGACTACATCAAGGTTAAAGTGGAGGGCACACATATTCACACACACTAAAAAACACACTGCACATCAGACCTGGGTTCAAATACTATTTAGGGCATTTCAATTTCTTTCAAAGAAATGTGGAATATATATATATATTTTTTAAATAGACAACTGTATTTTCAAATACAAATATTTTAATATTCCCATGCATTTAAACCCAGGTCTCTTTGGTATTTTAAATAATATTTTTATAGGAAATTATTTGAAAATAATTTCAATAGAAGTAGCTGATTCAGGCCATATTATTTGAAAACTCAAATACACAGAAAACAAGTATTTAAATAAATAATCGAATTGAAATGCATTTCAAATCAAACGTTATTTGTCACATGCTTCGTAAACAACCGGTGTAGACTAACAGTGAAATGTTTACTTACAGGCCCATTTCCAACAATGCAGAATTAAAGTTAAGATACAAATACATATAAATTGAAAGTGACAAAGAATTAATACACCATGAATAACTAATAAAAAACATGGCTATAACATGGCTAGAAAATAACATGTCTATATACAGGGAGTACCAGTATCGAGGTAATTGAGATAGCTATGTACTGTACAAATAGGTAGGTGTGAAGTGACTAGGCAACAGGATAGAGACAGTAGCAACAGCATATGTGAAAGTGTGTGTGTGTGTGTGTGTGTGTGTGTGTGTGTGTGTGTGTGTGTGTGTGTGTGTGTGTGTGTGTGTGTGTGTGTGTGTGTATATACAGTCCAGTGTGTGTGCATAGAATCAGTGCAAGAGAGTTAGTGCCACAAGGGGTCAACGCAGGTAGTCTGGGTAACCATTTGACTAGCTAAATAGCCGTCTTGTTTATAAGTCTCATGGCTTGGGGGTAGAAGCTGTTCAGGGTCCTGTTGATTCCAGACTTGGTGCATTGGTACCGCTTGCAATGCAGTAGCAGAGAGCATTCTGGGCCTTCCTCTGACACCGCCTGGTATAGAGGTCCTGGATGGCAGGAAGATTGGCCCTCTTCACAACTGTCGGGGTGTATTTGGACCATGATAGTTTGTTGGTGATGTGGACACCAAGCTTTCAACCTGCTCGACTACAGCCCCTTCGATGGGAATGGGGTGGGCTCGGTCTGCCTTTTGTGGCAGGGTAGGCATTTTGTTGATCCTTGATTTTCAGTTGTAGAAGCAACACAACCCTTTATTACTAGTAATACATTTCTTGTTTCAGAAAAACAAAACATGCTCATCTGTTTATTTGTGTTTAGGGTGTAATTATGGTGAAAAAATATTTTGGGTTGGTAAAACAAATTTTGGACCAAAAAGTTCAGTCGTCCGGAACAGCATCTCACGTATAGTTCAGTGTTGCTTGCCTCGAAGCAAGCATAGAAGCCATTTAGCTCGTCTAGTAGACTCGGGTCACTGGGCACTCATGGCTGGGTTTCCCTTTGTAATCCGTGATAGTTTGAAAGCCCTGTCACATGCTACGAGCATCAGATCCCGTGTAGTAGGTTTTGATCTTCGTCCTGTATTGACACTTTGCTACGTCGGAGTACGTAGTGCGATTCCTAATAGGCATCCAGGTTAGTGTCCCGCTCCTTGAAAGCAACAGCTCCATCTTTTAGTTCAGTGCAGATGTTGCCTGTAATCGATGGCTCCTGGTTGGGATATGTACATACGGTCACTGTGGGGACGAAGTCGTCAACGCACTTATTAATGAAGCCGGTGACTGATATAGTAAACTCCTCAATGCTATCGGATGAATCCCGGAACATATTCCAGTCTGTGCTAGCAAAAGTGTTGTAGCTTAGTATGCGCTTCATCGGATGACTTCCAAATTGAGCACCTGGTACTTCCTGTTTAAGTTTTTGCTTGTAAGCAGGAATCATGAGGATAGAGTTATAGTCAGATTTGCCAAATGGAGGGTGAGGGAGAGCTTGGTATGCATTTCTGTGTGTGGAGTAAAGGTGATCTAGAGGTTTTTTCCCCCTGTAGTTGCACAGGTGACAAGCTGGTAGAAATGAGGTAAAATGGATGTCAGTTTCCCTGCATTAAAGTCCCCAGCCACCATAAGCTGTATAGATGTCCTTACTGCCAGCATCTGTTTGTGGTGGTAAGTAGACAGCGAATAAAAATATAGATGAAAACTCTTGGTAAATAGTATGGTCTACAGCTTATCATGAATTATTCTCAGGCGAGCAGAACCTGGAGACTTCCTTAATATTAGAGATCGCGCACCAACTGTGGTTAACAAAGAGACACACACCCGCCCCGAAGTTTACAAGACTCCTGTTCTGCCGATGCATAGAAAAACTAGCTAGATTTATATTATCCATGTCCTTGTTCAGCCACAACTCTGTGAAGCATAGATATTGGAGTTCTTCAGGTCCCATTGATAGGATACTCTCGAACGGATCGCGTCCAGTTTGTTTTCCAGTGATTGTACATTCACCAATAGAACAGAGAGTAGAGGCGGTTTATTTACTTGCCTCCATAGTTTTGTCAGGTTGCCACCAAGTCAGCCACTATATCACCGTATTTTCCATCTTCAGAGTATCGGGGATTAGGACCTGGTCCCAGTGAGCAGTATGTCCAGTCCGGCCAAGTCATTGAAATAAAATTCTTCATCCAAAATAGAGGTTAGGTGATTGCTGTTCTGATGTCCAGAAGCTCTCTTCGGTCATAGGAAACGATGGGGGGAAACATTATATCCATCCCATGTGACAACATTTGAACCCATGTGTGACACGCGCACACACACACACAGTGGTCAGTGACAGTGTACCTGGTCCTGGGCAGACAGCAGCTTGGCCTCCAGCTCTCTCCTCTCACGCAGGACTTTCTGCTTGTCATCATACTCCTCCTCCAGCTGGACCTCCATCTGCTTCAGCTGTAGGATGGACAGACCGACAAGATTAAACAGGAGGAAGGTCAGTAGACTCCAGACAAGAACTACACATTCATTGGGACAGGCTGACAGATGACCATCACTGCGTTGTCACCCACCAACATCTACCACACCACATGTTTTCCTCATAGGTCTAAAGTCAGAGGGCCAGATCAATGTCATACTACATGTGGCACTATATGTTGGACTGTCAATGTGAAATGACTGTGTAGAAGAAGTTCCCTGCAAATGTGTCATTATAGACGCATGTAGTCAAAACGTTCCAAACAACATGTCAAGTAGACAGCCATTACCAGATCTGGTTGTCATGCCATGACTGAATTCAGTGTAGCGCAATTTGACACATGAATGCCTACACATTTAATGTGTGTTTGTTGAAGTGCCGGTCAGAGCAGTTTGCTGTATACGTGACATGGGTTGGCATGTTGTTACTCTAAAGTGGGGAATTTATGGATAGGTGATAAAATCACAAATAGGCCTGATGTGGAAAATACCTCAGTCATATGTACATCCCTCTTACCTTCTTACTGCAGGACTGCCTGATCTCCTCCACCTCCTCATCCTTGCCATCGATGTCTTTAGAGTGGGTCTGCCGCAGACTCACCATCCCCATCTCCAGACGTAGCTTGGCCTGACACACACACACAGACAAAAATAGACAGTTCTAGACAGGCAACTCCTATATAGGCTCTGTATTCTTCCCCTCTTCACCTCCTTCACCTGCTCCAGCATCTGGATGGTCCCGGCCTGCTCATCCAGCTCCTCCTCCTGGTCTTTGACCTTGGCTTCCAGGTCACGGAACGTCTTCTTGGTCTTGGACAATGACGACTCATCCTTGGACTCCTGGGACGACAGGTCCTTTAGCTCTGCCTCCAGATGCTCCACCTTCAGCTGGATGGCACACAGCTCCATGTCCTTGTCCTGCAGGCAGGGGGCAGCACAGAGACATGTGCACTCAGAGGACTCTTGGACTAGGCCAGACATTCAGAGGACATGGACTCCCCAGGGGGAACAATTACATTATGATCTGTCATCTGTGTCCAGGTTGTACTGTACCTGCAGCTGCTGGCACAGACTTAACAGCTCCCCTGTCATCATGTCTCTCTCCTGGCCCAGCTTCTCTCTCTGTGTCCTCTCTCTCAGCACTTCGTCCTGGGCATGGCTCTGCTCAAAGTCAAACCTGCAACACACACGTTACACTACTGACAGGCCTTCATCCAGACCTCTCCTTCACTCTCCACTGAGTTTGGTCTTACAGAAAAAGTATAAATATTACAGATAATTTTCATCCAATAGATTGTTGGACGCTCTGAATGAAGTAGAAGATTTGATGACGCAAGCAACAACACTTTCAGTCTATGTTAAAATATTTAAGCAGGCCCATTTGTTGAGTTAAATCATTTAGAACTCAATTCACTGCAATAAGAGGAAGCATTTCACCTCCTCTCATCCCACTGAGGACTATTACTAACAGTACAGCCTCCATTCTAGACTCATTATAAGCACTCAGCTTTAAAATGTTAACAGTTCATTTACAAAAGCATTCTAATCATGAGCATAATGTTCTATTCAAATGTCTGGGGCAGCAACACTTAAGAGTGTTCAACTGCATTGTGAAGTGTTCTGAACTGTCAGGTCCCTTAATTCTCTCTTTTCTTCTCTAAGAGAAGCGGTCCTTTGCACAGCTGAAAATTATTACTCCCACAGAGCATCTTCAATTAGCCCCAAGGGAGAGATCACATTCTGCCACAGCACAAACCTCTCAAGTGCTAAAAGTCTGACTCACTTTCTCAGCTAATGTAATTACACAGATTACAGCCAGTCTCTATTCTCTGTTCAAATGAAAAAATATTTATTAGTCTCCTGGATAGGTCTGCTAATGTACGTGAGGACGTTTCAGGAGACAAAATAAGCAGATTACTCACTTTTCACAAAAAAACATTTCTATAGTCATTATTCTAAAACCATTGCTGTTGAATGACTGCTGCATGTGCGCGTGTATCTGCAATTGTGAGTGGGTGCGTGTGCATACTTCCTCTGTTTCTTCTCCAGGTCGTGGTTGCGGCTCTGCTGGCCCTCCAGGTGCAGCTTGGTGTCCTGCAGCTCAGCCGTCAGTCTGCTACACTTCTTCTTCAGCTGCTGCACAGAGCGCTGCACTTCATCGTTGTCCGCCTGCAGGTCAGTCAGCTACACACACACACACACACACACACACACACCACAAGTATGAATGTTATGATGCATATGAACATAACTCCGGTGAATACATGCACCAGAGTAATACATGATAAGGCCAGAATGAGTGTAACAGGCCATACCTTCCTCTCCAGAGGTCTTTTACTCTGCTGCTCAGTCTCTAGCATGTCGTCAAACTCCTGCTGAAGTCTCTTCTTGGTGAACTCAGTCTCCCGGATGCCTCGTTCGTACTTCAGACGCCACTCTCCTCCTGTGATACAGACCAGTGACAGTACATAGGGTCAGGGAGTGACCGAGACAGACCATGTGACATTTGGAGTGACCGATCCTCTGATGCTGGACCGGCTGACTGAACGAGGCTTAATGCAGTGGAGGATCATTAGGATATAGAAAGAGCTGCTGTGTGTCTCACATACACATGTTGCCAATGACAGAAACTTTTCACTACCAGTAGATACATTTCAAAACTGACCGGACACCATTAAAACAGACGATAGAATCTGTAAGGGTTTAGTGGAGACGCAGAACCAAATATGGCATAGAGCATTCTACCTGGGCCCACAGCAGTGGCTGTCAGAGCTCATCTACACTAGAGCAGTGGAGACTAGAAGAGTGTCCAGGTTAATTTATCAGATGTTTGAGAGGCTCTAACAGACATTTGCATATTTAAAGAATAATGACAGCTTCCAGGAGCCACCGGCTCTGATCCACAAGATTATTTTCTCATTTATCTGAAACCTTCAAACTCTGGCTTTATTCTTGAGGATGTGGGGGCTGGGTACTCGAGCGCCTTGATTTAGGGGGCAGAGAGACTCAAGGACAATACACAGCATGACGCCTCGCTAACTGCAGAAGGGGATCAGAGACACCGAGAGAGAGAGGACTAAGGCCTGACAGTGGGTATTTTAATCCCACACCTGTAAATCCATAGAAGATGGGCCAATTCATGGACAACATGTCATTATGCAACTTTTGACCCAATTATCCTACTGTATTATAGTCTCGGATATTGTACTAGTGATGAGTCACAACAGCCTTCATATTACCAGCTTGGAACTATTAAATATGGATGGATGTCATAAGGTGAATGCACCAATTTGTAAGTCGCTCTGGATAAGAGCGTCTGCTAAATGACTTAAATGTAAATGTAAATGTAAATACCATGGCCACTTTCTAAGCTGTGTCTGTTTGCCTCTGAAAAAACAACAATGATCATAATGCAATTTACAACCTAACCTTTACTATGTAATATGTGAGTATCCTCTTTTACAAGTAGTCAAATGCATTACCTTTCCCTAACCATAATTACAACCGAATATTTGCCATGCATACAGTGGGTTTAGTGTGGATAGTCTATAAGCATCAGACCTCACCTGAATCGTCATCATCGTCCACGTCCTCATTGAGCTCTGCTGTTCTGAGGAGACGAGCCTCCATCACCTCCATCTCCATACACTCCATCTGCTTCTTCATTAAGTCAAACGTAGCCTAAGGTAGACAGAATATTCAATATTCCCGCTACGAAATATTATTTCCATGCCCCATCTTACATGTCCTATTACTTAGGCTCACTGACAACCAAAATGGACTAGTGTAAGTACAACTTCTCAAGATATATGCCATTTAGCAGACGCTTTTATCCAAAGCGACTTACAGTCATGTATGCATACATTCTACGTATGGGTGGTCCCGGGGATCGAACCCACTACCCTGGCGTTACAAGCGCCATGCTCTACCAACTGAGCTACAGAAGAGTGAGTGAGTGAGTGCATGTGTCCGTCTATACCTGCAGGTCCTTCAGGTCTTTCTCCAGTCTCAGTCTCTCAGACGTCTCGGTCTCCAGCAGCTGGGAAGCCGACTCTCCGGCGTTCCTCTCGTCTGCAAGCTCTGCTGACAACTCTGAGATCTGGAGGAACACACAGCAGTCAATGCGTATGCCCCGGCCCATCTTCAGTCACAGAAGCCCTCGACAAACTCACCATCAAAAGGCTTCCTACGAAGCCTGAGAGTTATATCCTCAGACTACTTTTCTTATCACAGACGGAGTCAAACAATGAACAACGGTGGACTGTTTGAGCTAATAACCTGACAGAGCTTCTGGTGAATAAAGCCAGTATGACTGAGCTACTGTCTACCACTTCTGCAGCAAACACTCTTTTCCAGAATGCAGGACATAGAAAGGCCCCAGGAGACTCACCCTGCTCTCCAGTTGATCACTGTTCAATCTCACTTCGTTTCTCTCTTTCTCAGTCTTCTCCAGCTTTCCCTTCAGATGCTGGATCTCCTCCTGGAAGAGAACATACAGCAAAAGGAACATTATGAGAATGGGAAAGAGACCGTAGAAACAGCTGAGGTAGCCATGTTGGAATCCTATGCAACACGAGAGATATTCACCACTCCCAGCTGACATACGGAGTCGACTCATGGTTGTGGGTAAGCAAACACCCATTTCAAACATGCAAACCCTTACTTTAGACATGAGAAGCAGATTTGCAGTGGGTGTGAGGTTGGGTGGCTAAACAGTCTAAACGTGTCCAGAACAGACAGAGATACTCACGCATTTTCCTCTGATCTGTTCCTCTGTGAGCTGCACCTCAATGAGGGGCCGTACAGTGGTAAACAGCTTCCACCAGGGCCAGCCCTTCACTCCTTTATTCTTCTTGATGTTCTTCTGGATGCAGCGGATGGCCAGGTCATGAGTCTGCCCAGCACACAGAGAGAAAGAGTGGGTGTGACTGTACTGGACTGTATGGGCTGAGAGTGGAAGCATAGTGCAGTGCAGAGCTCTCTACTAGGCCTACAGAGTACAGAAATAGTTGTGTGTTGAGTGGATAACTAGAGAAATAATATCTCATCAGATTAGTATTATCAATCTAAACTCCACTGTGATTTACTCTAGTTCTCGCTAAACCCCACATGCACTTTCACCAGTTAAAAGTTTGGACACACCTACTCATTCAAGGATTTTTCTTTATTTTTTATTATTTTCTACATTGTATAATAATAGTGAAGACATCAAAACAATGAAATAACACATATGGAATCATGTAGTCATCTCAATTGGGTTGAGGTCGGGTGATTGTGGAGGTCAGGTCATCTGATGCAGCACTACATCACCCTCCATCTTGGTCAAATAGACCTTACACAGCCTGGAGGTGTGTTGTGGGTCATTGTCCTGTTGAAAAACATATGTTAGTCCCACTAGACCAAACCAGATGGGATGGCGTATCACTGCAGGATGCTGTGGTATCCATGTTGAATTCAAGTTTGCTTGACAGTGTCACCAGCAAAGCACCCCCACACCAAAACACCTCCTCCTCCATGCTTCACGGCGGGAACCACACATGCAGAGATCATCCGTTCACCTGCTCTGCGTCTCACAAAGACACGGTGGCAACCAAAAATCTTGAATTTGGAGAGCAGACCAAAGGACAGATTTCCACCAGTCTAATGTCCATTGCTCATGTTTCTTGACCCAAGCAAGTCTCTTCTTATTATTGGTGTTCTTTAGTAGTGGCTCCTTTGCAGCATTCGACCATGAAGGCCTGATTGACGTAGTCTCCTCTGAACAGTTGATGTTGATGTGTGTCTGTTACTTGAACTCTGTGAAGCATTTATTTGGGCTGCAATCTGAGGTACAGTTAACTCTAATAAACGTATCCTTTGCAGCAGAGGTAACTCTGGGTCTTCCTTTCCTGTGGCGGTCCTCATGAGAGCCAGTTTCATCATAGTGCTTGGTGGTTTTTGCGACTGCACTTTCAAAGTTCATTTATTTTTGTACATTTGAGCTGTTCTTGCAATAATATGGACTTGGTATTTAGCCCTATTTGGTTATCTTCTGTATACCACCCATACCTTGTCACAGCACAACTGAGCTCAAACACATTAAGAAGGAAAGACATTCTGCAAATTAACAAGGCACAGCTGTTAATTGAAATGCATTCCAGGTGACTACCTCATGAAGCTGGTTGAGAGAATGCCAAGAATGTGCAAAGCTGTCATCAAGGCAAAGGGTGGCTACTTCGTAGAATCACAAAGAAAATCTATTTTGTTTAACAATTTTTTGGTTACTACATTACTCCAAATGTTTTATTTCATAGTTTCTGATGTCTTCACTATTATTGAACAATTGTTTTGCAGCATCAACTAACCAACCAGTCCTCGTCAGTCAGCCTTCTCTGGAGGGTTGCTACAACAGAGCATGTCCCAAGGCTGGAAGCTATTTTGATTAATTAAATCAATACATCTTGGCAGCCGATAACAAGTTTTCACAATTTCAGTGTGGCTTCTGCCAGAGCACCTCTAGTAGTGGCAGATTATGGCAAAACCCAATTAGAGAAACACAATATTCTCAGCATTCCCCACCGAAGGCAGCTTCTATGGCCAATTAGGATTTGTCATACCATGAAAGCCGAAACACAATGCTACATTCAGCAAATCTGAGACAGACACATTCAACAGGACTCATTTGTGATGTTTAGACCATAATGAATAAAGCAAACAGAAGATTAGGCCACTTGCAAGACGAGAATAAACAAAAGGCTATTCATATTGACAGGCCCTGTCTGTCTCTACTGTATGTCAGTCTGGAGAGAGGATGTGAATCCTGGACCAAGATTCAGACAATCATCTCGGGCTAGATGTTATTTGCAGGGTAATAACTTTGGTTTGTTGTGTCTTTCTCCTTGCCTGAGGTGTGAGCACTACTTTACTGTAGGAGCAGCACCTGCCCACACCACCTGCTTCCACTCAGCACCGTGCTCCCGGACTAAAAACAAGAGATGAATTAAGAAGCCCATCGGCTGCTCTGTTCAATTCCCCCGGCTCCCAAAGGTATACGTCAGGAAAGAAAACACACAGGGGAGCACGGGGCTGTGTGCGTTTCAAAAGAAAACACACAGGAGAGCACGGGGCTGTGTGCGTTTCAAAAGAAAACACACAGGAGAGCACGGGGCTGTGTGCGTTTCAAAAGCACACAGGAGAGCACGGGGCTTTCAAAAAGAAAACACACGAGAAAACACACAGCACACACAGGGGCTGTGTGCGTTTCAAAAGAAAACACACAGGGGAGCACGGGGCTGTGTGCGTTTCAAAAGAAAACACACAGGGAGCACGGGGCTGTGTGCGTTTCAAAAGAAAACACACAGGAGAGCACGGGGCTGTGTGCGTTTCAAAAGAAAACACACAGGAGAGCACGGGGCTGTGTGCGTTTCAAAAGAAAACACACAGGAGAGCACGGGGCTGTGTGCGTTTCAAAAGAAAACACACAGGAGAGCACGGGGCTGTGTGCGTTTCAAAAGAAAACACACAGGAGAGCACGGGGCTGTGTGCGTTTCAAAAGAAAACACACAGGAGAGCACGGGGCTGTGTGTGTTTCAAAAGAAAACATCCCGTTTTCCATATGCCCCCTCCACTACGAGGGAGAGGGGAGAAAGAGAGAGGCAAACGCATTCAAAGAGAAATTGTTGCTTCTCAAACGGATGATATGTACTGTATTTGTAATGAAGTCACGCTGGGACGACTTCAAAAAGCCATGATTAATCTATCAACAGTTACAGGACATTCTATGGCATCAACCACCATGTGTCTAAGTATATTTGCCAGCATGACATTTCTGAACTACAACCATATGGATTCAGACATGTGACCTAAGAAGTTGTGCTCATCTCCGTTGCCGCTGCTATAGAACACATTCCTAACATCCTCAGTGTATTTCATCTAACCACGGCACATATGTTAAGAACGGATAGGTCATACAGTGAAAGTGGAATCATGGAAGCCTAATCAAATTTCATGAACGGGGAACACGGAGCGAGAGCCCTAGTGGGTTTTACTATACAATCATTATTATAAGACAGGCCTCTGGATAGACACACTTAGTTCATCTTCCTGCTGGAGAGGGAGGGAGAAGGGAGGGAGGGTGAGAGAACTCGACACAGTAATATAGCACTTCACCGCATTCCTCCAATTACACTGGTCTAGGGCTGGTGCATTTGGAATAACTACTTTTTTACCTACTGCATATATTTGCCATTCAGGTGATTTTCAGGGCAGACAGAAATGCACATGGCCTGGTCTATCATCATTATCACACTGACTAGAGGTTTCAAAATGAAAACCTTATTGTTTTATTGGTAATCTAGATCTATGACTTTATTATGCAACAGACAAACTGTACATTATCTAAAAAAGTCAGAACTTTCAAATCGGGTCAAAAACCGGATATTTCCAGTGAACAGCAGGGTTGGCTCAATTTGAATTGAAGGCAGTCAAGTCAGGAAGTGATTTGAATTTAAAATACTGAAAATGTAAAAAACGTTTTACATAAATAGCTTCTACTTTTCAGTTTGAGAAGTTATTGACAATAAATGCCCTTTTATTTTTGATTATGGAATTATCATTTTAGTTAACTTCCTGAATTGACAGCCTTCAATTCGCATTGAGCCCAAACCTGGTGAACAATGAACCACTAAACCAAGAATTACTCAAACAAATAACTCTTTAGACTTCCATTTGTCCACTGGAATAGAAATAACTGTCGATACACTGAAATGAAACAACCACTCTTAGCCAGATGAAATCAGAGAACCTTAGCCATCATCCATAATTGAGTACGGTATCTCACCACACAAAAACCTGAACTTTAGTTCAGAGACAAAGATTTTACAAGAAAAAAATCAATTGAATCTTATCTTTCTATTGAGAAAACAGAGAAGGCATTCAGAAAAAAAGTAGTCTAGCAGTGTTAATGGATTTAGTAATGCTACAATTAGCCATCACACAGTTCCGCAGTGCAGATTTCCTGCCCTTTCCAACCGATTAAATAGCGCTCCTCTCCCTCAGCATGCCTCAACCGCTGAACTTCATAAGAGTGAAGCATTGGGTTTTTCCCGGGTTCCTATTTCCACCACATTCCCATTACTCAAACGCTGCTTATGTTGTAGACATTTTATCACAACTCTTAAATAGATCCAGTGATAACAAAAATAGCTAAAGCAATAAACTAAATTCCCCTAGACCTACTATGGAAGATATTGCCGTGCATGTCCGTTTCTCAGAAAGCTTAAAGCCATATTAGATTAGTTAGAGTAATAAGCACATGTTCAGGGTTGGAAATTTAATTACAGGGTACAGTGACAACGCAGCACAAAGTGAAATATAACAAAAATAGGCAACCATATCTCCCAATTTTTTTTCTCAGTCTCAAAATGATTTATATATGTAAATCATGGAAAATAAATCCTGGATGTCAAACTATAAAATAGATATTGGACAGTCATAGCCTTGACATACAAAGTACAGCTCTGTCTCCTTCCCTGTTTATACCGTTAAATCCTGACTTTCTTCTCTGACAGGTACACTCCAAGAAGCAGCAGCTAACTGGATGACTGTGAAGCCGTGGTGAAGTCATGCCTACCTCCCTCTTCTTGAAGGCCTGTCTGGCCAGGTATCCACTGCAGGCTGCTTGGAACAGGGTGATGTTGTGTCTGGTCTGCTCATCCCTCTGCTCCTCCAGTTTTGCCAAGGTCCCTGCTCTGAAGAACAACTGGGGACGAAAGTACACACTTTTTAGTTCATCAAACAGAAGGGAAATAGTCATGTTTGTTCAATTTCGCAGCGGATTCCAACAATTTTGGCACATAATTGACCTCAAGAAAGTATCTGCCTTTTTAGCACCTACTGTACAAATAGATGACATTAACTGGAAAGGTGATAATCCATCCCTTGTAGTCTAAAGAAAAGGAGAGAAGGCAATCTATTGGATGATGAAGTCGTTATCTCTGACAGTGTTAGCTTTGTGTCCCTATTGGCTAGGTCAGAGGTGAAACAGATTTAAAGGAACAGCACATGCTCCTGTCATTCACACACACAAAGACATAATCAGTCATTCAGTCATGCAGCATCGACTAGCAGTCATTCAGCTCCTTAAGGCGAAGGATAGATATTGATGGGAGTGGCGTCTCTATCCAAGGCCTCCATAGCCAGGCTCCAGCATTAATGACCCAACCTCCCTGACATACATGAAAGAACCAGGAGTTGGAGCTGACCCATACAAATAATAAAGTAAGGTGACCAGATTTTAGAAATAAAAATTAGGGGACATTTGTTTTTAGCTGTGGACATGGAACTACACTGCTCAAAAAAATGAAGGGACCACTAAAATAACACATCCTAGATCTGAATGAATGAAATATTCTTATTAAATACTTTTCTTCCCATAGTTGAATGTGCTGACAAAATCATCAATGTAAATCAAATTTACCAACCCATGGAGGTCTGGATTTGGAGTCCACACTACAGGCTGATCCAACTTGTAATGTCCTTAAAACAAGTCAAAATAAGGCTCAGTAGTTTGTGTGGCCTCCACGTGCCTGTATGACCTCCCTACAACGCCTGGGCATGCTCCTGATGAGGTGCCGGATGGTCTCCTGAGGGATCTCCTCCCAGACCTGGACAAAAGCATCCGCCAACTCGTGGACAGTCTGTGGTGCAACATGGCATTGGTGGATGGAGCGAGACATGATGTCCCAGATGTGCTCAATTGGATTCAGGTCTGGGGAACGGGCGGGCCAGTCCATAGCATCAATGCCTTCCTCTTGCAGGAACTGCTGACACACTCCAGCCACATGAGGTCCAGCATGGTCTTGCATTAGGAGGAACCCAGGGCCAACCGCACCAGCATATTGTCTCACAAGGAGTCTGAGGATCTCATCTCGGTACCTAATGGCAGTCAGGCTACCTCTGGCGAGCACATTTAGGGCTGTGCGTCTCCCCAAAGAAATGCCACCCCACACCATGACTGACCCACCGCCAAACTGGAGGATGTTGCAGGCAGCAGAACGTTCTCCACAGCGTCTCCAGACTGTCACATGTGCTCAGTGTGAACCTGCTTTCATCTGTGAAGAGCACAGGGCGCCAGTGGCGAATTTGCCAATCTTGGTGTTCTCTGGCAAATGCCAAACGTTGGGCTGTAAGCATAACCCCCACCTGTGGACGTCGGGCCCTTATACCACCCTCATGGAGTCTGTTTCTGACCGTTTGAGCAGACACATGCACATTTGTGGCCTGCTGGAGGTAATTTTGCAGGGCTCTGGCAGTGCTCCTCCTTGCACAAAGGCGGAGGTAGCGGTCCTGCTGCTGGGTTGTTGCCCTCCTCCACGACTCCTGATGTACTGGCCTGACTCCTGGTAGCGCCTCCATGCTCTGGACACTACGCTGACAGACACAGCACACCTTCTTGCCACAGCTCGCATTGATGTCCCATCCTGGACGAGCTGCACTACCTGAGCCACTTGTGTGGGTTGTAGACTCAGTCTCATGCCACCAATAGAGTGAAAGCACTGCCAGCATTCAAAAGTGACCAAAACATCAGCCAGGAGGCATAGGAACTGAGAAGTGGTCTGTGGTTACCACCTGCAGAACCACTCCTTTATTGGGGGTGTCTTGCTAATTGCCTATAATATCCACCTGTTGTCTATTCCATTTGCACAACAGCATGTGAAATGTATTGTCAATCAGTGTTGCTTCCTAAGTGGACAGTTTGATTCCACAGAAGTGTGATTGACATGGAGTTACATTGTGTTGTTTAAGTGTTCCCTTCATTTTTTTGAGCAGTGTATATTTAACAATCAATTTCCGCTTTAGATATAGTATCTAGCCCGATATGGAGAAGAGGGGAACATACTGTACAATGTCATGAAATTGGCTTTAAAATCAAACTGATGTTTCTCTTTTGCCCTCTTAGAAACGTTCTGCACAGAGGGTGCTGGAAAGAATGAAGGGTCAGCCGTACTTTGTCCATCCTGTAACCGCCGTCTGGGTTATATTATGATCCAAATGGATACATCAAATATGACTCCATCTCATTAGCCATGTGACTTCCTGTTGTGACAGTATTTACCACAGTGAGAGTTGCGTGGGCCAGTGTCATGAGAAGGTGCTGCTGTTATTTGGCATTCTGCTGGGACCACTGCTGTTGCTAGGACGCCGTTGGAATGCTTTGTGAAGCACCATTTTGGTGTTAATCTACTCCGGAGCCCAGATAAACTTCAAACCCCAAAGGCAACTGCAGCGGTCTACAAAACAATTACCGTCTCTCCAAAGTTGTAATATGGCCCATTAAAATTACCAGCATCTGGGAGCATAGGAGCCATTGTTTCTCCCACTGTTGTTTCTCCTGATTTTCTTGATGGCTTTGGGCCACTACCGAGCTGATGGGATTAAACCAGTCCATCAACTGCCAGAAACTACTCCATAATGAAATGAATACAAAGGAGACATGATTGTGCGTCTCCCAGTGAGGCTGGAAGGCAGGCATGGCTCTCACATCCATCCTCCACAGTAAAGAGACTTCCAGGGCAGCCAACACTTTCCAGACAGTTCACCCAGTGACAAACACATTCCTCAAGGAGAAACACCTGGAAGGAGGAATCTATAGCTACAAATTAAGGGAATCTACTGTATGCAACAACAGTTTGAGTTTCTATAACCCCTAGCACACAATATAATAATATGAACAGAGGTAGTTTTACAAGTGACTCATTCAAGGTGTGAGGTTTTACTGTGGTAGTAGTGGTACTCACCCTGCTCAGTCCCATGTGATAGCTGTTCTTCTCCAGGTCCAGGGACTCAAGCAGCTCCTCCACAGCCTGGAAACACACAGATCAGTCCCTGCCCTACTACCCCCGGATTATCCCTCTTCAGCAGTCCCGATGAGATTGTGACGGCTAACACAGAGGAGCCCAACAACCACTTATCTTATCAGACAGATTGACAGAATCCTGAACTATATTCCTTTCACATTCTCCCCTCACACCTCTGCCCCCAATCCGCACCCTCTCCTTTCTAGAGAATAGAGGCTGTGCAGGGAGAGCAGCAAATGAAAACTGACCAGACAGCTTGTTCTTCAGAATCTACCTGCTCCAGGCTCATTCCTTCGGGCCCCGTGGTAGTCTTGGCCCCATAGCAGTCTTCTAGATTGCACTGTAAGAGGGGCCGTAGCCCAGAGCACTGGGGGTCTTTTGTCTGATGCCATTTCCAAAGAAACCCTGTTCCGAGAAGCTGACGCAGGGGAAATCTGCTTTTCTCTGTTTTTAGCCACAACACTCTTGCTCTCCCATATGTTCAGTTCCCCACCGTTTCACTTCAGCCGGGCTCCGCTTGCAGGGGGCCGATACACAATTGACTCTCATTGATAGATACCCTCAGAGAAAAACACTCATTAGCAATCCTCCCTTCACAGGTTGGATTAAACTGAAACACTTTAAAAAGGCTCAGTACAGTCAATGGACCAGTGATGTTCCTGTGTTTTATATACATTTACACACTAGGAGTGTAATACTACTGTGAAAATGAAAATGCCCTTTTAGTGTAAGAGCTGTTTGAACAAACCGCCTGACATTTTGGCCTGCCTGGTGACATCACCAATTAGTTAATAAACCAATAAGAAAAAGGGTTCCAAATCTCTCTGCCAATAACAGCTAGTTTTCCCCTCTCCAATCAGATCAATCCCAGACAGTCCTAGCAAAATTCTTTGAGAAATTGCTCTTTGCTAAGAAGACATTTTTGTAAATGTTTTAATTGTTACCCAGAAATGATTTGATAGAGATAAAAAATAGCTACATTGGACCTTTAACCATTAGACCCTCTCGCCAGTCACATCTTACATAAACAACTGCATTTTCCGACAAGATTGAACTGCCAAAGGGGGTGGAGTTGCAATCTACTGCAGAGATAGTATGACAGAACTCTGCAGGCTATCCAGGTCTGTGCCCAAACAATTCAAGCTTCTACTTTTAAAAATCCACCTTTCCAGAAACAAGTCTCACCATTGCCGCTTGTTATAGACCCCTTTCAACCCCCAGCTGTGCCCTGGACACCTTATGTGAATTGCTTACCCACCCATCTATTTTCAGAGTTCATATTGTTAGGTGACCTACACTGGGACATGCTTAACACCCCGGCCATCCTACAATCTAAGATAGATGCCCTCAATCTCACCCAAATTATGAAGGAACCTACCAGGTACAACCCTAAAAAAATATTTTATTTATTTATTTTACTTTATTTAACTAGGCAAGTCAGTTAAGAACACATTCTTATTTTCAATGACGGCCTCGGAACAGGCCTTTCTGAACGACCTGGCCCGGGTATCCTGAAAGGATATTGACCTCATCCCATCAGTAGAGGATGCCTGGTTGCTTTTTAAAAAGTGCTTTCCTCACCATCTTAAAAAGCATGCCCCAATCAAAAAATGGAGAACTAAGAACAGATATAGTCCTTGATTCACTCCAGACTTGACTGCGCTTGACCAGCACAAAAACATCCTGTGGCGTTCTGCGATAAACAACTTTTCAGGGAAGTCAAGAACCAATATACTCAGTTAGTCAAGCTAAGGCTAGCTTTTTCAAACAGAAATTTGCATCCTGTAGCACTAATTCCAAAAGGTTTTGGGACACTAAAGTCCATGGAGAAAAAGAGCACCACCACCCAGCTGCCCACTGCACTGAGGCTAGGAAACACTGTCACCACCGATAAACACGATATTTGAGAATTTCAATAAGCATTTTTCTATGGCTGGCCATGCTTTCCACCTGACTACCCCTACCAACATCTCAGCACTCCCCCCTCACCCAAATACAGACAGCTGATGTTCTGAAAGAGCTGCAAAATCTGGATCCCTACAAATCAGCTGGGCTATAAAATCTGGACCCTCTCTCGCTAAATTTATCAGACAAAATTGTTGAAACCTCTATTACTAGCCTGTTTAACCTCTTTCATATCGTCTGAGATCCCCAAAGTTTGGAAAGCTGCTGCGGTCATCCCCCTCTTCAAATGGGGGAGACACTCTAAACCCAAACTGTTATAGACCTATTTCCATCCTTTCCTGCCTTTCTAAAAATCTTCAAAAACCAAGTTAACAAACAGATAAACGACCATTTTGAATCCCACAATACCTTCTCCACTATGCTATCTGGTTTCCGAGTTGATCATGGGTGCACCTCAGCCACGCTCAAGGTCCGAAACGATATAACCGCCATCAATAAAAGACAGTACTGTGCAGCAGTCTTCAACAACCTGGCCAAAGCTTTCAACTCTGTCAATCACCGCATTCTTATCGGCAGACTCGGTAGCCTTGGCTTCTCAAATGACTTCCTCACCTGGTTCACCAACTACGTCTCAGACAGAGTTCAGTGTGTCAAATCGGAGGGCCTGTTGTCCGGACCTCTGGCAGTCTATGGGGGTGCCACAGTGTTCAATTTTCGGGCAGACTCTTTTCTCTGTATATATCAATGATGGAGCTCTTGCTGCTGGTGATTCTCTGATCCACCTCCACGCAGACGACACCATTCTGTTTTCATCTGGCCCTTCTTTGGACACTGTACTAACAAACCTCCAAACGATCTTCAATGCCATACAACACACTCCTTCCATGGCCTCAATCTGCTTTTAAATGCTAGTAAAACTAAGTGCATGCTCTTCAACCGATTGCTGCCCGCAACCTCCCGCCCAACTAGCATCACTACTCTGGACGGTTCTGACTTATAAATAATGTGGACAACTACAAATAACTAGGTGACTGGTTAGACTGTAAACTCTGCCTCCAGACACACATTAAGCATCTCCAATCCAAAATTAAATCAGCTTACTATTTCGCCTCCTTCACTCATGCTGCCGAATATACCCTCGTTAAACTGACTATCCTACCGATCGTTGACTTCGGCGATGTCATTTACAAAATAGCCTCCAACACTCTACTCAGTACACTGGATGTAGTCTATCACATTGCCATCCGTTTTGTCATCAAAGCCCCATATACTACACACCACTGCGACCTGTACGCTCGTTGGCTGGCCCTCACTACATATTTGTCGCCAAACCCACTAGATCCAGGTCATCTGTAAGTCTTTGCTAGGTGAAGCCCCGCCTTAGCTCACTGGTCACCATAGCAACACCTACCCACCGTACGCTCTCCAGCAGGTATATTTCACTGGTCATCCTCAAAGCCAACACTTCCTTTGGCTGCCTTTCCTTCCAGTTCTCTGTTGCCAATGACTGGAACAAATTGCCATAATCACTGAAGCTGGAGTCTTATATGTCCCTCTCTCTTTAAGCATCAGCTGTCAGAGCAGCTTACTGATCACTGAGCCTGTACACAGCCCATCTGTAAATACCACACCAAAAGTACCTCATCCCCATATTGTTACTCTTGCTCGTTTGCACCCCAGTATCTTTACTTGCACATCATCATCTGCACATCTATCACTCCAGTGTTAATGTTAAATTGTAACATTTTCGCCTCTATGGCCTATTTATTGCCTTTACATCCCTACTCTTATACATTTGCACACACTGTAGATGTTTCTATTGTGTTGACTGTGCGTTTGTTTATGTGTAACTCTGTATTGTTGTTTTTGTCACACTGCTTTGCTTTATCTTGGCCAGGTCGCAGTTGTAAATGAGAACTTGTCTTCAACTGGCCGACATGGTTAAATAAAAGGTGAAATAAAATAACATTTAAAAAGTGGGGAGCTCCCTTCCTAAGCATATCATTAGGGCATAACCACCCGCCAGACAGCCTCCAGGGTAGAAAATATATTTCACCAAGTTGATAAGTGCAATACCAAGTTTGGGGTATTTTGTTCAGCCCTTAACTCCAGTGCAATTAGAAGACCTTTGCTTCCGGTCTCTGCTCGTCATTGATTAAACTTGGTAGGGAGTGGGATGCAAAAGTGGGGCAAAGCTGCCTGCCATCCAGGACCTCTACACCAGGCGGTGTCAGAGGAAAGCCCTGAAAATTGTCAAAGACCTTAGCCACACCAGTCATAGACTGTTCTCTCTACTACCGCATGGCAAGCGGTACCGGAGTGCCAAGTCTAGGACAAATTTTTTTTTAAATTTAACCGTTTTTTACCCCCAATTCATAGGACTCCTGAACAGGTAACCACATGGTTACCCAGACTATTTGCATTGTGTGCCCCCCAAACCCCTCGTTTACGCTGCTGCTACTCTCGGTTTATCTTATGTGCATAATTTTTTATTTTTTTTACCTTTATTTTACTAGGCAAGTCAGTTAAGAACAAATTCTTATTTTCAATGACGGCCTCGGAACAGTGGGTTAACTGCCTGTTCAGGGGCAGAATGACAGATTTGTACCTTGTCAGCTCAGGGATTTGAACTTGCAACCTTTCCGTTACTAGTCCAACACTCTAACCACTAGGCTACCCTGCCGCCCCTAACTATACATTCATGTACATACTACCGCAATTGGCTCGACCAACCAGTGCTCCCACATTGGCTAACCGGGCTATCTGCATTGTGTCCCGCCACCCGCCAACCCCTCTTTTACGCTACTACTACTCTGTTCATCATATATGCACAGTCACTTTAACCATACCTACATGTACATATTACCTCAATAAGCCTGACTAACAGGTGTCTGTATATAGCCTTGCTACTCTTATTTTCAAATGTCTTTTTACTGTGGTTTTATTTCTTTACCTACACACACACACACCTTTTTCCCTCCGAACTATTGGTTAGAGCCTGTAAGTAAGCATTTCACTGTTGTATTCGGCGCACGTGACAAATAAACTTTGATTGGATGCAGCTGGGGATAAGATGATAAGGTCATCACAATGGCCCTGATTAATAGAGGTTTATTCCTCTGTCAGTGGGCTACTGACAGCCAAGGAGGAGATGGTCTATTCAGCTCAAATCATATGTTACTTGTCACATGCGCCGAACACAACAGGTGTAGGTAGACCTTACAGTGAAATGCTTACTTACAAGCCCTTAACCAACAGTGCAGTTTTTAGAAAAATACCTACAAAGAAATATAAATAAAGTACCAAATAATTAAAGAGCAGCAGTAAAATAACAATAGCGAGGCTATATACAGGGGGTAAAGGTACAGAGTCAATGTGCGGGGGCACCGGTTAGTCGAGGTAATATATACATGTGGGTAGAGTTATTAAAGTGAGTTATGCCTAGATAACAACAGCTCATTAATATAACAATGCAGACCTCTGTTGTTGGCCTGAATCATATTATTTTCTCCAAAACACACAGAAAAATACTCACCTTCTTCTCATCCTTCACTATGTAGTTGCGGCCAAGTTTCTTGGTCAGGTGTGGTGCCAGCACGTCGAAGCGGCGGCAGAATTCGGAGAAGACCATGTGATCAGGGTATCCTGTACAGACAAGGACATAGGGGGTAAGGTTATAAAGCTTTTAAAACATTTTTTTACATGAATATTTATTTTAAACACTGCTGTTTGTGAAGATCATTTGGTTTGAGAGACCCTTCCAGACCTTCCTAGTCTAATATCTACAGCCTCTTACCTTGTCTGTAGATTCTGAGAGCGTCCAGCAGCTTGGAGCCACGGAGCTGAGACCGGAGCAGGACCACATCCAGCTGCATCAGGCCAGAGTCTCCACTGTCCCCCTGGGCCTCCAACTCCCCTCTGCCTGCCCACAGGGCATCAGCATTGGGCAGCAAGCAGTGGATAAAGTGAACCCTGGACCTCCGCACAGTGTCCAGCAGAGCGTCCTACAGGAGATAGGGGAGTTAGCTGGGACTGAAATGGTAACAGTGAGCCATGAGAGAGGGCAAGGCCTCAACATGCATCGAGAGAAGAGCCAGCCTAAACAGAGACCAAACTTTTAAAACATAAGCACAGGCTCTATACACTGGCTCTCACTCATGGATATAATAGCACATTTCATGCATTTAGCAATCTTATGAAATAATCCACCTGGGTTTTAATAAATGGTATAGTTAAGGAAAGTACTCTCAGGAGCAGGAAATGTAATGCCTAGGCCCTACACGAGGGCAGCTCCTAGTGCCTACCCTTTCAAGCTGGAATAATATGGTAAAAACACAGGAAGATGGATGATCCCCAAGTGCTATGCGGACACCTCTCCCCGGGGTAGGAGATATATTAGGCAGTGCTAATTAAATGACTCCTATTACTGAATCAGCCCATGTGTTGGATTTAAATGAGAGGCCCTGTGGCCCAACACAACTTATGCCCAGACTGTTACAGGAGCAGAAGTGTAAATATGATTTTTTGGGAAGCCCTCTCGCTTTCCTGCTCTCCAACAGACCTGCCCTCTGCAGACAGCTTGCAACCTCTCACCACTTGTAGTTTGATCTGGATGCAGAGGGACTTCTTCTTGACGGCCGCAACTCCAGTGGTGAAAGTCTTCCTCATGCTGGTAGCGCGCCGCAAGGCCAGCTGGGAAACACCCTCCAGGCCCGCGATGGAGCCTGACAGGGTGGTGGCCCCGCCTCCTCGGCTCATAAACAGACCACTAATGTTCTTCCTGGAAAGGAGAGAGATAATCAGATCAGGTCAGATGTGTGTTGCAAGCATTGCCAATCAAGCTAAAACATTATGTGGATCTTACTTCTGGGAGTCCTGCAGGAGACTCCCTGCGTTGGTAGAGGCAGGGTTCTGTTTGGCATGGCTCAGCCAACCACGGGCGTCATACTCCACCCAGTCTGTCCCATGACTGTGACCCAACAGAAAGTGATGCGGCTTCCCACTCTTCAACAACAAGGTGTGACCTGACAGGTAGAGGAGGGAAAAGGAGTTGATAACAGTTATGTATTTCAATGAATGTTTGGATGCGTAGATGGATGTATATAATGTGTGCATTGTGTGGCAATGAACATAAAGTGCATTCGGAAAGTATTCAGACTCCTTGACTTTTCCCACATTACAGCCCTATTCCAAAATGTTTTTTTTTAATCCTCAATAATGCTCCATGACAAAGCTGGGAAAAAAATGTTTTTAGAAATGTTTGCGAACAATAAACAGAAATAACGTATTTACAAGTATTCAGAACCTTTGCTATGAGACTCAAAATTGAGAAACAGGTGCATCCTGTCTCCATTGATCATCCTTGTTTCTACAACTTGATTGGAGTCCACCTGTGGTGAATTCATATGATTGGACATGACTTGGAAAGGACAACACCTGTCTATATAAGGCCCAACAGTTGACAGTGCATGAAAGTCATGAGGTCGAAGGAATTGTCCGTAGAGCTCTGAGACAGGATTGTATCGAGGCACAGATCTGGGGAAGGCTACGAAAACATTTCTGCAGCATTGAAGGTCCCCAAGAACACAGTGGCCTCCATCAACCTTAAATGGAAGAAGTTTGGAACCACCAAGAATCATACTAGAGCTGTCGGTCAAACTGAGCAATCGGGAGAGAAGGGCTTTGGTCAGGGAGGTGTGCCTCTGTAGAGATGGGAGAACCTTCCAGAAGGACAACCATCTTTGCAGCACTTCACCAAATCAGGCCTTTACGGTAGAGTGGCCAGACGGAAGCCACTCCTCAGTAAAATGCACAACATCCCGCTTGGGATTTGCCAAAAGGCACCTAAAGGAGTCAGACCATGAGAAACAAGAATCTCTGGTCTGATGAAACCAAGATAGAACTCTTTGGCCTGAATGCCAAGCGTCACGTCTGGAGGAAACCTGGCACCATCCCTACGGTGATGCATGGTGGTGGCACCATCCCTACAGTGAAGCATGGTGGTGGCAGCATCAGTCTGTGGAGATGTTTTTTAGACACAGGGACTGGGAGACTAGTCAGGATCGAGGGAAAGATGAATTGGAGCAAAGTACAGAGAGATCCTTGATGAAAACCTGCTCCAGAGCGCTAAGGACCTCAGACCGAGGTAACAGTTCACCTTCCAACAGGATAACGACCCTAAGCACACAGCCAAGACAAGTCTTCGGGACAAGTCTCAATGTCCTTGAGTGCCCAGCCAGAGACCGGACTTGAACCTGATTGAACATCTCTGGAGACACCTGAAAAGATCTGTGCAGTGATACTCCCCATCCAACCTGACAGAACTTGAGAGGATCTGCAGAGTAGAATGGGAGAAACTCCCCAAATAGAGGTGTGCAAAGCTTGTAGCATCATACCCAAACCTGTTTTAACTTTGTCATTATGGGGTATTGGGTTTAGATTGATGAGGGGGGGGGTTAACTATTTAATCAATTTTAGAATAAGGCTGTAACAGAACAACATTTGGAAAAAGTCAATGGGTCTGAATAGTTTCCGAATGTATATGAAGAAGAAAACAACCTACAAATAAATCAATCACCAAACAGTATATTTACTAACCTCCTCTGTTACTGGTAATGGAGGTTAGCATCCCTTGGTGGTATGATCTTTGTGCCTCTAACTTTCTCGTGTGTGTGTGTGTGTGTGTGTGTGTGTGTGTGATGAATAACAGATTTGACTGTGTATGTGTTCACCTTTGCCCTCTCCCTCAGCAGGGCCATAGTAAATGAAGAGGCGTCCCAGTAGAGTATCCTCTGAACCCCCAGGCTGCAGAGCCTCCTCTTCCATCAGCCACAACAGGCCCCGAGCCTCATCAGTCCTCAGCGTCCGCACCTGACACACACACACATACACATACACTGGTCAGACATACCTCTACCCAGTCCTTCGGATGGTTGTACAGTGCTTTCAGAAAGTATCCATACCCCTTGACTTATTCCACATTTTGTTGTGGTACAAACCCATCTATACACAATACCCCATAATGAAAAAGTGAGAGATTTAAAAAAAATCCTAAAAACAGGTTATTCACAGCCCTGAGTCAATACATGTTAGAATCACCTTTGGCAGCAATTACAGCTGTGAGTCTTTCTGTGTAAGTCTCTATGGATTGTACAATATTTGCACATTATTCTTCAAAAAAAATATTCAACGTCTGTCAAGTTGGTTGTTGATCATTGCTAGCCACCATTTCCATGTCTTGCCATAGACTTTCAAGACGATTTAAGTCAAAACTGTAACTAGACCACTCAGGAACATTCAATGTCGTTGTGGTAAGCAACTCCAGTGTACATTTGGCCTTGTATTTTAGGTTATTGTCCTGCTAAAAAGGTAAATTTGTCTCCCAGTGTCTGGTGGAAAGCAGCCTGAACCAGGTTTTGCTCTAGGACTTTGCCTGTGCTTAGCTCTATTCCGTAAATGTTTTATCCCCCAAAAAAACCCTAGTCCTTGCTGTACGAAAGAGGAAAAATATATTGCATAACAATTGTGAGAAAATATGACTGAAATGCTATGATTCCTCAATGACAATTGCCAGTAGTGTGACAAGCATACCCATAACATGATGCAGTCACCACTATGCTTGAAAATATGAAGAGGGCTACTCTGATGTGATGCTGGATTTGCCCCAAACATAACGCTTTGTGTTCAGAACATCAAGTACCTTTCTTTGCCACATGTTTTGCAGTTTTACTTTTGTGCTTTATTGCAAACAGGATGCATGACTTAGAATATTTGTATTCTGTACAGGCTTCCTTTTCACTCTTTTAGGTCATTTAGGTTAGTATTGTGGAGTAATTACAATTTTGTTGATCCATCCTCAGTTCTCCTATTACAGCCATAAAAATCTGTAAGTATTTTAAAGTCACCATTGGCCTCATGGTGAAATCCCTGAGTGTTTTCCTTCCTCTCCAGCAACTGAGTAAGGAAGGACACCTGTATCTTTGTAGTGACTGGGTGTATTGATACATCATCCAAAGTGTAATTAATAACTTTACCATGCTCAAAAGGTATTTTTATTGTCTGCTTTTTAAAATTGTTTTATCCATCTACCAATAGGTGCCCTTATTTGTGAGGCATTGGAAAACCTCCCTGGTCTTTGTGGTTTAATCTGTGTTTGAAATTCACTGCTCGACTGAGGGCCCTTGCATATTATGTAATCATTCACTGCTCGACTGAGGGCCCTTGCATATTATGTAATCATTCACTGCTCGACTGAGGGCCCTTGCATATTATGTAATCATTCACTGCTCGACTGAGGGCCCTTGCATATTATGTAATCATTCACTGCTCGACTGAGGGCCCTTGCATATTATGTAATCATTCACTGCTCGACTGAGGGCCCTTGCATATTATGTAATCATTCACTGCTCGACTTTGCATATTATGTAATCATTCACTGCTCGACTGCGGGCCCTTGCATATTATGTAATCATTCACTGCTCGACTGAGGGCCCTTGCATATGATGTAGTTATTCAAAAATCATGTTAAACACTGTTACTGCACACAGAGTGAGTCCATGCAACTTATATCCTATTTTTACTCCTGAATTTATTTAATCTTGCCATAACATAGGGGTTGAATACTTAGACTCAAGCCAATTCAGCATTTCTTAAAACATAATTCCACATTGACATTAGGCTGTAACAACAAGGGGACAAAAGTCAAAGGGTATGATGAATACTTTCTGAAGGCACTGTATATCAGTAGAAACACCAGTCTCACCAAAATACACAGAAACAAGACTTACTGGGCCCATAGCTTGCTTTTCAACCTATACATACTTTCTCACTTCAGCAAAGACTCTCGGGCCAGCTCAGTCATACTCACACTCCAAGGCCTGAGGTGAAGCCAGCTCTCATATTATAACTCTACTTTGTAGGAATCATTCTATAAGCCTTTGGCAATGTTGGCAAATGTTTTTGTTACAAGGCTTTTCACCTGTAATAGCACAGCACCTTTCAACTCTCCGGACTAGATTTCCACAACAAACAGTAAAAACGGTGTGATTGAGGCAACTGATCATATTTACCACCAAAATATTTCACTGACAACACTGGCCAAAATCGGTCTTGCCTACTACTAAAACTACATACTGTGTACTAATCACGCTACATACTATTTCGAACACACTTTAGTTATGCAATGAGCAACAAATATCAACATACTAGGCTGAGAATGTGTCATCTAATGAGCAATGGATTTCATTCCAACCATTTGTTCATTTTGGTACAGCGCGTCACCTTATGTAATTATCATGTTGTCAAACACACGCGTCTCGAAAGACGATTCTCTTCCTCAAGCGCCTGCATCGAATTCTACTAGACGAAAATACGAAATTAGTATGACATCCTGCCATTTAAAGCTCAAATTTCACATACTATAAAATGTTTGATTTTGGCATACCCAAAATGCTTACTATTTAGAGTGCAGTATGGGTATTCAGAAACATCCACTGCTTTCAGATTAAGGCTTTAATTGAATAACAACCAGAAAAACAGTAGTTTTTCATAAAGCAATTGCAGTAGTGTGTTTTGTGAGGTCCAGACGCCAGAGAGAGACAGGCCATTAGACATGGCTCTCATTATGTCTAGTATCAGAGAAAGAGCTCAGAGAGCATTGGAGCATTCAGGAAGCCTGCACTCTACACAGGCCACTTCAGCAATTATCACTAGAATGCCAGTCACAACTGAGACTTTTGGTATAACAGAACTCTAAACCGTTTCTCTTGAAATGGCTCCTTCTAAATTAAAGAATATACAGTGCATTCGGTAAGTATACAGACCTAGACTTTTTCTACCAAAGAAATGTACGTTACAGCCTTATTCTAAAACTGATTAAATACATTTGTCCCCATCAGTCTACAAACAATACCCCATAATGACAAATAGGTTTTTAGAAAGTTTGCAAATGTATTAAAAATAAATAACAATAACAGTACTCAGACCCTTTGCTATGAGACTAGAAATTGAGCTCAGTTGCATTCGGTTTCCATTGATCATCCTTGTGATGTTTATAAAACTTGATTGAAGTCCACCTGTGGTAAATTCAATTGATCGGACATGATTTGGAAATGCACAAACCAGACTATATAAGGTCCCACAGTTGACAGAGCGAAAACCAAGCCATGAGGCCGAAGGAATTGTCCCTAGAGCTCAGAGACAAGATTGTGTCGAGGCACAGATCTGGGGAAGGGTACCAAAAAAAAATGTCTGCTGCATTGAATGTCCCCAAGAACACAGTGGCCTCCATCATTCTTAAATGGATGAAGTTTGAACACCTAAGACTCTTCCTATAGTTATTTTCCCAGCCAAACTGAGGGAGGTGACCAAAAACCCAATGGTAACTCTGACAGAGCTCCAGAGTTCCTCTGTGGAGATGGGAGAACCTTCCAGAAGGACAACCATCTCTGCAGCACTCTGTCAAATCAGGCCACTTCTCAGTAAATGGCACATGGCAGCCTGCTTGGAATTGCCAAAGGGCACCTAAAGGACTCACAGACCATGAAACAAATAAATATGTATACCCACTTGGCAGACTGAACAAAATGCTTCAGTGTTTTGGGGGTGGGGGGGCGTGGTCGATGGCGCTGTTTTAAAGCCAATTCCCAGCAATTCTACACATTTTACCATTCGGCTGAGAGAAAAAAAAGTGGGTTTTGAAGCTAATTTCCTGCAATTCTACAAAATTTGCCAAGGCTTTTTCTGTATTCTTATGCTGAGTTACTCAAAAATAACAAAATCCAAAAAAGGGGGGCCCCATGCCATGACATTTTGTGAATTTTAAATTCTCCCTGACTGTCTAGTTTTAATTTTGGTAGTTGTTAGTCAAGACTCAAAGATGATCTTGTAAATACATAGCACAATTATCTTTTCTATATACCTGATCTTAGTCATTTAAGTTTACACTGAACATTTTTTGGGGGAGTAATGGCAACGATTTAGCAGCGGCTAAATTAATATAGGGGAAACTCTGACACTTAACATTAGGGGATGATAACTACTACTGTTGAATTCTTTTAACCTTTATATATAAAAATAAATAATCCCTTGGTCAGATTGGACGTGCACACGCTCGCACGCTCGCAGCCACACACTCCCACACATATATAAAAAAGCCTCTTCCTGGACCACTAAAAGCCTTCAGTGAACCCATGGGTACTGACTTTTTAAATGTCAAGGGCCAACATTTGAAGAGTGTCAGTGTAAATTCAACTGTCAGCTTTCATCCTTGTGTCTCGACATCAACAGAGTGCTCTCTAATGTTGTGGGCGGTTCCATTCTTTTGCTTTTGTCAGCCTTTAAAAAGACTTTGGCCTTTTGCAGCCATCTGCTGTACACTGGTTCAGTGCTTTTGAAGACTGCTCCAGCAGGGCCAGGACCCCTTAAAAAGCAGAGTACTCAACACAACCAACCAGGAATTACTATAAAGCTAGCTCTGACACTGTCAACAGCGTATCATTTCTGTTTCCATGGCACACACTGGAGGAGAAGCAAAAAAAATAGGTTTTCCTCCACCAGAGTAAGTTTCCTAGTTTTGTTTGCTGAGTGAAATATCTTCCTTCTCCTTCACGTTTCTTCCTGTTGGTTCCTCTACACAGGCATTAATATAACATGCTCACTCTGAGGTGAAAAATAAACTACATATTCAACTGAAAATTATAAAACCTGCAAACATGTATCAAATAACTCTAGACTGACTCACTGTGAATCTCAAAGAACTCATGAATGTAATTATAATATGCATAAAGGTGCACTGTGAACTGTGTGGCAGTCAGAGAGGCAGGGTGCCATGATTACAGAGATCTGGCAGTTGAAAGTGCCAAACGATTCATAAGGGAGTTCATGTGAAATAACGCGTCACTGGACCTGTGCCAATATCAAAACTGAAATCCCATAGAAAGGTGAGAGAACTGCTATACAGCATGAAGCTGCCATGGTCATAGAAAGGTGAGAGAACTGTTATACAGCATGAAGCTGCCATGGTCATAGAAAGGTGAGAGAACTGCTGTACAGCATGAAGCTGCCATGGTCATAGAAAGGTGAGAGGACTGCTGTACAGCATGAAGCTGCCATGGTCATAGAAAGGTGAGAGGACTGCTGTACAGCATGAAGCTGCCATGGTCATAGAAAGGTGAGAGAACTGCTGTACAGCATGAAGCTGCCATGGTCATAGAAAGGTGAGAGGACTGCTGTACAGCATGAAGCTGCCATGGTCATAGAAAGGTGAGAGAACTGCTGTACAGCATGAAGCTGCCATGGTCATAGAAAGGTGAGAGAACTGCTATACAGCATGAAGCTGCCATGGTCATAGAAAGGTGAGAGAACTGCTATACAGCATGAAGCTGCCATGGTCATAGAAAGGTGAGAGAACTGCTGTACAGCATGAAGCTGCCATGGTCATAGAAAGGTGAGAGAACTGCTATACAGCATGAAGCTGCCATGGTCATAGAAAGGTGAGAGAACTGCTATACAGCATGAAGCTGCCATGGTCATAGAAAGGTGAGAGAACTGCTATACAGCATGAAGCTGCCATGGTCATAAAAAGGTGAGAGAACTGCTGTACAGCATGAAGCTGCCATGGTCATAGAGAGGTGAGAGAACTGCTGTACAGCATGAAGCTGCCATGGTCATAGAAAGCAGGACTTCGTTTAAATTCTCAATGAGGTAAACTCTTGTGTGAATATAGCTAATTTTTGTATATTTTTTTAAACCTTTATTTAACTAGGCAAATCAGTTAAGAACACATTCTTATTTTACAATGACGGCCTACCCCGACCAAACCCTCCTGTAACCTGGGAGAAGCTGGGCCAGTTGTGCACTATCCTATGGGACTCCTGATCACGGCCGGTTGTGATAGAGCCCAGGATCGAACCAGGGTCTGTAGTGACGCCTCTAGCACTGAGCTGCAGTGCATACGCCGCTGCGTCACTAAGGAGTGTACTTACCAGGGCTTGACTTGGAGCTTGGTCTACTGCAGCTACAGACAGAGATGTGCTGGGCTCCATGTCATCTAACGCGAGCTCTATGTTTTCCTAAGGGGGGACAGAGGGGATGATTAGGAACCAATGACAGTAACATAGATCTGAAGGGCACCAAGTTTTTAGTTGTCTACTTTAGGAATTAGTTCATTATGTTACTCATTATCAGCTACAGTATATACACATAACAATAGTAATACAATTGTTATAAACTGCTCAAACTGATGACAAATGGCAGACTATGAAAGTAAAACCATTGTGTTTTGTACAATGGGAGTGATTAGGCATCAGTTAGGACAGAGTTGTCAGGGATAATTCAGCCCTATTATGACAGGTGTATAGACTAGAATTAGAGAGTAGATCTGCTCATAAACTGCTGGTAAATGGCTACAGGCTATGAAAGTGAAACCATTGTGTTTTGTACAATGTGGTGATTAGCCACACATCAGTTAGGACAGAGTTGTCAGGCATAATTCAGCCCTATTATGGCGGGTGTATAGACTAGCATTAGAGAGTAGATCTGCTGTCTGAAGAGAAGTGGCAGTTAAAGACAGAGGTGTTATTCTTCATCAGCCAGCGAGGCCCATAAGCAGCTCCACTGCCTCGCAGCTCAACCCAGCTCATACAGCCAGTGATGAGTGAACTCGCTTTGGGCCTGGCAGCGGAGGAGAAATTGTAATCATATGGACCATTACATGGGTTCACTGTGTGACTGACAGTATTGATGAGGGGGTGGAAACCATGAGATCTATGAAGTTCTAATATGCCATGGCTTACAGGAAGTAAGCGTGTCATCTTATGTCCAGTATGTGAGAATGTGTATTTGAATCCTTAAAAGTGTCTGTGTGTTTACATACGAGTTAGTGTGTGTACTGTTAATATTATAAGCTACCTCTTTGTATCTCTCTAGCTCCTGTAAAAAGGTGCGCTGATAGAACAGTGTCTGCAGGCGCTCCTGGGTGTAGTTATGGCAGAGCTCTTCAAAGGTGGCTCCGCGCTCCCGCTTGGCCAGGCGAGGGTTCTGGAAGCCCGGGGTGTCCACGATGAGCAGGGAGCACAGAGAGTGCTGGCTGGACTTCAGAGCACTGGCACGCGCACACACACACAGTCAGACCAAAAAAAAAAAATCAGAGAACGAGCTGTAGTGGTGCATGCTTGCGTCATCTCCCTGGTAAAGTGGTGACTAACCGGTTGATGAGGGAGACAAGGAGGGTGAAGAGCTCTGAGTACAGCCCAGATGCCATGGCTTCTAAACACTCCATGGCTGTGGCCTTGGAACCTGGTGGGAGAATAGGTGAAAAGAGACAAATTCATAACGTCCCCATCATCAGATCAGACAGCATAGAGGGCCTTCGGAAAGTATTCAGACCCCTTTATTTTTTCCACATTTTGTTACAGCCTTGTTCTAAAATGGATTTTTAAAATATTTTTAAAAATCAGCAATCTACACACAATACCCCATAATGACAAATTGAAAACAGGTTTTTAGAAATTCTTGCAAATTTATTAAAAATATACATCTCAATTAGCTTATTTACATAAGTATTCAGACCATTTGCTATGAGACTCAAAATTGAGCTCCCGTGCATCCTGTTTCCATTGATCATCCTTGAGATGCTTCTTCAACTTGGAGTACACGTGTGGTAAATTCAATTGACTGGACATGATTTGGAAAGGCACACATCTGTCTATATAAGGTCCCGCAGTCGACTGTGTGTCAGAGCAAAAACCAAGCCATGAGGTCGAAGGAATTATCCGTAGAGCTCCGAGAGAGGATTGTGTTGAGGCACAGATCTGGGGAAGGGAACCACCAAGACTCTTCCTACAGCTGGCCGCCAGGCCAAACTGAGCAATCAGCAGAGAATGGCCTTGGTCTGGGATGTGACCAAGAACCAGATGGTCACTCTGACAGAGCTCCAGAGTTCCTTCCAGAAGGACAACCATCTCTGCAGCACTCCACCAAACAGGCCTTTATGGTAGAGTGGCCAGATGGAAGGCCCAGAAGTCCCATAAAGACTCTCAAACCATGAGAAACAAGATTATCTGGTCTGATGAAATCAAGATTGAAATCTTTGGCCGGAATACCAAGCGTCACACCTTGAGGAAACCTGGCTCCATCCCTACAGTGAAGCATAGTGGTGTCAACGTCATGCTTTGGGGATGTTTTTCAGAGGCAGTTACTGGGAGACTAGTCAGAATCCAGGGAAAGATGAATGTACCAAAGTACAGAGAAATTAAAACCTGCTCTGGACCTCAGACTGGGGTGAAGGTTCACTTTCCAACAGGACGACGACGCTAAGCACGCAGCCAAGAAAGCACAGGAGTGGTTTCGGGACAAGTCTCAATGTCCTTGAGTGACCCAGCCAGAGCCCGGACTTGAACATCTCTGGAAATACCTTAAAATAGCTGTGCAGAGACGCTCACCTTCCGACCTAACAGAACTTAAGAGGATCTGCAGAGAAGAATGGGAGAAACTCCCCAAATACATGTGTGCCAAGATTGTAATCGCTACCAAAGGTGCTTCAACAAAGTACTGAGTAAAGTGTCTGAATACTTATGTAAACGTAATATTTCAGTTGTTTTTTTATTTGATAAATTTGCAAAAAAAATCTAAAAACCTGTTGTTGCTTTGTCATTATGATGGGGAAAAAAATTAGAACATTTTTAGAATGATGCTGTAACGTAACAAAATGTGGAAAATGGAAAGGGATCTGAATACTTTCCAAAAGCACTGTTCATAGCAGAGGCATGGAATGCTCGGCTCACTCCAGTGAGTGTGACATTTGAAATGGGATAACTGCAGGAAACCAGCTACACCTAGTACTATTGCCCCTGAACCATGAGGTGGTAATAGAGGAAGACCAGGAAATCCCAACCATGTCTGATGGGTGGCAACATTAGTATCCTACTGGCTCTGTATTCTACTCACAAAGCAGAGTAATCTAGGGAAGTTTAGACTGACTTGTCAGCAGTGCTCAGATCAAACCACACACATCCACATGTACACCTCATTGCAGTGTGCATCTGGTAAACCTTTGCGTAGATGAGAAAGCTATCCCATGTCAGTAAGGTTTACCAGGTGCCCAGTGCCATGAGGCATGGATGTTGTGTGTTTTGATCTGAGAACAGTTGGCAAGTCTGAGTCTGGCCACAAAGCAGTGTAATCTAGGAAGGTTCAGAGTACAGGGCCAGAATGATACCATCTACCATATCCAGGAATAGCTACTGAGCTAAAGGTGGCTGGAGGTAAAAATCTCTGCGTTTTAGAAGAGAGGACATAGACAAGGTAAAATAAAGGCTAACTGTCCAGTTCTCCTGTGATACGGTTCTGACTGCATATATGTCCTTCAAAGTATGTGTGTCAACCCCTGATAAAACTCTGAGGTACTTTAGATGTGAAAATTATCTATGGAATGAAATTCTTATTTCAAGGGCAATGCATAAGGAAGACTTCCTACCCATCAATAACCACTATGGGACTGCGGTAGTCATTGCTTGGATAAGCTTCAACTTTCAGAGGAGCGTGTCCCCTAGGTGATGAGCTGAGGGGCCATGTGTGTGTAGTCCCAGGTGTACCTGAGAAGTCTCCTGCTGCATCGTCTGTCCCCTGACGTATAGAGCTGGCTCTGGGCAGGGGGCCCTTCGCCTGGTGCTTGAAGCTGGAGGAGGAGAGCTCTTCTAGAGTGCAGCCCAGCAGGTAGGCAGCCTTCTGCGCCCATTCATGACGTGCAAACTGTTTCCTACCGGCTGAGACAAACAGAAATGCAACCATTATCTCCTCTGCCAACAACCATGGGTACAGTATGTCTATCCACGACAGGAGAATACAGTTATTGACAGAGGCGGTGTGTGTCTGGGTCAAGTCGACCCTTCCCAGGCTAACACAACTGTGATAGTAGAAGAGCTAATAATAACAACCTCATCGGGATAGTGAAATGTAGCCTATTCAAACCACATTCAAGGTACTGTGCATCTAGGTAGTATATATTCTAAATTCTCTTCTACAGTTCCATTAGCTTAAAGCTTTTTTGTCAATACCATTTAACGTAGTTCTGAAAGCTCTTACATTTCTTTCAATGTTATTTTTCTCACAGCTAAGTCCTTCATCCAGACATACACAGGAAATAATTACAGGGACTATCATTCAAAAGTATGAAGTTGCAGAAACACGAGCCTCGGTCTGCAAACCATGTCTGGTGGATGGGTGATGAGAGTGGATAGAAGTGGGTTTTAATTTCAGTGGTATTGGAGAGGAACCCTCCCTCAGACACTTAAGAGGGCGACTGACTGGGGAACGCTGGTATCTCCCCGTTTCATCGGGCCTATGAGAGCGTCACATGCCACCATGTTGTGACAAGCCAGAAGGCAATTAAAGAAAAGGACTTAGAACTTCATTAAAATGCTAATGACACCATGTCAGCTCACAGTGATAAAAGCACAGTCAGAACATAACAATATGGAGAGGGGTGTTTTTACCTTTGTCTGCGTCGGCAATGCAAGGGGTGCAGCATGCAACATGCAAGTAAGAACAGGTCGTTAGAACAGAACAGTTGGAGTAACAGTAGCAATGTATACAGTACATGAAAAGACAAACACCACTCTAACAGCAGCAACGGGCATGCTTTAACAGGGTCTGACCAACACTGCATTCAGGAGCTTCATTGGAAAACAATGGACTGAGAGTTGAGGAGTAGAACATCCCACACTTGTCAGAATACCCAATCAGCCTCCCGTTCATTCAGATCTACTGAGAGCAGGTGGATAAAGTCATGCACTTCTTTAGTGTATTGACACTGAAACTCATGATAAATAAAGGTCTATGCTGCCCTCTGGTGTTACCTAGTCAAACTGCACTGCTTATCATTAGGGTGCTTCATCAAACCTCTACTGAACTCACCCATTTCTAAACTCTCTATAAGACGACAAAGATGTTGTAGTATTATAGGGGAGGGCAGCAAGTGTTAACATATTTCCACCAAGTGGCAACAGAGATTTTTTTGGTCAATCTGATCTGGCAGATTGTAACCCAACAAATATGTATCTTTATTTTTTATTGTATTTACTTATTTTATTTAACTAGGCAACTAAGTTAAGAACAAATTCTTATTTAACATGACCCCGGCCAAACCCGGACAACACTGGGCCAAATGTGAGCCGCCCTATGGAACTCCCAATAATGGCCGGTTGTGATACAGCCTGGAATCCAATTCACAGCCAAATAACACTTCAGAGACAGAGAGGAAGAGAAGGAGATCAAAACAGTAGAAGACATAAAAACACCCAGAAGGATGTTTGTTTGGGATCATTTCCAATTTCCTCTATGACTGACACTGCAGAGAAGGCAATGTTAGACCATGTGAATAAGCATTCCAACTGCTCACACATTCATTTCAATTAGTACAGTGTAAACAATCCGTCTCGTTCTGGGCTGTCAGGCAAATAAACTCTGCAACAAAACAAAAAGTCCTCTCACTGTCAACTGCGTTTATTGTCAGCAAACTTAGCATGTGTAAATATTTGTATGAACATAAGATTCAACAAATGAGACAAACTGAACAAGTTCCACAGAAATGGAATAAGGTGTCCCTGAACAAAGGAGAGGTCAAAATTCAAAATAACAGTCAGTATCTGGTGTGGCCACCAGCTGCATTAAGTACTGCAGTGCATCTCATCCTCAAGGACTGAACCAGGTTGGCCAGTTCTTGCTGTGAGATGTTACCCCACTCTTCCACCAAGGCACCAGCAAGTTCCCAGACATTTCTGGGGGAATGGCCCTAGCCCTCACCCTCCGATCCAACAAGTCCCAGACATGCTCAATGAGATTGAGATCCGGGCTCTTTGCTGGCCATGGCAGAACATCCTGTCTTGCAGAAAATCACGCACAGAACGAGCAGTATGGCTGGTGGCATTGTCATGCTGGAGGGTCATGTCAGGATGAGCCTGCAGGAAGGGTACCACATGAGGGAGGAGGATGTCTTCCCTGTAACGCACAGCGTTGAGATTGCCTGCAATGACAACAAGCTCAGTCCAATGATGCTGTGACCCACGCCCCAGACCATGATGGACCCTCAACCTCCAAATCAATCCTGCTCCAGAGTACAGGCCTCAGTGTAAAGCTCAGTCCTTCGACGATAAACGCAAATCCGACCATCACCTCTGAGACAAAACCGCGACTCGTCAGTGAAGAGCACTTGCAGACAGTCTGAGCACTGACGGAGGGATTGTCCTGGTGTAACTCAGGCAGTTGTTGCCATCCTGATGTTACGATCCTGTGCAGGTGTTGTTACACGTAGTCTGCCACTGTGAGGACGATCATCTGTCCATCCTGTCTGCCTGTAGCGCTGTTTTAGGCGTCTCACAGTAAGGACATTGCAATTTATTACCCTGGCCACATCTGCAGTCCTCATGGCTCCTTGCAGCATGGCTAAGGCATGTTCATGCAAACAAGCAGGGACCCTGGGCATCTTTCTTTTTGGGTTTTTCAGTGTCAGTAGAAAGGCCTCTTTAGTGTCCTACGTTTTCATAACTGTGACCTTAATTGCCTACCGTCTGTAAGCTGTTAGTGTCTTAACGACCGTTCCATAGGTGCATGTACATTAATTGTTTATGGTTCATTGAACAAGCATGGGAAACAGTGTTTAAACCCTTTACAATGAAGATCTGTGAAGTTATTTGGATTTTTACGAATTACCTTGAAAGACAGGGTCCTGAAAAAGGGACGTTACTTTTTTTGCTGAGTTTAGCAGTCAAACACAATGGGTTTGTCCTCAGAGGCACAGCAGCTAACAGACACAGAGCTTTCCAATGACAAGGCATTTAGTCAGCTTAAGGCTGAAGTTGGGCTGGGACTTTTTGCTTCTTGAGTTGGAACACCTAAAACTCTTTAGTTGTCGCCCGACTGTCTCAAACTGACACCAACCATTTTGATACTTGTGTTGCGCATGGCTGAACGGTAAAGGAATGCAATGAACATCTCCCCTGCAGATGGTAAAACATGTCATTATTGAAAGTGCTCATAAAATTCACAACTGTCAAATGTTATCAATATTCTCAGCTTGAAAAGCTCCTTGAAACAAACAAAAGGCCCTGGATAGATGGCAACACCATGAATTCTGTTATTTCAGAATACACCCAGTGTAATGTATTATATTTTTGTTGAATACAGAAAACATGCATCTGCCATGTAAGTTTTTCATGGAATATAAATACAGAATACAGCTGCATTATTAGCCTCTGGACTGACCATCTGACATGGTCTCAGAGTAGGCTCCTTACCCTTGGTGGCTCCTGCAGCTCCTAGGTGGTAGATGGCCCCCAGGACTAGCCAGAAGGCCCTCTGCTCCTCCCCACTGATGCCCAGGACCTTCATGGCTGCCTGCAGCTTGGTGAACTGCTGGGAGGCCCGCTGCTTGTCTTCAGACTGGGCGAGCATGGGGGGAGAAACGACAGGTGTTAATATGGACTGGATTTACTAGAATTGTACCTTTATTTTAACAGGGATTTTAACAGCTCCATTGGGAGCTCTGCATCTTACAATTACACAAGTTACATAGGAAATACAGCATCAAATAAAATTTAAAAAACACTCGTATAAAAAGCAGTACGAGTTTATTCATACAAAACCAAATAACACTTTCCTGACACAAGGTCTTTCCCACAAGGTCCTTGGGGCCCTGGATAAAGTTACCTTGGGTTGAGGCACGATTCCGAAAGCACTGTTTTCGGCAAAGTGGTTGAAGTGCAGCTTAGTCCTGGGTAGGAAATATGAGACAAGCTGTCATTCAGTCACAATGACAAGAGTATACGTGACAGAACTATGAGAGTCTCTGACCTTCAAAACTCAAGACACTTTAAAGTAAATGAAGGACAGAGTGAGAGAGAGAAAAAGATGGAGAGGTGTAAGGGAGAAAGGGAAAAGAGGGAGCAGAGAAAGAGAGGAAGCGAGTGTTCGGCAAGGGTGAAGGTCCACTCCACACAGAGGTCTGAGGAAGATGACAGCTTACTTGAGAGAGCTGTCAGCTCCAGCCATCATATAGTAGAAGACATTGAAAGTGGACTCTCCCTCTGGCCGCCTGGTCACTCTTGACTTCTCTAACAGCATGGTCTGAATGGAGGCCGAGGCCACCTGACCAGCCTGGTCAACATCCAGGCACACGATGTGAGAGAAGCGACTGGCGTTTCCATTCATGGAGGTGGAGCTGTTCCCAAAGGCCTCCAGGATGGTGTAGACTGCCTGCCACTTCTCCGCTGGGAGACACACAGAAACAGGCCAAATAGGGAATAGCAGGCAAATAATGGACTTTCAAATGAAAAATGTAAATAAGTTGTTCTGTAAAGTACTGCATGTTCATTCCCCTCAAAACCTACCAGAGAAGGTCTTGCCAGTGCTGCCGGCGATGGTGACCAGGTACTGGACCAGGTGTTGACAGTTGGTGGTCTTGCCGCTGCCGCTCTTTCCCAGTAGCACAATGGACTGGTCCTGACGGGTGGTCAACAGATTCCTATAGGCTGACTGGGCCACGCCATAGATGTGAGGCGCTGTGTCCTCCCTCCTGCACCCCTTAAACATGTGCATCACCTAGAGAGAGAGAGGTGAGGGGAGTGTCATTCTCACCATGTATGCTCTTTCTGGTGTACATACAGTGGTGAGAACAAGTATTTGATAACCTGCAAAATCAGCAGTGTTTCCTACTTACAAAGCATGTAGAGGTCTTTAATTTTTATCACAAAAATCACATTGTATGATTTTTAAGTAATTAATTTGCATTTTATTGCATGACATAAGTATTTGATACATCAGAAAAGCAGAACTTAATATTTGGTACAGAAACCTTTGTTTGCAATTACAGAGATCATACGTTTCCTGTTATTCTTGACCAGGTTTGCACACACTGCAGCAGGAATTTTGGCCCACTCCTCCATACAGACCTTCTCCAGATCCTTCAGCTTTCGGGGCTGTCGCTGGGCAATACGAACTTTCAGCTCCCTCCAAAGATTTTCTATTGGGTTCAGGTCTAGAGACTGGCTAGGCCACTCCAGGACCTTAAGATGCTTCTTACGGAGCCACTCCTTAGTTGCCCTGGCTGTGTGTTTCGGGTCGTTGTCATGCTGGAAGGCCCAGCCGCGACCCATCTTCAATGCTCTTACTGAGGGTAGGAGGTTGTTGGCCAAGATCTTGCGATACATGGCCCCATCCATCCTCCCCTCAATACGGTGCTGTCGTCCTGTCCCCTTTGCAGAAAAGCATTCCCAAAGAATTGCGTTTTCACCTCCATGCTTCACGGTTGGGATGGTGTTCTTGGAGTTGTACTCATCCTTCTTCCTCCAAACACAGCGAGTGGAGTTAAGACCAAAAAGCTCTATTTTTGTCTCACCAGACCACAGGACCTTCTCCCATTCCACCATCTAGATCATCCAGATGGTCATTGGCAAACTTCAGACGGGCCTGGACATGCGTTGGCTTGAGCAGGGGGACCTTGCGTGCGCTGCAGGATTTTAATCCATGACGTCGTAGTGTGATACTAATGGTTTTATTTGAGACTGTGGTCCCAGCTCTCTTCAGGTCATTGACCAGATCCTGCCGTGTAGTTCTGGGCTGATCCCTCACCTTCCTCATGAACATTGATGCCCCACGAGGTGAGATCTTGCATGGAGTCCCAGACCGAGGGTGATTGACCGTCATCTTAAACTTCTTCCATTTTCTAATAATTGCGCCAACAGTTGTTGCCTTCTCACCAAGCTGCTTGTCTATTGTCTTGTAGCCCATCCCAGCCTTGTGCAGGTCTACAATTTTATTCCTGATGTCCTTACACGGGTAGTTCAGCTTTAACATTGCAGATAGATTATGGGTTCAATCAATGTAATTGTCTGCATCATTTCCAACCCCCCATATATATTTGTTTACATGTTTTTTCCTTCCTTATTATTTCCCCTAACCCTGCCACCCTCCCCTAACTGGAGTAAACTAATGGACAACAATACTTAGGCTTCCACTTCCAGTTTATACATACTATTCAGACAGTATTTTTTTTACATTAGTTATCTTATTTTATTTGTTTTTATTCCTTTTAAGTCTCACCCTTCAGCTCCCATCTTCAGCTCCCATCAAGCATTTCTTAAGACCATCAATTATAATTTACATATTTTTCAACTGTGCTATAATGTTTCACACATGTTTTGAACCTTTCAATCCTCAACATTTCTACAGTGTAAATTACAGATTAACATTTTTACTCAGAGTATTATTATAGTATTGACCGATTGACTACGGTGTTACCCTTCCTGCAGGTACTCTTCCTTCATGTGGTACCCTTCCTGCAGGTACCCAAGAATGTTGTATAATAATTTAAAATGTAAAAACTCTGGTGTACTTGCTACTCTCCTAGAATATATCCCCTCCTCTATCCTGCTAACCGCAGGCTCCACCCAGAACAGTACCTTCTCAGAGTACATGGAGGGAGCGCTGATGGGGTTGATGACCACCATGTTGGGTCCAGCTTGGGTGTGGATGAGGTTGCCCCCGTAGCGCTGGCGCAGGGAGTGCATCACACTGGACTCATTGAGGTACTGCAGTGAGGACAGGTCCTCCACGCGGTCAAACGATGGAGGGTTTGCCTATACATATGGGTTAGAGGATGGCGTTCAAAGAGGTGATACGCCACAGACTCTTCTCTTCAGATAATGACCCAATAAAAGTACTCGGATTCAATATGAGAACAATTCAAATTAGGTGCATTACAGCGGCCAATCACCATGTACATTTTGGTGAGTTTAGGTTTACCTTCTCCACATCATCCTCATCCACATCCAGCAACGAGCCGTCGCTCTCCAGTCTGATCTTGACTGTCCCCTCTGGCAGACTGCCTGGCTCAGTCTTCAACAGGGTCGCTGTGGTGACCAATCAGAACAGATTCAGTATCATTATGATCTATAGCCACAGAGAAAATGTTTGTCTAGGCTGCATCATGTGTTATACTGAACACATTTACAAATTAAATACCAATGTGGCTTACTACTTCAGTCAGTATATCAAGAGCAAATTGAACATGCATAAATGTTGATCATATTGGGGTGAATGGTTGGGTTCATCTCTACTAACCCAAGGAAAATCCATCCTTGTGAACCAGCCATACTTTCTCAGTCCCGTACCAGGCCTTCTCAGCAGCTATCTGCTCCTCAGTCTTCACCTGTGAGAGAGCAGGCCCAGACAGGGTTAGTACATTTCTAAAAGAAGAAAAGCTAGAAGACAGGCGCAGAGGTGTACAGTGCAGTTGGAAGGTACTCAGACCCCTTGACTTTTTCAACACTTTGTTATGTTCCAGCCTTTTTCTAAAAATCGATTTAAAAATTTTTTTTTATCAATCTACACAAAATACCCCATAATGACAAAAGCGAAAACAGGTTTCATTTTCTTGCAAAAGTAAAACATACCGGTACCTTATTTACATAAATATTCAGCCCCTTTGCATGAGAGACTCGAAATTTAGCTCAAGTGCATCCTGTTTCCAGTGATCATCCTTGAGATGTTTCTACAACATGACTGGAGTCCACCTATGGTAAATTAAATTGATTGGACATGATTTGGAAAGGCACACACACACCTGTCAAAATAAAAAAGGTCCCATTGTTGACAGTGCATGTCAGAGCAAAAACCAAGCCATGAGGTCAAAGGAAGTGTCCGTAGAGCTCAGAGACAGGATTGTGTCGAGGCACAGATCTGGGGATGGGGTCGAAGGAAGTGTCCGTAGAGCTCAGAGACAGGATGGTGTCGAGGCACAGATCTGGGGATGGGGTCGAAGGAAGTGTCCGTAGAGCTCAGAGACAGGATGGTGTCGAGGCACAGATCTGGGGATGGGGTCAAAGGAAGTGTCCGTAGAGCTCAGAGACAGGATGGTGTCGAGGCACAGATCTGGGGATGGGGTCGAAGGAAGTGTCCGTAGAGCTCAGAGACAGGATGGTGTCGAGGCACAGATCTGGGGATGGGGTCAAAGGAAGTGTCCATAGAGCTCAGAGACAGGATGGTGTCGAGGCACAGATCTGGGGATGGGGTCAAAGGAAGTGTCCGTAGAGCTCAGAGACAGGATGGTGTCGAGGCACAGATCTGGGGATGGGGTCGAAGGAAGTGTCCGTAGAGCTCAGAGACAGGATGGTGTCGAGGCACAGATCTGGGGATGGGGTCGCAGGAAGTGTCCGTAGAGCTCAGAGACAGGATGGTGTCGAGGCACAGATCTGGGGATGGGGTCGAAGGAAGTGTCCGTAGATCTCAGACAGGATGGTGTCGAGGCACAGATCTGGGGAAGGGTAACAAAACATTTCTGCAGCATCGAAAGGCCGCAAGAACACAGTGGCCTCCGATCATACTTAAATGGAAGAAGTTCAGAACCACCAAGATTCTTCCCTCTGGGGCAACACAGGAGTGGCTTTGGGACAAGTCTCAATGTCCTTGAGTGGCCCAGCCAGAGCCCAGACTTGAACCCAAATCGCACATCTCTGGAGACCTGAAAATAGCTGTGCAGCAACACTCCCCATCCAACCTGACAGGGCCTGAGGGGATCTGCATAGAATGGGAGAAACCCCCCCAAATACAGGTGTGCCAAGCTTGTAGCATCATACCCAAGAAGACTCGAGGCTGAAATCGCTGCCAAAGAGGCTTCAACAAAATGCTGAGTAAACGGTCGGAATACTTATTTAAATGTGATTTCAGTTTACACATTTGGAAAAAAAAATATTTTAAACAAACTGTTTTGCTTTGTCCTTATGGGGTATCATGTGTAGATTGATGAGTAATCAATTTTATAATGAGGCTGTAAAGTAACAAAATGTATAGAAAGTGAAGGGGTCTGAATACTTCCCGACTGCGCTGTATGTATACCCAGAGAGATGACTGAGATAGATGTATTAGCAACAACAGTAGAAAGGTTGACATCCTCAGCAACCAGACATCTTTGAAATGGAGGACAGGAACAAGTGGGAAATGGGCTCTGGTTTTGCATTGCCGTGTCATCCTCTCCGTGAGGGAGGAGGAGTTATGTTCTTCCCCATGGAACACCTGGAACACTCCCCCCACACTCTTACCTTACCCCCACCTGGCCTCCAGAAAGCCCCTCATGGCCCACTAGTCTCTACTGTGTGCGTTTACCATCAGACGAGACGGCCTTCAGGGAGGAGGTGAGGGACCTCGGAGTGTGGTGTCAGGAAAATAACCTCACACTCAACATCAACAAAACTAAGGAGATGATTGTGGACTTCAGGAAACAGCAGAGGGAACACCCCCCTATCCACATCGATGGAACAGTAGTGGAGAGGGTAGTAAGTTAAGTTCCTCGGCGTACACATCACAGACAAACTGAATTGGTCCACCCACACAGACAGAGTTGTGAAGAAGGCGCAGCAGCGACTCTTCAACCTCAGGAGGATGAAGAAAATTGGCTGTTCACCAAAAGCACTCACAAACTTCTACAGATGCACAATCGAGAGCATCCTGTCGGGCTGCATCACTGCCTGGTACGGCAATTGCTCCGCCCACAACCGTAAGGTTCTCCAGAGGTTAGTGAGGTCTGCACAACGCATCACCGGGGGAAAACTGCCTGCCCTCCAGGACACCTACACCACCCGATGTCACAGGAAGGCCATAAAGATCATCAAGGACAACAACCACCCGAGCCACTGCCTGTTCACCCCGCTATCATTCAGAAGGCGAGGTCAGTACAGGTGCATCAAAGCTGGGACCGAGAGACTGAAAAGCAGCTTCTATCTCAAGGCCATCAGACTGTTAAACAGCCACCACTAACATTGAGTGGCTGCTGCCAACACACCGACACTGACTCAACTCCAGCTACTTTAATAATGGGTATTGATGTAAAAAAAAAAAAATGTATCACTAGCCACTTTAAACATACTCATCTCATATGTATATACTGTACTCTCTCATCTACTGCATATTGCCATATTTATGTAATACATGTATCACTAGCCACTTTTATGTTTCCATACCCTACATTACTCATCTCATATGTATATACTGTATTCGATACCATCTACTGCATCTTGCCTATGCCATTCTGTACCATCACTCATTCACTCATGTACATATTCCTTATCCCTTTACACTTATGTGTATAAGGTAATAGTTGTGGAATTGTTAGGTTAGATTACTCGTTGGTTATTACTGCATTGTCGGAACTAGAAGCACAAGCATTTCGCTACACTCGCATTAATATCTGCTAACTATGTGTATGTGACAAATACAATTTGATATCACCCCCTGCCACCAAAGTACTGAGAGCCCACTCTCACAGAAAGGATAGGGAGTCACGAATAAAGGCTGCTACATAACATCATTACACAGCACAACACATGACTGTACTGGCTGCATATCAGCACTTCACCACAAATATTTATGAAGAATGTGAAAGAGATATTATGAATAAACTAAACACACATATGACAATTAATCGGTGGATTAACTCGTGCAATTTGAGTCACTAGGTTTTCCTCTGAAAATCACTAGACAAGCATACACTCACTGTAAACCTACTAGACATGGTAAATTAATAAGTCAAGTATTTCATGAGTTTCTCAATATTCTACCAGTTCATCACAGATACAAAATCCCTGCTGAGGATGTAGGCTCTGTGATTCACACACACACACGCCCAGGGCAGGACTGAGGGAGATGCATGGGGTATTGCAGTCAGGCATAGCAGTGGGCAGACCTTGGGTTGAGAGGCAGCCATGTGGGCCAGGAGGGCCACATGGTCCTGATCCACCCATGTCTGGAGGAGGGCAGGAAGAGGAGGGTGGGGTCAGTCCAGAGATCAACTTTAAGGACCATACTGCATGTTCAAACACATGCCAACAGCCAAGTAACAAGTATATTTTGTGAATTTGGGTGGAAGGTTGGATAACACATGCAGAAAATAACTGACACCCACAGGTTGGCTGTGAAAAACAAAATCACTGTGGTCAACTGAAAGAACGCGTTAATCCTTCCAGCTTTACCAGTCTAAATGATTATGTCCAGCCAAGGCAGTCTCTGTGGGAGAGGGTAGGTCATTACTGTGACTTCCTGCACTGCTTCACGGACAGAGGGAAATAATTCAGTCCACAGCAACATGGTGAGGGAACAAATATGGGGTGCATGCAGAACCCCTAGGGGGTCAGACAGGGGTAGGGGACGGAGAGGTCAGTTAAAAGAGCAGGCGAACACTCCAGCACGAAACATGAGCACACACTTCAGCAAAGCCTTGTGTGAGAGCAGTGATAGGGGACGGACAGTACCTGAGAGGCCGCCACCGGATATGCAGACAGCAGCAAGCGGAGACGAAACACAGAGACACAGAAAAGAAGAGACTGCAGAAGGAGGACTGAGGAGATATTAAAACTGTGTTTTTAGAGTGGATGTGAGAGCTGGGATCTGGAATCAACAGGTACAGTCTCAATCCAACATTAAAGAAAACAGACTTCAACCTCAGGGGCAATAAAAACCCATTTGTCAGAAAGTGAATGCCAAACGGACAGAATACATACATGTCAGAACATAGATATTCCTGTGGATCGGGTGAATGAGGACCCACACAGGAGCCTTATTCATACGAGACCTTATCTATAGGACTAAGGAGAGCTCCTAAGCCATGATAGGAGGTCATATGACAGACTGATGTAGGCTACATAAACTAAACTGAAAAGACATCTCACCGATGCTGCTCGTCAGGGTTCCAATTACAACACCACAGGGTACCTCCATAATTCAAACCCTGCTGCTCGTGGGCAACACCAGTTTGGGGCTACATCAGACAGTGCACCTGTCCCCATGCTGATGCACAGCAGGGTGGCACGGACCCATGGCAAGGTAAGACTGGGTAATAGCACAGCTGATCAGGCAGACATACAGGCTGAAAGAGAGGATGTTACAGTAGAGACAGCTCCGGTGAGGTTCTTCCTCAGAAGCCTGTGGTTCTCCTCTGTAGGGACCAGCTCCAGAACCTACAGTAGGTCACATCACCAACACAGGTGAGAACAGGTTAATAAGTGTTCAGTGCACACATCAGAACCGCATGTTCCATTGACTGTAATATAATATTCTATGAGGCAGACATTTGAAGGCAAGCACTCTGTACCTCTGGTTTATCTACAGCCAATGAGCGAGAGGCAGGAACTAACCCTGGGAGGGGGGCCAATAGGGTCGGATAGGGAGGCAGGGATGAAACTTGGGGGCCGGGCAAGAGGATTTTGTTTTGGGGCAGGAATGAAGCTTGGAGGAGGGCCGAGGGGGTTGGCTTTGGCTGTGGGTATGAACTATGAACCCTGTTGGAGGGATGAGGGGGTTTGATTTGGGGGGAGCTGGGATGGGAGGAACAGATTGAGGAGGAGCAGGAGTGGACATGGAGGTGGGCCTCCTCTGCTTTTTCCTCTGGAGGCTCCTGGCTCTCTACTTCCTTCTCCTCTTTGTCCTCCTTACGGTCCTGGGTGAGGGTGAGAGGCCGGTGCTCCTTGGTCCTCCCTCAGCCCATCAGGCTGGCCAGGCCCATTGAGATGTTATCCTTCTTGTCTGAGGAGCGAAGTCTTGGGTACAGATGTGGCTATAGGGGCAGCTTCAGCTGGCTCTGTGCTGGAGGCTTGAGGCTGCTCATCCACCCCAGGAACGACCCTGCTAACCACTCCCCTAACAACCCTAACCACCTTCCTGGTGGGACCCTGGTCCTCTGTGCTCTCCTGCCTGGAGGCGGTGGTGGCTGGTGGGTCAGGGCCTCCCATTGCACTCCTGGTTGTTTCGCTGGTCGATGGCGTCAGCAACTGTGGGTCACCACTTGCTTCGGTTTCAGCTTCCTCGCCATTAGACTGAACACACATATAGTAAAAAGAGGAGACAATCGCAGAGATACTGTGTGTCAGACCCAAACCTTTAGCGTTTCTGCTCATAAAAGCACCATCTATTGTTCACTGGCCAAAGCCCATGTTATTTGTAGAGTGGCTGGTGGCCATACGGTAGTTATATTACACAAGCAGCTGTCTACTCTCCAGGAAAGACAGATGTGACAAACATCCAACAGCAGACATGAACTATGTCTCGCCAAGTATTTCACACCGCACTTGCCTACTTTTAAATCTTGAAAATGGCTACACAGAGATAAGAGATTAGCTCTAATAATACCTTGGATCATAATGACTGGAAGAAATCCTCTCACAGATTGTCAACATCAGATTAAGTGTGGTTAACGTTGGCTTATACAGGTCCACTCTTTCAAATACCTCTCAGATGGAATATGTGAATGAATGGTCAGTGTTTTCCCAGTATTAATCTTCCTCTAGTGTTTACTCTGACTGCATCAAGGCCAGCAGGTGAAACGTCCACTGGCAATATGGTGTTCTATTGTATACCCAACTAAAAGCTTAGGAGATGCCAGTCTTCTATGCTTCATCTCTCAAAAACACCCTGAAAACCCTGAGAGTCAATTACACGGGTGAGGAGAGTGCCACTTGGTTGAGGGAAGAAAAATCTGACCTCTAACAACCTAGAAGTAGGTCCCTTGAAGCATTGACAAGATGCTACCATCGAAAAGCACACAGTCTTTGCACTAGCTACTACCAACAGGGCAGTAGGAACATGCAGGCTGAGGCAGCACTGAGGACAGAAGACATAAGGAACAGGATGGAATGGATACATATGGTACAGGGTAGTGATGGGCATTCCGGCTCCCAAACGGCTCTTTAAAAAAAATAGATGTTTTTGTATTTTTTCAAGTCAAACAGTTTGCGAGAGAGTATAATTTAATTAATTGTTTTAACACACAATCATTGTCAAACTATCTTAACCACAATGTATTTAAAAATGCATTGGTTTGTTATGACAGAATGCTATTAAAACATTTGCATTTTTGAAATATAACATTTTACTGTATACAAACAAAGTGCATATAAATCTTACGATTCAAAACTAATACAATCTGAACAGAATAATAGAATATTGCACCATATCAAACAAAACTGCAGCATCCAACTTAAAACATTAAACCGGTCCCTCTTTTCTCTCAGCACACAGCAATGCTGACCATATTTAGCTTTTATGAGACATTTGCATTCAGAAATGCAAGCTGCCTCACTTGAGGGGCTGACACGGTTTCTTCACTCAGTAATTATTTGTCCTGTTTTCGAGAAGACCCTCTCAGAGGGAACAGATGTGGCCACTATGCAGAGTCTCCCTGTCATGACTTTAGTAAGCCGTGGGTAGACAGAGGCCTTGTTCTTCCACCAGCTCAGAGGATCTGCAGACCTTTGGAGGGGCTCCTCCAAATAGGGACGGACCTCCATTATGGCATCTGCTGAGGGATTCCTTCGTGCTGCATCCCCAGTTGCTCTCTCGTCAAACAGCATCCAAACAGCAGATGTTTGTGGCACTACTGCTGGTGCTTCTGCTCCATCTGATCCCTCTTCTTCCTGCTGCCCTGGTGCCTGAGCCAACTGACTGCTTGGGGGGTGTCCCTCCCTTCTGCTGAGGTTATTATTTGAAGAGCCTCATCAATCGCTCTGGCATCACTGAAGGCTAACTTCTTAAACCTGGGGTCAAGTGCAACAGTTTCTGATAGCAGGTGATTATATTCCAATCTGTATATTCCAATTTCTGTCCATTGATGAACATAGGGTGTCCATCAACGATCTCACATGTCCTGTGGTTACATTTGCTTCTCTCTGGTGGCTGGCTGTGATTCGCTGCAGACCCTTACACAGGAGTATCATTTCTGAAGCTGTTGCATAGCTGAAAAGAGAGATCAGTAACTTATTAGTTCATGTTTTGACTACTGATCCTACATTCTCATATATATATATATATATATGAGCAAATAATAATACTGGATTAAATAACGATGCAGTAATAACTGCTTACCGTACCTCTCTCCACTGATCTCCATAGTGACCTGCTCAAAGGGTTCCAGGACTCTGCACACCTCCTCCACCACCTCCCATTCCTCTTGGGTCAGAGCATCAACAGGTGCATTGACAATGGTCAGGGTAGATATGATGGCATCCTTTGACTCAAGAAACCGCTTCAACATATGAATGTTGAATTCCACCTTGTAGTGCAGTCTTGTTTAGGTCTCAGCTCAGGCATCCCCATCTGGCGTTGTGTAGACTTTTTAGTTTTTCAGCACCTACTGTGCTCCTGTGGAAGTGTTCCACAGCTGCTTCCACTTTGTCCACAATGGGCTTCATCACCTTCAGAGCGTCTCTTACAATCAGTTTGATTGTGTGGGCAAGAAATGGATGATGGGTCCATTTAGACATTTTAATGGATTTGGTTATGTTAGCTGCAATGTTGCTAACACAACAGACCTCTTATCCATCTACTTGCCATTCTCAATGGTCCCTGAGGCCAAGTTCTCTGAGGTGTGTCTATCGCTGAACTCAAAGCAGTCCAGAAGACAGCTAGACATCAAAAAATCTTCAATGAAGTGACATGTAAGAAGTAGTTACCCTTGATGTCCAGCAGTCAGTGGTAAGGCAAACTGAAGTAGCTTTTTGGACTCTATCCCGCGCTGAAACCTGTGTGCTCTCGTACAGTTGTGGAATAAGTGATTTTGAAAGGGTTTTTCTGCTTGGAATTATGTACATTGGATTTCGACTATTGCTAAAACCTCTGTCCTCCACGATCGAAAATGGCTGGAAATCGATGGCAATCATTTTAGCCAATGCAATATCAATTTGGCCTTGTTTTGCTACAGACATAGACCTTGGCATAAACCGGTCCATAGAAGACTGCGTTGCTGTGGAATAGGCCTACTTGACTGAGTGGATACATCTCCACGTGTGGAGGTGCTGGTTCCACCACTATCACTAGCAGGCCCGCTAGTTTCTCGAAGCTCTGCTACAGCTCGCTTCACAGTTGGGTGCACAGTTCACATATGCTGGTATAGGTTGTGTGTAGAATCGGCTTTATATGAGATTTTGTTTTGTCAAATTCTACACTGTGCTCTAACATTGTGTACATTATTAAAATGCATCCAAATGTTGTGCTTCCAACTCATTTTCCAGCTGTTGTTTTCACAGGTGTCACAGCTAAGTGTGTGACTGAGTGAGTTGGCTCGGTCCTCCCTCACACATCTTTGGTTCATTGGTTGACACTGCATGTCTGATTGACAGGAACAACAGGTGAGGCTGTTAGTCTGAGCAGACAGTCAGAACGAATGTGTACGCTTGAGCATTTAGGCCTATATAATTTTCATTATTTGAATTTGTTAAGAATATTCATTTAAATCTTTTGATTATTCTTATCTTAAATGTTTTTATAAATAGATTTTGCTCTTCTGATATGCGAGCCGGCTCCCAACGTTCACCTACATGAGCCGGCTCTTAGTGATGGGTTGTTCGTGAACGAGTCGTCTCTAGTACAAGGAGACACAACGATACCTCGGGGAGACAGGAGATACCTCAGGGAGACAGGAGATACCTCAGGGAGACAGGAGATACCTCAGGGAGACAGGAGATACCTCAGGGAGACAGGAGATACAAGGATACCTCAGGGAGACAGGACATCACTTTACATTCACACTATGGAAATAGAGCAACCTTTTGCAAATATTGTTTTTCATCTAAAAATAAAATAAATACATTGACAGCTATAGTTATCATGATATGTTCAAATATTCTACTCTGCTCTTATTTGACTAAAGTACCATATTCAGTGGTGATTTTAGCATGTAAATCTTGGTGGGCCATACTGCCAACAAAGCCACTACAACAGTAATAAACACATTAATTGTACTATCATGGTGACAAACGGTGCCCACAAACTGTTAGGGCATACAAAAAGCTGTCCCAAAAGCAGAGTCCCACCACCTTACCACTGCTTCACCTGGCCATCAGTGGAGCCTTGTCAGGCAGCGAAACAGTTCACTCAGCCTAATTTACTGACTTTGAAATAAACAGAAAAGTTACATGGCTGACTTGCTTAAACAAAATGTGGTTTCTACTGACAATTAAGACGTACAAACTACAGCATGTGGGGAAGACGAGCGGATAAGGGGCAATCCGTAATTTCGATTAAGACATTTATGAGCGAACTAGGACGGACATACTGTAGTATGAAGAGCTCATCTAGATTAAGAATCATACGTTTGGACAAATTATGTATTATGTAAATGATGTATTCAGCATAGAAAAGGCATCAGAAAAGCATTGATCAGTAGATTTTAGCCTCAGTTCACCACTAGAGGGTCATCTTACTTTCCTCTTAATTCACAGTTTCACTTTGCTTCTAACACCACACGAGGGAGCTATTTGTTCAACACTTTAGAAACGTTAGAGTGACAGAATTCAGAACATGGGCCATTCTTAGTGTTCTCCCAGTACACCAAGTCAGAAACTTAGGATAAATCAGGGGGGGTGTTTAAGCAGCCAATGAAAGCTCTTACAATATTTGATGACATTTCTCCAAAAACAGGCTACAGGCTAAAATGTGCACCACCAAGTCAGAACAGTAGGCAAAATTTTGAACGGAAAAAAAAAAAAAAAAAAAAAAAAAAAAAAAATCGACCAAATTATTAGGGTGAGGCACATGGGCTACTTACTAACAGCTTACTGCACAACATACACGTAGTATTACTTTCTTAGTTACAGTATACATTTCTACATTTCAGTGTTTAAAACATAAAAATCAATGGGGGACCCATGCCATTACATTTTGGGAATACCCGTATTTAACTTTGGTGGTTATGTTTTAAAAATCACTCAGATCGTATAAGAACACGGCATAAGCCATGGCAAAATGTTTAGAATTGCAGGAAATTTGCTTAAAAACTGCACAATTTGGTCTCTGTGGCCAAGATGGCCTCTCTAAGAAAAAATGTGCTCATAGACCGCGCCATTGGTCGCGTCCGTTACCATGCCGCCCCCCCAACACTAACTATGCTAAAAATCCTAGGGTAAACACTGAAGTCAAATCGCTCGGCCCTTTCGAGCCATACACAGAAGTAGGATAAAGACTGAGAACTACATTCATGAGGTGTCAAACCAACAGGACCACAGTATGAAGGCGATAAACAACTGCAAGCATCAGTCTTGCCAATGACTGATCCAATGAAGAGCTCATCTAGATTAAGATGATCTTACTTTGCTCTTCATTCACTGAGTTTCACTTTGCTTCTAACACCACACGAGGGAGCTATAGCCCCAAAACATTTGAGTCTGCTTCTTCAAATCTAGGAAGGCTTCAGTTACTGCCCTATATTCAACATTCATATGAATAGTCATTTTACCTGAATTAGAGTTTAAAAATACATCACACTACATTGATAACTGTACATATTTAGCCTGTCGCTGAGAAAAATAAATTACTGCAGAATAAAATGCCCCTAAATAAAAGGTACTTAAAAAATTTAAAAAATGCCCTGTGAGAAAGCCAGTGACACATAACACATGGTCTATGCCTGGCCTGGAGGGAAAGCAGAGTGTTCGGCTTCTGATTGGGTGTGGTGGACAGAGGGAGTGGCTCCAGGAGGATAACATGGAACTGCAGGCAGTGCATACCAGCTAGACCAAACTGGTGGAATCTGTCTGCTGTAACACAGCCTAGTCTGCTAATCCATCCCCTACAGTGTGTGTGTGTGTGTGTGTGTGTGTGTGTGTGTGAGAGCGAGAGAGACAGCATGTGGCTGACTGTCTACACATGTTGAAACTGAAGCAGGACCCATGGGGTTAATGTGATACAGTCATGACCCAGACTATAGAGACACAGTATATACAGACCTGATTACAACACTCACAGAAATCAGGACGAGAGTTAACATTAAACACACCATGCAGATGGGCAGTAGCCTGCAAAAACAATCTGATAACCCTCTGTTAGAAAGAGCTGGGATCACACGCAAGGCTGACAAATGACTTAAGAAGTGATTCTCAAGCTCAATTAACGGTGTAAATGAGCCTTTATTACGGGAATGTTAGATTATAACATGGCAAAGAGTTACTATTGTATTCAGCTGGTGAGAAGAGTAATTTACGAAGGAGGTGAAAAGACACTTCCACACATGAAAACTGCCTCGTCATTTGGGAGAGCAAAGTGTGAGTGGAAGCAGAAGGGAAATGGAAGCAGACAGACAGCAGGTCTGTGGAAGCAGACAGACAACAGGTCTGTGGAAGATGACAGACAGGCAGAGCCTAAGAGGAGTGTCACAGAGACAGAGGGAATCGTGTCAGAGACAAAGAGGTCACTGCCAACAGGCTATGGTCTCAGAGACATGAGAGGATACATTTGTGCTGTTGTCTGTTTTTAATTCTAGCCCTCATCCCCGCAGTAGGCCTTTTGCCTTCTGGTAGGCCGTTATTGTAAATAAGAATTTGTTCTTAACTGACTTGCCTAGTTAAAGAAAAGGTTAAGTAAAAAAATATATATAAAAAACAAGAGGCACACCATGCTCCCCTCACTGCCACTAAGGACTCCATTGTCCCTTTCAGCCTGCCACTCAGAGCACTGCACGACACATCCTCTCAGTCCACACGCACACCAACTCTCAAAACCCTCACGTGGAAGTATGGATCCATTCACTGGTCTGAATAGTGGAGTGTGAGGGAGAACATGGAGAGGGGGGCAGAGAGACCCACACACAGGGAAATAGAACAGATTCCTCCCAAGGTGCACTACACTAGGGGTGGGACTGGGAGATAAAAAGCAATTACAACACCACATTTCACTTTCTCTACACAGAGGGTTTCAGGGCAATAACGCCTTTGTCGACCATTCCAGACACAAAACACACAGTGATGATTAAGATCAATGGCAGCTGCCATCAAAAATCTGAAAAAACTGGGGGTGTCTGTATAAGTACTGATGTTTAAACACAGCAGAAAGGGGAAGACTATGTCAATGAGATTCCTCAGCAGTCCAACAGACCCACTGTTCAGACAACCACAAACAGCTTTGTTCATTGTTTCCTGAGAGATACGTAAATGCAAATATATCATTCCCTTCCTGATTTAAACTGGCATATGTGAGAGGGCAATGTGGAGCTTGACTGGCTACAGTGGTAGGGGTCATGACCTCTGGCTACAGCCTCTGTCCTATAAGAAAACTTGTGTTAATCTCCTCTTTACAATGAGGAAAAGCCTGGAGGAGGAGGAAGTGGTCACTGTAGTCCAGCCCCTCCAGTAAACCTGACAGCTCTATTATTAGCCGTGGAGCCCCGCCCATCTAATCCCAGCGTCTGTACTTATGTTGAATGTTTACTGTGACAGCCTAGCATCGCCTCACTGGGACTGGAGAAGTTATTGAACTGATTCAAAGTGGATTTAACAAGTGACATCAATAAGGAATCATAGCTTGTTAAATCCACTTCGAATCAGTGTAGCTGAAGGGGTGGAGACAGGTTAAAGAAGGATTTTTAAGCCTGGAGACAATTGAGACACGGATTCTGTCAAGACCAGCAATGTTGCAGTTCCTGACACAAACCGGTGCACCTGGCACCTACTACCATACCCCGTTCAAAGGCACTTAAATATTTTGTCCTGCCCATTCACCCTCTGAAAGGCACACATACACAATCCATGTACCAAAAACTGCAACATTGCTGGGTTTTTCACACTCAACAGTTACCCATATGTATCAAGAATGGTCCACCACCCAAAGGACATCCAGCCAACTTGACAACAGGGGAAAGCATTGGAGTCAAAATGGGCCAGCATCCCTGTGGAACACTTTCGACATCTTGTAGAGTCCCTGGCCCCTGGAGGGGGGGCAACTCAATATTATGAAGGTGTTCACACACAGAACAAACATATGAAAACAGAACAATTTCAAACATTCCAATGAGTTACAGTTCATATGAGGAAAATCAGTCAATTGAAATAAATTCATTAGGCCCTAATCTATCGATTTCACATGACAGGGAATACAGATATGAATCTCTTGGTCAGATACCTTACCCAAAAATTATATGGCCGTGGATCAGAAAACCAGTCAGTATCTGGTGTGACCACCCCTTGCCTCATGCAGCACAACTCATCTCCTTCGCATAGAGTTGATCAGGCTGTTGATTGTGGCCTGTGGAATGTTGTCCTACTCCTCTTCAATGGCTGTGCGAAGTTGCTGTATATTGGGGGAGAAACTCCCACAAAACTTGAGACATCTGTGGCATTGTGTTGGTGACAAACTGCACAAGGTGCACCTGTGTAATGATCATGCGGTTTAATCAGCTTTGTGATAATCCATCCACCTGACAGGTGTGGCATATCTTTGCAGTGGAGAAATGCTCACTAACAGGGTTGTAAGCACATTTTTGCACAACATTTGAGAAGAATAAGCTTCTTGTGCATATGGAAAAACTGTGGGATCTTTAATTTCAGCTCATGACACATGGGACCAACACTTTACATGTTGTTTTTATATTTTGTTCATTACACACAGGCTTAAAATGCCTTCGACAGCTCTTTCGTCCCACCCCACACACATGCGGAGACCTCACCTAGGTCTCTGATGCCCCCAGAGACGAAACCTCTCATTGTCACCCAACGCATAGGTTAACCTCCACTGTACTCACATTCTACCATACTGTACATTATGCCTTGTATCTATTCTACCATGCCCAGAAATCTGCTCAATTTTATTCTGTCCACAGCGCACTTGACGACCAGTTCTTATAGTCTTTAGCCGTACCCTCCGCCTCTGTTCCTCTGGTGATGTGGAGGTTAACACAGGCCCTGTAGCCACCAGTTCCACCCCTATTCCCCAGGCGCTATCAATTGTTGACTTCTGTAACCGTAAAAGCCTTGGTTTCATGCATGTTAACATTAGAAGCCTCCTCCCGAAGTTGTTTTCTCCACTGCTTTAGCACACTCCGCCAACCCTGATGTCCTTGCCGTGTCTGAATTCCAGGCTTAGGAAGGCCACCAAAAATTTTGAAATTTCCATCCCCAAGTAGAACATTTTGGGTGGAGTTGCAATTTACTGCAGAAACAGCCTGCAGAGTTATGTAATGCTTTCCACCTCTGTGCCAAAACAGTTTGAGCGTCTACTTTTAAAAATCCACCTTTAAAATAAATCTCTCACTGTTGCAGCTTGTTATACACCCCCATTATACACCCCCCAGCTGTGCCCTGGACACCATATGTGAATTAATCGCCCCCCATCTATCTTTAGAGTTCATACTGTTAGGCGACCTGAACTGGGATATGCTTACCACCCCGGCCATCCTACAATCTAAGCAAGACGCCCTCAATCTCACTCAAATTATCATGGAACCTACCAGGTACAACCATAAATCCATAAACACGGGCACCCTCATAGATATCATCCTGACCAACCTGACCAATCCTCGTCATCCTGACGATCCCTCTAAATACACCCACCCGTCTAGCATCACTACTCTGGACAGTTCTGACTTAGAATATATGGACAACTAAAAATACCTAGGTGTCTGGTTAGACTGTAAACTCTCCAGACTCACATTAAGCATCTCCAATCAGCTTCCTATTTTGCAACAAAGCATCCTTCACTCATGCTGCCAAACATACCCTCAAATCTAACTATCGATCCTTGACGATGCCATTGAAAAATAGAATCCAACACTACTCAGCAAACTGGATGTAGTCTATCACAGTGCCATCGGTCTTGTCACCAAATCCCCATATACTACCCACCACTGTGACCTGAATGCTCTAGTCGGCTGGCCCTCACTACATATTTGTCGCCAAACCCACTGGCTCCAGGTCATCTGTAAATCTCTGCTAGGTAAAGCCCTGCCTCATCTCAGCTCACTGGTCACCATAGCAGCACCCACCCGTAGCACACGCTCCAGCAGGTATATCTCACTGGTCATCCCCAAAGCCAACTACTGCTTTGGCCGCCTTTCCTTCCAGTTGTCTGCTGCCAATGACTGGATCGAATTGCAAAAAAAAAAAAAAAGTAATCACTGAAGCTGGAGTCTTATATCTCCCTCACTAACTTTAAGCATCAGCTGTCAGACAATCTTATAGATTATTGCACCTGTACATAGCCCATCAAACTCCTTTGCACCCCATTATCTCTCCTTGCACATTCATCTTCTGCACATCCATCACTCCATTGTTTAATTGCTAAATTGTAATTATTGCGCCACTATGGCCTATTTATTGCCTTACCTCCCTTATCTTACCTCATTTGCACACACTGTATATCGACTTTTCTATTGTGTTATTGACTGTACGTTTGTTTATTCCACGTGTAACTCTGTGTCGCACTGCTTTGCTTTATCTTGGCCAGGTCGCAGTTGTAAATGAGAACTTGTTCTCAACTGGCCTACCTGGTGAAATAAAGGTGAAATAAATTAAAATCCAACATTATTGGAGTACACACGTTATCACCAGGTGTCCTGGTGTGCCACAGAGTGAGAGAGGAATGTCAGTCTGAGAAGTATGTGGGTCTTAGTGGTATAGACAGGGGGCAGGCCTCATCTTGTCAGACACTTCATTCCAAAATTACCTAGCCTTCTCATAATCCCATGAAACACAAACATGCTCTTGTAAAACAATATTGTAAAACAAATGCATTATATTTTTATGTGTTATTCAAGCAACTCGGTATTTAGTGTGTTTGAACAGTTTAGAAAGTGTAGCAACAGTGAACAAACTAAGAGAACGGCACACTGATACAGAGTACTGATAGGGAGCACAGACTGGAACTACTGAGTGAGGACCAGGTAGCCAGACTAACTGATAGCTACGCCTTAATTCATTTAAACATCTGCCAAGATGGTCAAACTAAGCTACTGGTATGCTAACAAACCTGTAATAAGATGATCACAAACAGAAGCCATATTCCACTTTGTGAGAACTACAAATTATTCTGGATGTCGTCTTTGTCCACACATAAACCTGCTAATGTAGGGATTTAGTATTTGAGTCACAGTACATTCATGTCAGTGCATGTATGCACTTCGATACCATCAAGCTGGCAAAAGATAAAATGCTAAATCCACCTTTATTCTCTGGATTTTCAAAAAGCCCATTGCCTTTGCAGTTCAATGCCCTTTGGCCCAGTCAATCACATGAAAAACTGACACTGTTCTTTAGCAACCATACACTATTAGCATGAAATGTGTTTTTTTTCATACAGTTAATGATACTTTTACATGCTCCTTTTTGACTATTCAGTGAACGTTTCATGTTTCAGTCAGTCAGTGACTTCAGAACAGCAGCAGGATGCACACTGGAGGTACACTTGACGCCACATGCAAAGCCACACCCATATACACAAATCTGTCTAACGCAAACTAGGTCTGTCTGGCATAAGGAACGAAATATCTATCATATTTTTTATGTAATCCTTCCACAGCTCACAGTCATGAGCTCTTATGCTTACACACAGTAGGAACTTTGATCAAGAGCATTGTTCCAGCTCCTCCACCAGTCTCCTTCCATTTAAAATCTAGAAGGCTGCACAGAAGAGCTAGCACTCAACTGTAATTTGATGCTTGGTTTGACTGTCTGAGCAGCGTTACAGTAGCCTGCGATGTAAACAACTGACACAGTGGATCCAGCCACTGAAGAAAAGAAAGCAAATTCACATTGCTTTTTACTCTTACATCAACACAAAGGGCATAACTGCCATGTTCATTGAATCCTGGTGGATTTAAATCAGTGACAGTAGTGAATAGCCTTCAACTGTTCCCAAGTGAACAACGTACAATGTTATCTATTTGAGAAGCTTCCAGAGTCCATGGAGGGAGCACCTCCTGACCCGTCGTCTTCACACAGAGAGCTTACAAGAGGACTGCCAGTGGGCACAGTGCAGTATGGCAGTCCTGTAACCAGAGCTACAGTAGCTTCCTGCTCACCATGTTGAGAGGGGCCTGCCATCTGGACACAGCACCCACACACTGGCTCAGTCCCTGTGTGACAGGCAGGTCCCAGTCAGAACCGTGGTGACCTGAGGGCAGCGCTGACCCAGCAGCCACAGCTGGGGACACACACAACTCCCAAACAGGCCAGGAAACACACTGGCAGCTCTGGGGAAGAGAGGAGAACAGAAAGGCCAGCAGCTGGTCCCGGGCCCAGATTATCTATTACATAATCTAATGTGATCCAAACATTCATTGAGAAGTCCATTCAGAAACTGGTTATGCGACACAACAGCCTGTGAGAGCAATGGACATTAGTGGGTGTTAACATCTCAATATCTTAAACCCCAGAGGTGAAGCCTTGTCAGTGACAACTGTGTTGGAGGAAAATGTGTACCATCTGCTAACAGCTTCCAGCCTATGAGGGAGGGTTTGGTATGCAACCTATATGCAAACCATCCAACGGTGGTGAGGCTCAAACACGGGACTCTTCGGTTGAAGATGTAAATGTGTCAATGTGCCCTTGAGCAAGGCACATAACCCTAATCTGCTCCAGGGGAACCGTACTACTATGGCTGACCCTGTAAAACAACACAGTTTACTGCACCTAATTAGGGGCGGCAGGTAGTCTAGTGGTTAGAACGTTGGGCCAGTAACCGAAAGGTTGCTGGATTGAATCCCTAAACTGACAAGGTAAAAAAATAAAAATACAAATCTGTTGTTCTGACCCTGAACAAGGCAGTTAACCCACTGTTCCCCGGTAGGCAGTCATTGTAAATAGGAATTTGTTCTTAACTGACTTGCATAGTTAAATAGAAGTTACATAAAAAATAAAATATGGTTGTTGAGCCCAAAAAATATATGTTTTTCCACTGCTACTACTTGCTGTTTATTATCTATGCATAGTCAGTCCCCTTACCCCCAAAATAAATGTACAAATGACCTGGACTTACCTGCACATTGACTCAGTAGAGTTATTATTGTTATTTTATTCCTTTTTTATTTATAGATTTTTATTTAGTAAATATTTTCTGAACTCTATAAAACTGCATTGTTGTTTAAGGGATTGTAAGTAAGCATTTCACAGTAAATCTGCTGTATTCGGCACAAAATGTTGGTTTGATGTGTATCAGGAAGTGAATCCAGATACAGCATGGGAAGTATTTGTAAAATGATTCATGCCAATTGTTGACAAGTATGCACCCGTTAGGAAATGGCTGTTATAGAACTGTTGACAAGTATGCACCCGTTAGGAAATGGCTGTTAGAGAACCTTTGACAAGTATGCACCCGTTAGGAAATGGCTGTTAGAGAACTGTTGACAAGTATGCACCCGTTAGGAAATGGCTGTTAGAGAACTGTTGACAAGTATGCACCCGTTAGGAAATGGCTGTTAGAGAACTGTTGACAAGTATGCACCCGTTAGGAAATGGCTGTTAGAGAACGATTAAAGGCTCCTGGATGGATGAATTTAAATAGTTTGGGTTTAAAGAACTTATGCAAAAGAGGTGGCAAACATGCCAAGCTTCTCAGCTGATTTGGTTGACATACTTTAAACTTAACAAAAATAAGAATAAATTACCACATTAAGAAGTTACATAGAACACAAATGGGAAAGTTGAGGGTTATTTATAACAAAACCTTTCGATATTGGCAATCATTTCAATTACTACTTCACTAGTAAAGTAGAAAAACTCAGAAGTGAAATGACAACATTGAACCATGGTATTTATTTTATAAAATATCTATTAAGGATTTTGGTTTTGTTATCCATCAATAATGATAAGCCACCAGGTATAGCCAATCTTGATGGGGAAACTCGAGTATGTAGCAGAATGTATTGCCACCCCTATTTGCTATATATTTAACCAAAGCCTAAAGGAGTGTGTGTGTCAACAGGCGTGGAAGGAAGCTAAAGTAATTCCACTGGCTAAAAATAGTTAAGCACCTTTTGCTGGCTCTAAGTCACTTAATCAGTTTGTTGCCTGTTCTTGGTAAGCTGATAGCATTGTGTTTGGTCAGTATGTGAATGGGTGACAAACAAAAAACAGGTCTTAAATACATCTTAAAGCATTGTATTTGGTTCAAAACATTCTCTAAGACCTAAACCTCAACAGGAGATGTGCATAAAGGGTGTGACCATTGAACAAGTTGAGGAAGCTGAACTCCTAGTAGTAACATTGGATGGTCAGTTATCATGGTTAAGTCTTAATGACACAGTTGTTGTGAAGATGGAGGGGAATGCCTGTTTTAAAAAGTGTTTGACACAAATCAACCGCACTAGTTGTTCAGGCTCGGATCTTGATTACTGTCCCGTAATATGTTCAAGTGCAGCAAAGAAAGATCTAGTAAAGCTGCAGCTGGATAAAAACTGACCAGCACGCCTTGCCCTTATTTGCAAAGAACAAACATGCATGCTGATTGAGACATTTTCAGCCTCGAGTCTTCTTGGGTATGACGCTAGTTTGGCACACCTGTATTTGGGATGTTGCTCCCATTAGTCTCTGCCAATCCTCTCAAGCTACGTAAGGTTGGATGGGGAGCGTTGCTGCACAGCTATTTTCAGGTCTCTCCAGAGATGTTTGATCGGGTTCAAGTCCAGGCTCTGGTTGGGCCACTCAAGGACATTCAGAGATTTGTCCTGAAGCCACTCCTATGTTGTCTTGGCTGTGTGATTAAGGTCGTCCTGTTGGAAAGTGAACCGTCGCTCCAGTCTGAGGTCCTGAGTGCTCTGGAGCAGGTTTTCATCAAGGATCTCTGAACTAGTCTCCCAGTCACAGCAGCTGAAAAACATCCCCACAGCATGCTGCTGCCTCCACCATGCTTCACCGTAGGGATGGTGACATGTTTCCTCCAGACGTGACGCTTGGCATTTAGACCAAAGAGTTCAATCTTGGTTTCTCATGGTCTGAGTCTTCAGGTACATTTTGGCAAAGTCAAAGCGGGCTGTTTACCGTCTTTTACTGAGGGGTGGCTTTGGTCTGGCCACTAACATAAAAGGCCTGATTGGTGGAGTGCTGTAGAGACGGTTGTCCTTCTGGAAGGTTCTTCATCTCCACAGTGGAGATCTGTCAGAGTTACTATTGGTCAGAGAGGTGACCAGGAACCCAAGGCCCTTCTCCTCTGATTGCTCACATTTTGACTCATCAGACCAAAGGATAGATTTCCACTGGTCTAATGTCCATTGCTTGTGTTTCTTGGCCCAAGCAAGTCTCTTATTGTTGTCCTTTAGTAGTGGTAACAATTTGACCATGAAGGCCTGATTCACGCAGTCTCCTCTAAACAGTTGATGTTGAGATGAGTTTGTTTCTTGAACTCTATGGAGGCATTTATTTGCGCTGCAATTTCTGAGGCTGGTAAATCTAATGAACTTATCCTCTGTATCAGAGGTAACTCTGGGTCTTCCTTTCCTGTTGCGGTCCTCATGAGAGCCAGTTTCATCATAGCGCTTGATGGTTTTTACATTTACTGGTCAATACATTTGACTAGTTGTGAAAAATACTGGAGATCAAGAAAAATAATGTAAGGAGCAAGAGCTGCGTGCATATTGTGTGTGCCAAACAAGATCACAATTTCTCTGACCGTTTGGAACAATGTAAACACTAAATTAGTGCCCCAGAAAGTCTACTGTAAAGTTTTTTTGCTAAGCCTTTATTACAGCAAAGAATAAAAACAGTCACATTTATTCATGAATGCAATTTCCAAAAAGGAGCGGTTTAAGCCTATTTATTGTTTACGCTAATTATTCAAATGGTCGCTTTGTTCTTTTAAAACAAAATGCTTGATAGCATTTGAAATCATGATTGACTCTTATGTTGTGTGATGACATGAACAAATAAATGATTGATTGATACAGTAGCCTATATAAAAGTATTGAAATCATTTAACATTTAAGTCATTTAGCAGACGCTCTTATCCAGAGCAACTTACAAATTGGTGCATTCACCTTATGACATCCAGTGGAACAGCCACTTTACAATAGTGCATCTAAATCTTTTAAGGGGGGGGGGGTGAGAAGGATTACTTTATCCTATCCTAGGTATTCCTTAAAGAGGTGGGGTTTCAGGTGTCTCCGGAAGGTGGTGATTGACTCCGCTGTCCTGGCGTCGTGAGGGAGTTTGTTCCACCATTGGGGGCCTAAGTTAGTTAAACTACTAAGACTAAACAGGATGAGCTCTTAGGCCTATACAGTCATGGCCAAAAGTTGAGAGAATGACAAATCTTAATTTCCAAAGTTTGCTGCTTCAGTATCTCTGGATATTTTTGTCAGATGTAATTATACTTCAGTATTCCATAGTAACAAGCATTTCATAGGTGTCAAGGGCTTTTATTGACAATTGCATGAAGTTGATGCAAAGAGCCAATATTTGCAGTGTTGACCCTTCTTTTTCAAGACCTCTGCAATCCGCCCTGGCATGCTGTCAATTAACTTCTGGGCCACATCCTGACTGATGGTAGCCCATTCTTGCATAATCAATGCTTGGAGTTTGCCAGAATTTGTGGGTTTTTGTTTGTCCACCCGTGTCTTGAGGATTGACAACAATGGGATTAAGGTCTGGGGATTTTCCTGGCCATGGACCCAAAATATCTATGTTTTTTGTTCCCCGGGCCACTTAGTTATCACTTTTGCCTTATGGCAAGGTGCTCCATCATGCTGTAAAGGCATTATTGGTCACCAAAATGTTCCTAGATGGTTGGGAGAAGTTGCTCTCGGAGGATGTGTTGGTACCATTCTTTATTCATGGCTGTGTTCTTAGGCAAAATTTTGTGAGCCAGCCCACTCCCTTGGCTGAGAAGCAACCCCACACATGAATGGTCTCAGGATGCTTTACTGTTGGCATGACACAGGACTGATGGTAGTGCTCACCTTCTGTCTTCTCCGGACAAGCTTTTTTCCAGATACCCCAAACAATTGGAAAGGGGATTCATCAGATAAAATGACTTTACCCCAGCCCTCAGTCCAATCCCTGTACCTTTTGCAGAATATCAGTCCGTCCCTGATGTTTTTCCTGGAGAGAAGTGGCTTCTTTGCTGCCCTTAACACTAGGCTATCCTCCAAAAGTCTTTCCCTCACTGTGCATTACTGGTGGGGCCCCAATCCCACAGCTGAATCAAGTTTAGGAGACAGTCCTGGCTGGACTTTCTTGGGCGCCCTGAAGCCTTCTTCACAACAATTGAACCGCTCTCCTTGAATTTCTTGATAATCCGATAAATGGTTGATTTAGGTGCAATCTTACTGGCAGCAATATCCTTGCCTTTTTCTGCAAAGCAATGATGACGGCACGTGTCTCCTTCCAGGTAACCATGGTTGACAGAGGAAGAACAATGATTCCAAGCACCACCCTCCTTTTGAAGCTTCCAGTCTGTTATTCGAACTCAATCAGCATGACAGAGGGATCTCCAGCCTTGTCCTCATCAACACTCACACCTGTGTTAAGGAGAGAATCACTGACATGTCAGCTGGTCCTTTTGTGGCAGGGCTGAAATGCAGTGGAAATGTTTTGGGGGGATTCAATTCATTTGCATAGCAAAGAGGGACTTCACAATTAATTGCAATTCATCTGATCACTCTTCATAACATTCTGGAGTATATGCAAATTGTCATCATACAGAGGCAGCAGACTGAAAATGTAATATTTGTGTCATTCTCAACTTCTGGCCACAACTGTAGATCAATGATGGTATACAGGGCTGCTATACTAAGCCTACTAATGATAATGGCATTGCATATTATTATAATAATGATAATAATAATAACGATAGGAAGATCAATGAAAAAGGAGGCTTATTATTTTAAATATAATTTCAGACAATTTGGAAGAGTGTAAACATCAAATAAATAAATAATACCAGAGCGGCTGGTCTAAAGGAAAAACAGGATAAGTCATTTATTACAGCATTGCAAAGATTAAAACAGCCAAATTTGTGAAATTGTTTCAGACATGTGGTTGCGTGAGGCTTGGTGTTCACAGAATCAGGTGCTCACGGAATCAGAGAGCTATAAAAACAAACACTCAAAACAGGCAACAGAACCTGGATCGGTTTTATGGCCGTAGATATGACTTATAAAGCCGAGCACATTTAACACTCATAATCAATATCCTAGACCTAATTAAGCTCGGGTTTCCCCCCCCCTCCTCACTTTTCTTAGACAATAAGGGCTGTTTTCTCGTCTCCTAAATCTGACGCTGCCTCCACCACATTGAGAACACCAATATGCTGGTTAACTTTGCTATTATGCAAACAGCAACGTGGTCTAGGAAAAGGCACCAATTCAACAGCGCAATGTTTTTCAGGACCGAGGACAGCGACCACTATCAAAAGATGGAGGAAACATAATTGTTATAAAATAATATCATTTTAATTGTGTTGAACCATTGTTCTCACATAATATAACCATATATCATTTCAGTAACACATGTCTTAGACTGATGGACTGTGCAATACCCACAGCCTCCACAATGGAACAGTCCACTCAGACAGATGTATCGTACACCTTGAGAGAGATATATATATATTTATTTGTTTTGCTTACGGTTCGACAAAATAAATCTGTCGACCAACAGCCTTTTGACCAAACAATCGACCAGTAGACTAAATGGGGTCAGCCTTACTAGTGAACTGCAACTAATTTCTTCATCAGATTACTACATACATAATATCCATGCCAATGGATCATCTGTTTATTGTTCGAGGGCAATTAAAGCCTGATCATTCTTGCACAAATAGCCACCCCATAATCAACTAAATAGAGTTCTACAAACTGCACCACTGACTTAATAGGTTATAATAAGATCTAGGTTAACAGAGCTGCTGGTTGGTTCTAGGTCACACTCTCAAACAATCATTTCTTACTGTTTCGTCATGATCAGTGGTATCTGGGACACAGTACCAGGGACAGGAATACTACTAGAGGACACCATAGAGGGATGAGGGATGGACCTGGTAGGAATGTAACCACTCGCATCCATAGCTCTATGATTTTAAGGGGCTGACCATCCATGATATCAAAATTATAGTTAACCATGTTGAGGCTATACCGTTTTTACAAACATTGTAATAAAACAAGCTTATATTTTGGGTTCTGATGGGGTAAGACAGTTGAACTAAACTCATGATGCATTTATAAGTTATATTCTTTAAGAATCAATGGGTACATATATAATTAATTTAGAAGTCCAAAAATAGATGTAGCAACTACAGATTCTAGCTATAACTAGAGGTGACCTGCTCACACTGGCAATATTAACAGATTTTTCCAATCTTTACTAACGACAAGCCACTGGCTTTGAGTGAAGCCAGAGTGTCTATGTATGAGCACGACTCAACATTATACACGCCAGCAACTGAAATGACTGCAACACTTAAAAAGCTGCAGTTTGTTCAGAACGGGTGACAGGGAATAGGTGAGTCCAAAATATATCAAAAACCAAAAGCATTGTAATTGGGACAAATCACTCACTAAAACCTAAACTAAATATTGTGATAACTTGCTAAATTTCCACATGATTTGAGGTAACTAAACTGCTTGGATTTGCCCTGGATTGTAAACTGTCATGGTCAAAACATATTGATACAACAGTAGCTAAAATGTGGAGAAGTCTGTCCCTAATAAAGCGCTGCTCTGCCTTAACAACACTATCAACAAGGCAGGTCCTACAGGCTCTAGTTGTGGCACCTGGACTACTGTTCAGTCATGTGGTCAGGTGCCACAAAGAGGGACTTAGGAAAATAGCAATTGGCTCAGAACAGGGCAGCACGGCTGGCCATTGGATGTACACAGAGAGAAAACATGAATAATATGCATGTCAATCTCTCCTGGTTCACTACTTGTATTTGTGAGACGTATTGACATGTTGAAAGCACCAAGCTGTCTGTTTAAATGACTAGCACAGCTCAGACACCCATGCATACCCCACAAGACATGCCACCAGAGGTCTCTTCACAGACCAAGTCCAGAACAGACTATGGGATGCTCACAGTACTACATAGAGCCACAAGTACATGGAACTCTATTCCACAGCAGGGACTGTGAAGCAACACAAACATAGGAGCAGACACATGCATACACACACACACACACACACACACACGGATTTTGTGTTGTAGATATATGGAAGTGGAGAACAGTAGGGGCCTGAGGGCACACACTTCATGTGTTGTGAAATCTGTTGTGAATGTATTGTAATGATTTAAAATTGTATAACTGCCTTAATTTTGCCAGACCCCAGGAAGAGTAGCTGCTGCCAGCAGCTAATGGGGATCCATAATAAATACAAATGTTTATTACAATCCTTGTAAGAGAAGGGCACTAGTTTTCAAATCGACCACACCAAATCTTTCTCCAAGGATAGAGAGAGATATATATACACACACACAGTTCAAAAAAATAAAGGGAACACTTAAACAACACAATGTAACTCCAAGTCAATCACACTTCTGTGGAATCAAACTGTCCACTTAGGAAGCAACACTGATTGACAATAAATTTCACATGCTGTTGTGCAAATGGAATAGACAACAGGTGGATATTATAGGCAATTAGCAAGACACCCCCAATAAAGGAGTGGTTCTGCAGGTGGGGACCACAGACCACTTCTCAGTACCTATGCTTCATGGCTGATGTTTTGGTCACTTGAATGTTGGCGGTGCTTTCACTCTAGTGGTAGCATGAGACGGCGTCTATAACCCACACAAGTGGCTCAGGTAGTGCAGCTCATCCAGGATGGGACATCGACGCGAGCTGTGGCAAGGTTTGCTGTGCTGTCAGCGTAGTGTCCAGAGCATGGAGGCGCTACCAGGAGACAGGCCAGTACATCAGGAGAAGTGGAGGAGGCCGTAGGAGGGCAACAACCCAGCAGCAGGACCGCTACCGCCGCCTTTGTGCAAGGAGGAGCACTGCCAGAGCCCTGCAAAATTACCTCCAGCAGGCCACAAATGTGCATGTGTCTGCTCAAACGGTCAGAAACAGACTCCATGAGGGTGGTATAAGGGCCCTACGTCCACAGGTGGGGGTTGTGCCTATAGCCCAACACCGTGCAGGATGTTTGGCATTTGCCAGAGAACACCAAGATTGGCAAATTCGCCACTGGCGCCCTGTGCTCTTCACAGATGAAAGCAGGTTCACACTAAGCATGTATGACAGTCTGGAGATGCCGTGGAGAACGTTCAGCTGCCTGCAACATCCTGCAGCATGACCGGTTTGGCGATGGGTCAGTCATGGTGTGGGGTGGCATTTCTTTGGGGGGGGCCGCACAGCCCTTCATGTGCTCGCCAGAGGTAGCCTGACTGCCATTAGGTGCCGAGATCAGATCCTCAGACCCCTTGTGAGACCATATGTTGGTGTGGTTGGCCCTGGGTTCCTCCTAATGCAAGACCTCATGTGGCTGGAGTGTGTCAGCAGTTCCTGCAAGAGGAAGGCATTGATGCTATGGACTGGCCCGCCCGTTCCCCAGACCTGAATCCAATTGACATATATATGCCATTTAGCAGACGCTTTTATCCAAAGCGACTTACAGTCATGTGTGCATACATTCTACGTATGGGTGGTCCCGGGAATCGAACCCACTACCCTGGCGTTACAAGTGCCATGCTCTACCAACTGAGCTACAGAAGGACCATAGGACCATGTCTCGCTCCATCCACCAACACCATGTTGCACCACAGACTGTCCAGGAGTTGGCGGATGCTTTAGTCGAGGTCTGGGAGGAGATCCCTCAGGAGACCATCCGCCACCTCATCAGGAGCATGCCCAGGCACGTGGTCATACAGGCACGTGGAGGCCACACACACACTACTGAGCCTCATTTTGACTTTTTTTAAAGACACTACATCAAAGTTGGGTCAGCCTGTAGTGTTGATTTCCACTTTAATTTTGAGTGTGACTCCAAATCCAGACCTCCATGGGTTGATACATTTGATTTCCATTGATAATCTGTGTGATTGTTGTCAGCACACTCAACTATATAAAGAAAAAAGTATTTAATAAGAATATTTCATTCATTCAGATCTAGGATGTGTTATTTTAGTGTTCCCTTTATTTTTTTGAGCAGTGTATATTTCTTTTTAAATCACTTATTGACTACTTTTGAGGAATTGGGATGTCAAATGGATAGTGCCATTTTCTGTGCAGTTCTATTTTAATTTAGACTTCAGATAGACTGTAGTACTGGGCAATGCAGGCGGAAAGCCAACATTCCACACACCTTGCCAAAAAATAAGGAAATGGACTTTGATACTATAAATACCCTCAAATTATACATCATTGCAACAGGTACTATTCAGTTGGTTGGCTTGTACATTATGAAGTAAATTAAATCACACAACTTGGTGGCTACAGATTATTAAAGTTCACCAGCTAGAACAGGAACCAGCGAGAAAACAGGAACAAGAGAGAAGATCCTCTCTTTAGAACTCAGATATCCATCTACCCAATCCATTCTAAACTCTGATAAACACAGTTCAATTCCCCCTCCAGATGCTTTAACCATCTGGAAAAAGTCACATTCCCATGACATCTCAATACAAACCCAAAGCTGGCCAAAGAGGAACAGTGGAGGATGTCCACAATACAAATCTTTTCAAAAATGGATATGCCAGTAACAACGTGTGGGTAACATCACTGGGGAAGCCAAACCACAACCCCCCCCAAGAAAATATATATAACCTGTAAATTCATATGCCGTGCAACTGTGATATATATGCCAACAGGCTGGGACAATAAGACAGCAGCAGAATAAATTCAACCAAACTTTGTTTTATAACGGGATAGGAACCTCTGTCCAGTGAAGACCACAAAGCATATTGCATGTACAGTAACATTAGCAAGTTAATGTTTCCAATATTGTTGGAAAACTAAATAACAATTGCTTTAGAACCACAGAGAGTTACTGCAAGTCGCAAAGGAAACATTAGCTGCCTCCACTATTCCAGCACCATTTCACCATCATCAAATCACCTCTGCTTAGTTTAAAACACTGACAACTAAAAGATACCAAAAACAATCTAGTCCAATCAATGTAAGCTAAATATATGGCTGTCCATTGTTCTGATTTGTGTGCGTGTTCGTGTAAGTAGAAAAACATGTTGACTCAACAATGCCATCCTCGCTCTCATGTTGATGAAACGGTATATCACTCGGTCATACAGTACACGCTTTTATTTTTTGTTATCCCAGAATTAAGTAAAACCACAAGTCCAATTCCCTATCTCCATCCATGGCCAATTTATTTTTATTTATTTATTTATTTTTTGGTGCGCCAGGACCATTCACAGTTCAGCTCAATGCTAATGGCAATTTTTTTAATGCTTTTTTTGTCATGGGAGGCCAGATCCTCACTGGCTTCTATTGCCTACAATGCTACGAGCAGCAACAATGTCATGCTGGTTTGGAGCAGACATCAGATAGATGGCCTACACATGGAGACAGAGGGGCGCTGTTTCACTCACTCAGATGCTTTCTCCTATGAGATACATTCAGCCTCTTGAAAATTGAAGGAACAGTATGAAAACACAGAGACGAAAGATTTAATAATTTATGTTTTTTTTATTTTTAGGTCAAATATTTTTTTTGGGGGGGCTGGCTTCCCTTGGCATCCATGAATACATGCCACCGGGATATGCTCAACTACAGCACATGGTGTAAATCATAAGACCAGTCCAGACCTGCTTGGTGTATTGAACCTGCCAATAATACCCCAGTCAGTGCTCTCTCTGGAGCCTGAGTCAGTGGGACATCTGTAACTATAGGCCATGGGCCTGCTGGGTGGTAGGTACTAAGCTTCATAACTGACATACCCACTAACCTGACCCAGCAGGGGGTGTGTGCGATCTGGGTACACATATGTGTAGAACTTCAGAATCACCCTAGCAGCAGTGAACCAGGATACAGACTTATACTCAGTCTAGGGAGTGGCAAAGGCTTAGAGACCCTCCATCTTGTCTGGAGACTTGAGTGATGACCAGCTTTCACAGGCCTTTACCCTTCACTCAAACTCCTGCTGAAGCCCTGCCACCGCTGCGTTGTTTAATGGAACAAAGCCGCAAAGAATCTGCAAGGTCCTTACTTGAGTTTGTGATGTCCCTAAATCTCTACAGGACAAATGGGCATGCAATAGCCACTGCTTTATTTTAGAATGATCTTTGAGAATAGGCCCTAATAAAGGAGAAATGAAAAGAGAATATTGATATTCTGCTGCAGAAGTGACAGACGAGTCCTGCCAGAGAGATGACAGTAGAAAGACCTGCTACACAGGAACATGGAAGTGTGCGTGGGGTTGAAATGTTAGAAGTGGGAGGTTCAGAACAGAGCTTGTGTCCACACTTCCAATCGGCAAACTAACACACTGTAAAATAGACATATAGTAATGACCAAAAGTCCATAAAATCATGATGAAAACCATAACAATATGCTTCTTTTTTAACTACTGCAGCGCAACTTGGAACCAAAAACTTATGTCATGAGATTTTACAGAAAACTGGCCCTTGACTTGTCATTTCAAGAGCATATGGCCATGGGGCCGTTGTAGGACAATAGCACAATGACTACAAAACTCCTCTCCAACTCTCCTTTGTTGTTTGGTGTCAAGGGGGGGGGGGGATTACATACACTGTACAGTGCACACAGAACAAGGTCATCAAGCCTCTCCAAAGGAGGCATCTCCTCACACCCGGCATTCACCCTCTCTGTGACATGACTGTGGAACCATGTAGATGTGTGGTTACATAAGAGGCAAGCATCCGATAAAAGTATGTAACATGTGCAGTAGTCAATCTGTAAGATAATTAAAAACCCACAATCATTCGGAAGGAACCATCCTTTCCCAACAGAACCTTCACAAATTCTCTCGATGACATCATCATCAGCAAAGACACCACTGATATGTGGAATCTATTACTGGCAATATCTCAGCAACATGAATCGCACAGAGAAACAGCAGCTCAGTCAGGCTGGTTCTTCAAATGGACTGCTATAACATTGTTGATCATGTTGAACAATCATGCTAAATTAGGTACTTACATCGTAGGCCTCTCTGCTGTTCCTCAGCCAGCAGCGGCTCAGCTCACTCAGCTCCACAATGGGCTGCACCTTCAGCCTCACAGAGTCCCCAGACTGACGGATCTTCTCCACAATCTCGTCCCGGCTCTTACTCTCCACGTTGTGCCCGTTGATCTCAACCAACCTGTCTCCAGGCACCAGCCCCAGCGCCAGGTCCTTGGTCCCGGCTCCAGGCTCAGCGAAGTGAACCACACGGCGGTAGGCCCCACCATCAGGCTGCTGGTCCAACATGGTTGTGCGGCGCAAGGAGAAGCCAAAGTCTCCTGTGTTGCGGCGCTGTAGCTCCAGTTCCCTGGGCTCGGGCATGGGCAGCGCCAAGACTCCAGGCAGCTGCAGGTCTGCCGGGAACGTCTTCACCACCACCTCTGGGATATGAACCCTCTTCCCAGCCCTGCCGTGGCCCTGGAGATGCAGATGGGAGTCATGTCTGTGGTGGTCAAACACCTTGTTCTCTATCTGGGGAGATGGTTGTGTTGAGCTTGGTGTGGAGGCCTCAGAGACACTCTCCTCTTTGTTTTTCTGGGAGGAAACGCGCTTCATGACCTGGCCCACCTGGGAGTTCTGCTTTGCCAGGCTGCCGAACTTTGCCGCTCGCTCCTTAACAGAGGTGCGACAGGGATCCTGTCCCCACTCCCCCTTGATGTCATCACTGGAGCTGGCGGCACTCATCTGGCCCAAGTCCAGGACCATGCTTCCACGGTTGCTGAAGCGATCAGCATCTAGATCAGTAAGGCTGAGCTCTGTGTTGCTGGCTACCTTAATAGGGATGGGGTTGGAGATCTCCAGCTTGCCTTTGTTGTCTCGCTTTGAGCCTCCTCGGTGGAGGTTGAAGAAGCCCCGACGCTGGCTCATTTCCTCCAGACTATTCAGCTCTGCCTGGGACATCCTCTCCTTTTTGTCCTTTTTGTCCTTCTTCCTCTCATCCTTGTCTTTGTCTTTCTTGATCAGATGAAACATATTTAGCTCCAAATAGCAACCCCCTCAAGGTTGGTTTATGTAGGTTTAAACCAGGGGGGTTCCATACACAAGTGAGGTTTCAGTTCAGGCTTTCAACCCTGGTCATGGAAGCATCTGGGTGACAGTTAGGAATGTCATCAACAGAGGGGCCCTGAGGAGAGAGGAGACTATAAAGTAAGTCTTAGGCAATAATCCAACAATCATCCAATACAATGGCAATGAGATATCATTACAGATCATGCGTCATGCCCATGGCTAAAGACAAATCCTCATGACATGCAAGAAACCTGTGAAATATAATGTGTCATGCATGTTTATCCAGAACATAAGGGTATGAGTCAGCTTTACAAAGCAATGCACTTCAATGTGTCAATTAACGTAAAATCACCAAGGGCTAGGTAGGAGAAACCCAACACTGTTGTTGTAGTGAGGGTATCACATGTGTTAGAGGATGCCATTCATTAAATAACAATGTTGCTTCTTCTCTCTGTGAAACTTCTCAAAACCACTGCACTGACACGTTGAGAGGACACTTTTCTAAAGCAGATTATTATGTGGTTTCCTAAAGAAGTTGGTATGCTGATGTCTTGTGTAACATTTCATTGATGTGACAAATACTATTATTTGCAGGTTGTCAGTGGGAAGGATATGGCACTTAATAATGCGAAGAGAGTGTGTCCCTGTGGACCCTTCATTAAAAACGAATGTGCTCGAAGAAAAGAGACCAGTAGGAGTTGTTTTTCTGAAGTAGACCCCCTTTACACCAGTACAGTCCTGAGGGGCCAAAGAATATGGCTAGCTGTCACAGCGAAACAATTTATACATCTGTGTATGAATCATCATCTTCCAATCAGGTTGCTGATTCAAGAGCCATTCCCTTCCTGACCACCTCACTCCAGCCTCACTGTTACACATCAACTAAGCTACTGATCCTCCCCGTGCGTTTCGTGCCGCATGGCATTGCATTGAGAAGCACATGCATGCAAACACTGAGTAGACGATCTAAAAACTAAAGGATATAAACTAAATACAAACCGGCAATATCACAGTAGCCTATAATGTCTGCAATACGATAGCGTATGCGAGCCACTTACCCCATAACTATCCACAGTGAGAAATAATGACATTAACGTAAATCAATGTAACCAGTTTGGTTACACCTGAAACATATACCTAACATAATTGATACATTGTCGTTGTTTACTCGTGTATCCACTACTGTGGATAGGTTACTGTCGCGGCTAGTAACAGTTTGGTCATAATGCGCTCACATTAAGCTACTTTGCCTTCATTATCACACCGGTGGCTTCAGATGACAAACAGTTTAATCGAGAGAGGAAAGATGTACAGACCCGGGTCTATTTATGTATTTTATCAGGGGACTTGTAGGTTACTCACCACTCAGTGATATGCAGGTTTAGAGTTGGTGAACTTTCCGATGAAGGGTTGAGCGTGATTGTCAGTAGCTTTTCACCAGTTTACTGTACAGTGTCAATGCAGGGCAGTCGAGAAGTCCAGTCTTTTAAAGGAATAGTTACCGTGAGCCGGTTCGCAGTGACCCCTCCTGGCTGAATTGAGGACATATAGGGACCCAGCCTCAGCCCAGCGAAAAAAATATGGGAGGGATCATAGACTGATTGGGAAACGGTGTGGAAGTAGTCTGTTGACTAACCTGTGCATTTAGCGTACTTTAGAACAGGCCTCTCCAACCCTGTTCCTGGAGAGATACCCTCATGTAGGTTTTTGCTCCAAACCCAGTTGTAATTAACCAGGAGTGAAAACCTACAGTATTGTATCTCTCCAGGAATAGTGTTAGAGAGCCCGGCATCGAATGATTGTGTGCAAAAAAATATATATTATCTAAGTAGGTTATAGGTCCCTACTGTAGGCTAATGATACAGGCTATTGTCTGTAATTTCATATACATAATCATGTCAAAAGTAGCCTAGTCTATAGGCCTGGCCTCGACTATTGTAGCCATACTTCCTAACTTTGTCCATTTGTTTTCCAATTGAATGGGCTCATTTTTGAGAGACAATATTATGTAGGATCATTAACAACTAAACAAAAGTTTGGAAAGTTAAACTCAGCAAAAAAAGAAAATCCTCTCACTGTTATTTTCAGCAAACTTAACATCTGTAAACATGTGTAAATATTTGTGATTCAACATATGATTCAACAACTAAGACATAAACTGAACATGTTCCACAGACATGTGACTAACAGAAATTGAATAATGTGCCCCTGAACAAAGGGGGGGTTCCAAATCAAAAGTACCAGTCAGTATTTGGTGTGGCCACCAGCTGCATTAAGTACTGCAGTGCATCTCCTCCTCATGGACTGCACCAGATTTGCCAGTTCTTGCTGTGAGATGTTACCCACCTCTTCCACCAAGGCACCTGCAAGTTCCCAGACATTTCTGGGGGGAATGGCCCTAGCCCTCACCCTCCGATCCAACAGGTCCCAGAAGTGCTCAATGGGATTGAGATCCGGGCTCTTCGCTGGCCATGGCAGAACACTGACATTCCTGTTTTGCAGGAAATCACGCACAGAACGAGCAGTATGGCTGGTGGCATTGTCATGCTGGAGGGTCATGTCAGGATGAGCCTGCAGGAAGGGTACCATATGAGGGAGGAGGATGTCTTCCCTGTAAAGCACAACATTGAGATCACCTGCAATGACAACAAGCTCAGTCCGATGATGCTTTGACCCACGCCCCAGACCATGACGGACCCTCCACCTCCAAATCGATCCCGCTCCAGAGTACAGGCCTCTGTGTAACGCTCAGTCCTTCGATGATAAACACAAATCCGACCTTCACCCCTGGTGAGACAAAACCACGACTCGTCAGTGAAGAGCACTTTTTTGCCAGTCCTGTCTGGTCCAGCGACGGTGGGTTTGTGCCCATAGGCGACGTTGTTGCCGGTGATGTCTGGTGAGGACCTGCATTACAACAGGCCCTCAGTCCAGCACCTCTCAGCCTATTGCAGACAGTCTGAGCACTGATGGAGGGATTGTGCGTTCCTGGTGTAACTCAGGCAGTTGTTGTTGCAGTCCTGTACCTGTTCCAAAGGTGTGATGTTCGGATGTACCGATCCTGTGCAGGTGTTGTTACACGTGGTCTGCCACTGCGAGGACGATCAGCTGTCCATCCTGTCTCCCTGTTGCGCTGTCTTAGGTATCTCACAGTACGGACATTGCAATTTATTGCCCTTCATGCAGATGAGCAGGGACCCTTGGCATCTTTCTTTTGGTGTTTTTCAGAGTCAGTAGAAAGGCCTCTTTAGTGTCTTAAGCTTTCATAACCGTGACCTTAATTGCCTAACATCTGTAAACTGTTAGTGTATTAATATCGTTCTAGATGCAATTTCGAAATTTCTTGTTTTGCTGAGTTTATATCTTACATGACCATTTAGGAAAACAAATCAAGTGTGTGTTTTTTTAAATACAATCCTCATCTGGACTAAAGTTGAATGGCATGTGGTTCGTCATATACAAAGGACCATGATAAAGGCATTTCAGAAAAGCATAGTCCCTAACTGTTCATCATTTAAAGGGATAGTTAACACAAATGACAAAATAACACTTCAGTTTCCTTAGCCTCTAAGCCAGGGGTGTCAAACTCATTCCACAGAGGACTGAGTGTCTGTGTGTTTGTGTTTTTTTCTTTCAATTAAGACCTAGACAACCAGGTGAGGGGAGTTCCTTACTCATTGGTGACCTTAATTCAACAATCCAATACAAGGGTGGAGAAAAAACATGCAGACATTCGACCCTCGGTGGAATGAGTTTGACACGAGCTGTAAGTAGTCTTTGAACAAGGTATGACAGCAATCCATGCTTCGGGTTCATTTCCTTGGCACCAAATGCATCTGTGGAACAAATCTCATTCGAGTCATGGGACCAATATTTGTCAAGCATCATGATAATAATCTATAAGTGACTTTGTTGGGCTTTACAATCAATTTCAGATACTTTTGGACGATTTGGACATGATGCACGGAAAATGCTAATATCGGTCCCATGACTTGAATGGGATTTGTGTTACAAATGTTAAAACGTTAGCATTTAGAAGCCATGCAAGGGGAAAAAAACAAAGCATGGATTGCTGAAATACCTTGCCCAGTATCTGTTTACAGTGTAAAGAAACCAATGTGATAATTTATAATTTGGGTGAACTATCCCTTTAACAGCTGTCCTACTTTACTTGGTTAGAGTTCAGATGTAGGTGTAGCATATCTCCTTTATTCTTTGCCTGTTTCGATGATATGTTTCTTTTCATAGGCTACATGGAACAAAACACAATAGTATCCACTGTTAATTCTGGAATAATTTTATTCAGTGATCTACAAAAATGTATGACATTGTTTTCCTGGAGATCCAATTTACCAAACCAAGGCATCTAAAGTTAGTGCATGGTTCTGAAATGGGCTCACTGCTCAACAGTGCATTCTTGATACATTCTTTGCTACGAAGTTCACAACTAGTTCACTACAGATGCTCTCCTTCCCTAATGGAATTTTGGGCAATTTTGTTTTTCTTATTGTTTTTCATGTGAACACAGTCCGAGTGAGCACATTCTCATCAAAAAACAGTACTCAGTTGCTCAAAAGATACCTCGTTAAAGTTAATCAAGTCATCTTCTAATCAAGAGGAAAAGGGCCATTTTCTCTAAGAATCACTAGATTCTAACATGAGGTAAAACTGGTATGGTACTGAGAAAATCATTTTATGACAAAATGCCCCCCAAAAACTTTAATAATAATAGCTTGATAAATGGTCAAAATAATTTGTTTATTGTACAGTGCATTCGGGAAAGTATTCAGACCCCTTGACTTCTTCCACATTTTGTTTCGTCACAGCCTTATGTGGATTAAATTAAATGTTTTCCTCATCAATCTACACACAATACAGAAATACATTATTTATAGAAGTATTCAGACCCTTTCCTGTGAGACTTGAAAATGAGCTCAGGTGCATCCGGTTTCCATTGATCATCCTTGAAATGTTTCTACAACTTGATTGGAGTCCACCTGTGTTAAATTCAATTGATTGGACATGATTTGGAAAGGCACACACCTGTCTATATAAGGTCCCACAGTTGACAATGCATGTCAGAGTAAAAACCAAGCCATGAGGTCGAAGGAATTGTCCCTAGAACTCTGAGATATGAAGTTTGGAACCACCAAGACTATTCTTAGGCTGCCAAAATTAGCAATCGGGGGAGACCGGTCTTGGTCAGGGGGGTGACCAAGAACCCGATGGTCACTTTGACAGAGCTCCAGAGTTCTTCTGTGGAAAGACAATCATCACTGCAGCACTCCACCAATCAGGCCTTTATTGTAGAGTGGCCAGAAGGAAGCCACTCCTCAGTAAAAGACACATGCCAGCCCGCTTGGAGTTTGCCGAAAGGAACCTAAAGGACTCATGAGAAACAAGATAATCTGGTCTGTTGAAATCAAGATTGAACTCTTTGGCCTGAAAGCTAAGCGTCACATCTGGAGGAAACCTGGCACCATCCCTACGGTGAAGCATGGTGGTTGCTGCAACATGCTGTGGGCATGTTTTTCAGCGTCAGGGACTGGGAGACTAGTCAGGATCGAGGGAAAGAGCCTTGATGAAAACCTGCTACAGAGCACTCAGGACCTTGGACTGGGGCGAAGGTTCACCTTCCAATAGGACAACGCCCCTAAGCACACAGTCAAGACAATGCAGAAGTGGCTTCGGGACAAGTCTCTGAATGTGCTTGAGTGGCCCAGCCACCCAACCCAATCAAACATCTCTGGAGAGACCTGAAAATAGCTGTGCAGCGATACTCCCCATCCAACCTGACAGAGCTTGAGAGGATCTGCAGAGAAGAATGTGAGAAACTCCCAAATACAGGTTTACCAAGCTTGTAGCGTCATACCCAAGAAGACTTGAGGCTGTCATCGCTGCCAAAGCTGCTACAACAAAGTATTGAGTAAATGGTCTTATGTAAATGTGATATTTCAGTTTGAGTTTTTTTGTACATTTGCAGGAATTTCTTAACCTGTTTTTGCTTTGTCATTATTGGGTATTGTGTGTAGATTGATGAAAAAAATAGGTTAAGGATCCTTTTAGGATTAGGCTGTAACGTAACAAAATGTGAGAAAAGTTGAGGAGTCTGAATACTTTCCGAAATGCACTGAATATGTTGTAATAGTGGCAAGTGTTATTTCCTTTTGAAACCATATCATTGGTTATATTATAGATGTTATATGAATAGTTACCAAGGTGGTTGCATTTGTACCCCTGTACACTCCAGGCATAAGCAGCACATTTTCTTTTAGTTAGAGTAGTAGAATACACAAGGTGCAATTTAGAAATTTGGCTGTGCATCAGAAGATTTTCTCTTCTTCTATCAGTCACTGAAAGTCATTCAATTAGCCATGTCAGCTAACAATTTTTTGATTAGTAAGTTATTCTAGCCAGTTATCTAAACATGTAATAATCATGGCCAAATACTGACCGGGCATGCAGAGCAGGTGTCCAGGGACCGTGACCTCCAGGGGGAACCTCATTGATCCAGGGGGCCCTCTCATTCAGATATCATTAACATGTCAAGTATTGACAAAATGTGTAGAATTGCAGAAAGCTTGCTTTAAAACTGTAACATTTCCCCACTCCCTAAAGTAAAATGTGTAGAATTGCAGAAAGCCTGCTTTAAAACTGTAACATTTCCCTACTCCCTAAAGTAAATGTGTAGAATTGCAGAAAGCTTGCTTTAAAACTGGAACATTTCCCTACTCCCTATGGTAAAATGTGTAGAATTGCAGGAAATTAACTTTTAAACATACATTTTTCCCATAGCACGCAAAGGAGGAGAACCCATAGTATGCAAAAGCACACAGACTGTATGTGCTCACATTTCTGTTTGTACAGGGCCAGCCCTAGCCTTTTGGGGACCCTAAGCAGGATTTGGTTAGTGGGCCACCCCACTTCTCGGGCAAAACATTTGAATTAAATCTCGCTAAGGGCCCCCAAAAGGCTTGGGTCCGGCCCTGTGCACAGAAATGTGAGCATGTCGTCTGTATGCTTTTGCATACTATAGGTTCTCCTCTTTTGTGTGCTATGGGAATTTCTTAAGATTAACTGCAAAAGACTCAAATGACTTTTGTACTCTGTCTTACTGTAAACAAATGAAATCAATCGTCAGATGAACAAATGCAATCAGAGGAGGAAGCAAAGGAAGAATATTTAAAGGAAAGGACAGATTGATAGTTCACAGCCAGGACTTCTTGCCTCTGCCTGTTTTGGACATGTTGACCAGTTTGGCCTTAGTGCGTTCTTTCTCATCTGGGCTCCTCTTGGAGGTGCACTCTACTGTGGAGTCCGTCTCTAAGGAGATGGCAGGGGTGTGGGTTGACAAGATGCCACTGCTCTTCTCCTGGGACATCGGAGGGGGGGTCTGCAGGACCACCCTGCCTCGTAGGGAGTGTTTGAGCTGCAGCAGCAGAGGGTTGTGGTTGTGATACAGGTCCACGCGTTCCACAGGGTCCCTCTCTGGCTCGCAACATGTGGAGCAGGCCGAGCACAACACATGGAAAATATAGACCCAGCCCAGGTAGTGCAGCTCCACAATGTTCAGGATGAAGCATCCCAGGCTGATGCTGAACATGAAGTTGAGGAAGATGGTCTTCTCCGTGGCACGAGACACGAAGCAGTCAGTCCGGTTGGGACAGGGGTAGGTCTCACAGCGGAACAGGTGAGGCACTTAAAAGCCAAACAAGTAGTACTGGCCCACCAGGAAGGCTATCTCCATGATGGAGCGTAGCACCACGTGGATGATGTAGACATTTACATTTACATTTAAGTCATTTAGCAGACGCTCTTATCTAGAGCGACTTACAAATTGGTGCATTCACCTTATGACATCCAGTGGATGGGGGGGTGAGAAGGATTACCTTCTCACCCCCCCTGGCTGGACAGCTCGGTGGGGTCCTCCCCCACCTCCCTCAAGTCCTCCTCCAGCAGGCTTTGCTCCACACACTCCCCTTCCCGGGCGCCCCACTCCTCCTCATAGTGGGAGTTGAAGGAGGGGCTGCTGGCCCCCACGGCTTCCCCACCCTCCACCCCTACATGTTTGAGCCTTTCACATGCAGGAGGGTGCTTGGCGACCACCTGGATCTTCTCAATCTCTAACTTATCATCCTAACTTATCATCCTTGGCAATCTTGTGCAACACGTAGACAATGTAGTAGATGGACGGTGTGGAGACGAGTACGATCTGGAAGAGCCAGAAGCGCAGATGTGAGACAGGGGCGAAGGTGTCATAGCAGACGTTGTTGCAACCAGGCTGCAGGGTGTTGCAGGTGAACTTAGACTGCTCATCGCTGTACACCGCGTCCCCTACCAGGGTCACCAGTAGGATGCGGAATATAAGCAGCATGGTCAGCCAGATCTTGCCGATCACCGTGGAGTGGTTCTGCACCTCAGTTAGGTAACGGCCAAGAATGGACCAGTCTCCCATTTCTTAACCTGGGGGAACAGAAGAATAAACAGCAGCAGGCCTATGCTGTGTTGAACCCACCACACTACAACAGCATTATGCCCCACAGACAACTCAATATTAATGCTACATCATGAATCTTTTGAAGGAGTGAGACATTGATGGAGCCTGCTCATCTGAAACACTGTCTTATTTCCTTGTACTTTATCAAGATCTTTTAATAAGTGAGCCATCAATACATGTTAGTCTCACTACTGAAAATGTAGTGTCTATTGCAGGATGGGCTCATGCTCAGTCAACAGAACCATGAAGCCATAAAAACACATCAAACACATCAACATCCATAAGAGGAACCTCAAAATACTGAGCCGAATTGTCTTTTCATGTCGGCTTTTTGTACTTTCCCTTTGATACAGATTAGTGTCTTTATGTGAACACAGAATTTATTTACAAATAAAAAGACAAACTGTTTACAAACCATGTTTGAACCTTTCTCTATGTGTTATGTCGATGTTTTTGTTTTTATATACAGCTGAAGTCGGAAGTTTACATACACCTTAGCCAAATACATTTAAACTCAGTTTCACAATTCCTGACATTTAATCCTAGTACAAATTCCCTCTCTTAGGTCAGTTAGGATCACCACTTTACTTTAAGAATGTGAAATGTCAGAATAATAGTAGAGATAATGATTTATTTCGGCTATTATTTCTTTCCTCACACTCCCAGTGGGTCAGAGGTTTACATACACTAAATTAGTATTTGGTAGCGTTGCATTTAAATGGTTTCACTTGGGTCAAACCCACAATAAATTGGGTGAATTTTGGCTCATTCCTCCTGACAGAGCTGGTGTAACTGAATCAGGTTTGTAGGCCTCCTTAATCACACACACTTTTTTCCAGTTCTGCCCACAAATGTTCTATAGGATTGAGGTCAGGTCTTTGTGATGGCCACTCCAATACCTTGACTTTGTTGTCCTTAAGCCATTTTGCCACAACTTTGGAAGTACGCTTGGGGTCATTGTCCATTTGGAAGACCCATTTGCGACCAAGCTTTAACTTCCTGACTGATGTCTTGAGATGTAGCTTCAATATATCCACATCATTTTCCTCCCTCATGATGCCATCTATTTTGTGAAGTGCACCAGTCCCTCCTGCAGCAAAGCACCTCCACAACATGATGCTGCCACCCACGTGCTTCACGGTTGGGATGGTGTTCTTCGGCTTGCAAGCCTCCCCCTTTTTCCTCCAAACATAACGATAGTCATTATGGCCAAACAGTTTCATCAGACCAGAGGATTTCCTCCAAAAAGTACGATCTTTGTCCCCATGTGCAGTTGCAAACCGTAGTCTGCCTTTTTTATGGCGGTTTTGGAGCAGTGGCTTCTTCCTTGCTGAGCGGCCTTTCAAGTTATGTCGATATAGGACTCGTTTTACTGTGGATATAGATTCTTATGTACCTGTTTCCAACCAGCATCTTCACAAGGTCCTTTGCTGTTGTTCTGGGATTAATTTGCACTTTTCGCACCAAAGTACGTTCATCTCTAGGAGACAGAACGCGTCTCCTTCCTGAGCGGTATGACGGCTGCATGGTCCCATGGTGTTTATACACCTTCAGGTGTTTGGAAATTGCTCCCAAGAATGATCCAGACTGGTGGAGGTCTACAATCTTTTTTTCTGAGTTCTTGGCTGATTTCCTTTGATTTTCTCATGATGTCAAGCAAAGAGGCACTGAGTTTGAAGGTAGGCCTTGAAATACATCCACAGGTACACCTCCAATTGACTCAAATGATGTCAATTAGCCTATCAGAAGCTTCTAAAGCCATGACATAATTTTCTGGAATTTTCCAAGCTGTTTAAAGGCACTGTGAACTTAGTGTATGTAAACTTCTGACCCACTGGAATTGTGATACAGTGATTTATCTGTCTGTAAACAATTGTTGGAAAAATTACTTGTGTCATGCACAAAGTAGATGTCATAACGGACTTGCCAAAACTACAGTTTGTTAACAAGATATTTGTGGAGTGGTTGACAAATGAGTTTTAATGACTCCAACATTAGTGTATGTAAACTTCTGACTTCTGACTGCAAATGAGAACTTGTTCTCAACTAGCCTACCTGGTTAAATAAAGGTGAAATAAATAAATAAAATTAAAAAAACTGTATGTGTTGTTTTAGTGATATTGGTTATTCTAAATACTATGGGAAAAATGCTTAATTTAAATGATTATGAAGTAGAAAGAGAAAATGAAAAGTACGTTACACTCTCCATAATACCGACAGACACAAACTACATAACTAATAATAATACCTCACTAATTTAATAAATGTACACTTTGTAAATGTACCCTACCCCTCCACTACCCCTCCACTCAACCTATTCAACAACAGTCCATGGTGAAAAGGAAAACACTGTCATTGCCAAAATGCAAAAACAGCTGAAAATGTCCACATGGCACATACAGATCCTAATAAATGATTTCTGGAGGAACGTACCTTAGGAAAATGTCTTTCTTTCCTATCCAAATCTGGAAAAATGCCAAAGCAAGCAATCTGCATAACTATATTTGATGTGGGAGATGGTTGGTTGCTGGACGTTATTGAGTCTATTGAGCTGGATGAGGAGAGAATGGGCTGACCAGACATATTCCCAAACTCTGAAACACTCTATGTGAACAAAGGCTTTCAACATACAGTGCGACAAAGATTTAAATGTACAATGGGGGGCACCTTTTTTGAACAGCTGTTCACAGTGAAGCATAGAGTTGAAAGAATGTGCTGGAAAAAAATTGCATCAATACTGATTTGTGAATGGATATCTGCCTGCTTTTAAAGTGTAGAGCTGAGGAAATGGGATAAAAATCAATCACGTGAGACACCCATACCTATCTATTTACAATTTGCTGGATAATTGCAATAAAATAAAGTAATGGTCAACCTTTGGGATAATATAATTCTAAAGCATCTTCATAACCATGTCTTTATTTCAACATAACCAGCTAAATTTACAATGACAACTCCATGTGGCAGTACTACTAGGTATACTATTGGATGTATAGTTATCCACAGATCCACTTGCTGAGTCAGTCCTTGTTTTTACAGATTAATTTATCCCAATGCCCTGAAACCTTATACCAGTTGACTTATCAGTCATCCTCTAAGTAAAAACAAACAGTCTAATCTGCAAATATTCTCATTTTCCATCTTGTTAGTATTGTGGCTTGGTCAGGCCTAATTTAGTGTAGATCATTAGTTAGCAGTTAGGAACACTCAGGACACAAGGTCAAAACAATAGGTGTACAATCCCTTACAAAAGACACTGGCAATATGTGTTTCTCTATTTCATTTAGATATTTTGTATTAAAGCATATAACTATTTTCTATAATATACATGATTTAGGAAAGTGAAATCACCAGATGTTGTCCTATCAATTGCCATCTAAACTTCCATCCATTGAAAAACACCTTACAAACACTCCAACCCAACTCCTATTACAACAGTATCTTTAACACTTCTAATCCTCAAATTATTTATTTAGATTCATTACAAAGATTCTCCATTTGAGTGTGTAGGCCATTGACACAGGTTGAGAACAGTTCATGATCCTTCCACATAGAATTGGCTTTCCAGACATATAGATCTTTTGTCAGGTGATATTTCCATTTATTGCACATATAAAATATAAACGACATACAGCTACTGTGCATATATAATTACTGTACAACTTGAAGAGAGGTGCATTCCATTAAGAACTGCATGCTCTCTCCTCTCACCTTGGTCACAAGGGCCCAGTTTTTCAAAAGTCACTTTGATGGATTTTGGCAATCAGGTAGGATTAAAAATTTGAATTGGGTTTTTCAAACCAGAAAAATGTGATTCTGATCTTCCGGATAGGGATTTCGCAATTCAATCTGACCTTTAATCAGGATTAAACGTCATTTTTGTGTTATTCAAAACTCAAAGGTAGTGATTAGCATAGCTTTGATGCCGAAAATCAGGATTATCTTGATCTCAGTGGAAGGGTGGATTCAGGGTGGATTTAGAAAGCCGAAAGGCACAACAACCAATGCATTTCAATGTAACTAATGTGAAAAGGTTTAAAAAACATTCTTACATCTGAAAATCAAAGGTTTGTTATGTTAAATGAAAGCGCGAACCACAGGCAAGGTGACTGGAAACATGGATGAGTACAAACAGACCAGATATGCCTTCTGTAAGACAATCAAACAGGCAAAATGTCAGTCCAAAGACAAAGTGGAGTTGCAATTCAACGGCTCATACGTAAGTATGCCAATTGGGTACTTTTTCCACCACTGTTCATTAGGATCTATGGATTTCACATCACTGGGAATACAGATATGCATATGTTGGTCACAGATACCTTAAAAAAATAGGGGTGTGGATAGGAAAACCAGACAATATCTGGTGTGACCACCATTTGCCTTATGCAGTGTGACACATCTCTTTCGCATAGAGTTGATCAGAATGTTGATTGTGGCCTGTGGAATGTTTTCCCACTCCTCTTCAATGGGTGTGTGAAGTTTCTGGATATTAGCAGGAACTGGAACATCCTGTCGTACATGTCGATCCAGAGCATCCCGAACATGCTTATGCAGTTTTGTTATTTTGGGGGATTTCCGTGTATTGTTTTGTATTGTTAGGTATTACTGCACTGTTGGAGCTAGGAACATAAGCATTCTTAGCAGCACAGGGACATAGTTAAATTCATAGACTTATCAAGAGAACAGCCATGGTCATCCCCATTGCCTCTGATCTGGCGGAGTTTTGGAGTGTGCCCTTGGCTATACATAAATGGGGAAAAAAACAAGAAAACTGTGCCATCTGGTTGGCTTGATATAAGCAATTAGAAATGATTTATACGTTTACTTTTGATACTTAAGTATATTTAAAACCAAATATTTTTTAGACTTTTACTCAAGTAGTGTTTTACTGGGTGACTTTTACTTGAGTCATTTTCTATTAAGGTATCTTTACTTTTACTCAAGAATGACAATTGAGCACTTTTCCCAACACTGGTTATAAGTGATGTGCAGGTTATATTATTTTTCATCAAGGTACCTTTATTTACACTGAGTGTACAAAAAATAAGGAACACCTGCTCTTTCCATTACAGACAGACTGATCAGGTGAATCCACGTGAAAGCATATTTCATGTGGATTTGGCTCCTGAGTGGTGCAGCGGTCTAAGGCACTGCATCTCAGTGCAAGAGGCATCACTACAGTCCCTGGTTTGAATCCAGGCTGTATCACATGTGATGTGATTGAGAATCCCATAGGGCACCACACAATTGCCCCAGCGTCGCCTGGGTTTGGCCGGGGTAGGCCGTCATTGTAAATAAGAATTTCATCTTAAATTACTTGCCTAGTTAAATAAAGGTGACGTTTAAAAAATAAAATAACGTATTAACCTGCTCAGTCTGTCATGGAAAGAGCAGGTGTTCCTTATGTGTAAATAAAGGTACCTTGATTAAAAATTCTACATATTTTTTTAAATTTTACATTTATTTAACCAGGCAAGTCAGTTAAGAACAAATTCTTATTTTCAATGACGGCCTGGGAACAGTGGGTTAACTGCCTGTTCAGGGGCAGAACAGATTTGTACCTTGTCAGCTGGGGGGTTTGAACTCACAACCTTCCAGTTACTAGTCCAACGCTCTAACCACTAGGCTACCCTAATATAGACATGAATTGTATGTGTGCCATTCAGTGGGTGAATGGTAAATACGAAATATTTAAGTGCCTATACAGACTGTTGTATAACTGTAGACTATCCGCTAACAAATGAGAACAAGATTGTCCTCATTAGGAAACGAAACGCTTTAAAAAAGCCGAGAGATAAACTAGTACTTCCAGCGCCGAGACCCCTAGAGGGCGTAGTTCTTCCATTACGTTTTGTATTAGACCATACGACGTTCTTTGGCGAACCTTGGGGCTATCTATTGTAGTTTTACCACGGAGATTACGAGTTTATGCAAAAAGTATTACCATGGTGCTTGTATTATGTGTAATGCGATTCCGAGGTCAAAATGTTCCTCAAGATTTATGAAGAACAGCTCCCCAGTATTCCTACATTATGCCATCTGCGGAGCCATTGATTACCTCTGCTGTTTATTGAATGCCCCCTGCAGAATCAGGGAAACACAGACATAGGGGTGTTTGATACATTTAGTAGCCTACACCAGAAATATTAACACCCAGTTTCATATTCTACTTAATATAAGTTGGATATTTAGGTTATGTAAATGAATCATATTTGAAACCTTTGTTGTGCTGAAAATAAGTTATATACTTTCTTATGAAAACTCCATTATTGCCGCCCTAAAATTCTTTCAAAGTGGAACAGTCCAAGGGTTACAGGAAGTTGTAGCAGCTGCCATGTTTGGCTGCTTTGTTGTAGGTTTCTTGTAGGTTTCCTGCAGATTTTTTTAGGTGTTGCAATGGAACCGAGCTGGAGTACATTTCTATTTCAGGTAAGTGAACTTTGATACCCGAAAAGTAAGGTCATTGATGGAATAACTGTAGGAACCAAAAGACATTCACAGTCTGACGTTTTTCAAATGTATAATTTTAAGTAAAGCTATCCAAGCAAAACAATGGTACATCAATCCAGGCTTCCAGCTGAGAGGTTGGGCATGACGTTTGGAAAAATGTTATTTTTCTGTATTACTATGGTGATGGAAAAAACACAAATTAGTTGGCTTAGTTATCTAACTAACGTAAAGCTTTGTTTATGTTATGTAAGTTCGCTTGTTAGATCAAAGCCAGCAAACGTTATTCATAGATCGATCATTCGCAGGCTCCAAGAACGCCACAGCCAGCCTTGTTTTTTTTGTTGTTGCCCGGAACCGTTGATCCGTTTTTTTTCTCTGTCTGACCGTATAACTTTACTTTATAAACAATGGCTAGCCAGTTGGCTAGTTTACTAAAATAATCGAATCTCGGATCACTAGAAAGCGAGAAATACTTTCCCGATTGACGTTTAACGTTACTTCGCTGCTTTTTCGCCAGTCAGCGTTTAAGTTTCTCCTTCCCCCTCAATGATTCTAAATAGCCAGCTAAGTTAGACCTACAAGCTAGCTAACATTATATGACCGCGAGTAAAGAAGGAATTCAATTTGCACACACAATAAAAAGTGATTTATTTCAGTTTGCGAAAAGGCGATTTCAATCCATATAACTATCTCAGTTTTAGCTAACTAACCATTATATTATGCAACATTGTCAGCTGGTTATAGCAAAGTTAACGTTACTATTTTTGTTTTTGGCCTGCATTCAAGCTTAGTTTCTTTCCAGATTTGCATTACAGCATCACTGCACCAACGTATCATATTTGGTTTATAAAATTGGACACATTTCTGCTAGCCTATTGGCTCGGCCATTAATAATAGCGATACATAGTTTTTTCAAGCAGGTTATCAAAGGTCTAGCCTACAGTTGTAGTGGAATGATTGTTTGTTTTTAAACAAATTAAGGCCACGGTAACCTCATGGAGCTAAGATTTTATCCGTTAGCTGGCTTCTTTTATTTTATCTGATTTGGATCCTTGGGGACTGTTGGAATAAATTGTCATCATAGCTAGTCCTTTTTGTGTCAAGTTCCACAACCACCAAACTATTCAATCCGTTTGACCTACTCAGAGCTGGGCCTACAATGTTGCAATTCAAATAATGATGGTTGTGTTTAATTGGGCAACCTGGTTCACACCTGAATAGAAATTGTCCCCGTCATAATATTAGTATCACACGTTTTATACATTATATTATAAACATTCATTGGAGTTGACCTCACTCATAAAAGTATTGCCTGGGCCCCCAGCAGGACTGGATCAGTTTAACAGTCTGAAATCGGAGCAGCCTTATCCCCCCCCAAAGTGGTACATGGCTCCATCTTGAAAAATAGATGATTACTTTTTTGAATGGGAGCTCAGATTGTTTGAGTGTTTAAAATTCTTATTCTACGGGCAATCCCTTTTTAGCCCTGCTTTCTGCATTGAAGTGATTGCTGTAATTTTCCCTGGTACAGCTAACTCTGTTCTATTCCTGAAGTATTGGAAATGTGCAGCTGTTGCTGGCTAATTGGAGTGGGCCCAGAGCCTGTGTGCAGGGCCAAGTTGAGGCTAAGTGGCAGTCAGTCTCCAAATACTGAGCACAGTGCAGCAATTTTACTGAGGGTAGTATGGTGTTGTGTGATGTGATGATGCTAATGTTAACAGTCCCTCATTGATCAGTAGATGTTAGGAAGTGGCAAATGGGGTGAAAGTTGATGTTAAATGCAGCCCTCTTGCTGAATTCTCCCATGCAACTGCTAGTTGCCATGTCTATTTATCCTAACATTATTATTATCTTAGTTATCTTGATGATTCATTGATCCTATCAGATTTTTTCACCCCTATGGAGGAGCACTCTTTTCTTGTCTCAATGTAGATTTCTTTTAGCCCATCTCATCAGACTATCAACCACTGTTTAATCAAACGGTTGTAGCTCAGGGCCAGAGGGATCAACATTTACATTTAAGTCATTTAGCAGACGCTCTTATCCAGAGCGACTTACAAATTGGGCCACCTGTCACTACTCAAGAGCAGAGGGGGGGGAAATACTTTCACTTTGATTCCCCTTTTATGAAAAAAGTGGTGCTTGACAAAGGCTATTGTGCTTTCTGAGAGAGCTAAAGTACACATAATCCTTCATTACTCATCTGCAACAGCGCATAATAAGAGGTGCGTCTGTCACTGGATGCCTTGTTCCTGACAGAAAGGCTGTGTGACGCTGGCTTCTGCGTCCGTATGACTCACGCTAAACGCCTCTCCTCTGGAGCCCTAACTCGCTCATTGATCCCAAGGATGTTGGCAGCAGGGTAGCATGATAATGAGAATGGCCAGAACAACCTCTCCTATATGACTCAATCTGTCCCTGGAGTATGCTTGAATAGGCTACCACAAGTATTATTTTCGTCTAGTTTAGCCTACGTCTAGGGTATTTTTATTGCTCCACCTACGTCCTGCAAGTACCAGAGCTGTAAAATACCTTCAGTTATGCCTATAGCTTATCCCACAGTAGAATGTTGGAACTGTCTGAGCAGTGATAGCTTACTGGGAAAACCCCAGGCAGGAATGTAATGTTCCAAAAATAACGATGTTCATTTCTGTTTTTAGGACATACTTGTTAGCTAATCTGACATTGAAAACAGTGGCAAGGCAATACATTTGCACTCAAATTAAGGTCATTCATCAATGTTCTTCAGATGGCTCCAAATAGTTTATTTTTCTCAAATCTGTGTAGGAAATGCTACAAAGACTTTCAAAATGTTATTTCCTATTTCACATGTAATTGTTCTTACAGCAAATAGTTAATAAACCATTACATGAATCACTGTTTGCTACATAATAAGTCTAAGCCAGTCACCGATCAGTAGTGTTGTTAGTGTCTTTTCAGAGTTGCTTATTCTCCCGGCCTTCCATTTTGATATTATTTGCGTTGGAGTGACCCCAGCCTTCAAAGCACATTTGTATCAAAATGGTCAGAGCAGCGTGAAAGCGCTGCAGGCCCTGCACGTCTTTCTTGGGGCCAGGTTGTCTGCAGCAGCAGTGGCTGTGTCTTCTGCTGTCTGCAGTGTACAGCCCCCCCGCCCCCCCTCTGGGCCAGTAGGTCCTGTTCAGACAGCCCGAGAGAGGGCTAGAAAATCATGATATTGATGACTAATCCTGGATGGTAGTGAGTGTGAGCAGGTGCTCAGACAATAGAGGCGGGAGGGTGCGGTGGCGTTCTCCCTGAGTTCCTGGGTCTGAGAGCACGTCTGGGCTGAGGTGTGTGTGTGTAGAAATGCAGGCCCTGGCCCATGAATAGAGGAGCCAAATGGGTGAAGATGTGCTTACAAAGACCTCTTGTTGAGCACTGAGTGCATCACTGGTTGGATTTGTCTTCCACAATGGGGCAGATGAAATAAGGAGGAGAATGTGGGATTTATTTTTATTTTCTCCTCCCCCTCTTCCAACCTCTCTCTTGGCTGGCCCTGGTGGGTGGATCGATGGATGGCTGACCGTGAAAGGGAAGGGTCAGGTATTTGACCTTGCGGAAGAGAACGCAGTTGTCTTAATTGCAGCGTCCCTCTTTTCATTTCAGTTGGTCAGTGTGTGTGTGTGTGTGTGTGTGTGTTTTGTCTGTTTCCAGTTATTTTTCATCTGATGAAATGGCCATGTTTCTATTAACTCAATAAAGTGTTGACATCAGAAAGACCCAGATGAGAAGACTTTTCCTCTCCATCCTACTCTATTATGCCTGCCTTTGGTCTCAGATGGAAATGGTCAATGTGACCTGACCAATATGAATGTACATTTTTGTAGGACCTGGCAGCAGCTTTTACTGGATACACTTTTTTTTCTCCAGATGTCAAGATATTTGAGTAGCACCCAATCTGGGCTCTGAAGCTGATGAATGACAGTCAAGTTGTAGGCTAGCCTACACGTTAGTGATGGGGGGATTGATAGATTTTTTTTTTGTGCAAGATAATTAATTTAAAAAAAAGTTAACACCAAAATATGTTATATTTCATCCCAAAGCTTATTCTCGATCTTCTTTTTAAATAGTGAGCCAACGTCTTTTCAGCACTTATTTCATTGACTGATCAACTCATATTCTCATACTTTCTCTTCTCTCTGCAGCAGACATATCATAGGCAATATGTTTGGAACATCAAATTGCAAGTAAATGTCAGTGATAGCAAAAATTGCAATACATAATCATATTGGCACCTAAGTATTGTGTAATATCGTATCGCGAGGTCCCTGGCAATTCCCAGACCTACTAAATATAACGGTCACTATTTGTGGGGTCCTCCTCCTCCTCAATTTAAGAAGCTCCAATGAACAGCAATAATGACCCTTAACGGGCATGCTTGGCTCTCTTTGTGCACAGCAGCCCTAGTGCCGTTCTGCCGATTATGTTCTAGAGCGGGATGTTAAATCCATCCAGCCAGGCCTATCAGCTCTGCACACGTCACACTGGCTACCATCACATGACTGTTTGAACTACGCTAGATTAGAATACATTGACCTATGTTCTGCATAATTTAATGATAGATCACCTGAGGGTCATATTTCTCATAACCTAGTATATTTAGCTAGATAAACATGTTAAATTATGATCAACATTATACATATTTTCTAGTACATTGTGGGTCTGTAAGCAGACACAGTGCTGCCACAGTTGGAGGATCCCCAGTCACATCCTTTTCCTAAAAACATCCCTGTCTGTCTGGTGCGGTGTCTGTGCTCCCCTCAAGTGTAGTGCTTATCCCTGATCTAGAGGGCTGTTTAGTCTGCGCTGAAGCCAAGAAGCAGACAAGCAGACAACGTATTCCAGCGCTGCATGATTTATTTATTCATGTCAGTCGGGTAGCTTCCCGCTTTGACGTCACTAACCTTCTCTCACAGCGGGGGACCTCTGCTCTGTCTGCTGTGCAGCACAACCATGTACTCTTTAAACTGAAACTGACTGATTTAGCAACAGTACATCAAGGCCTCTCACCTCTCTGCCAGCTCCTCTAATTGGGCTACTTTGGGTGGTGGCTGAATCTGGTTCTTTATGTGGATGGCAGGTTTCACTTAGTGTATTCAGCGTAATATGGCAGAGATTCACCACTGTGGTTAGACATGGAGGCATCCTGTGGCTCTTGCCTGTACCTGGTGGCTCTCTGTTTCCTGACGTGTGGCTAAGGAGATGGGGCTTAACCTGCACAGCCCCAGAGCCCATGCAGTCACACTGCTGAGGAGGAGAGTGGGTGGACTGTCTAATGCACACATTTCTACAGTGGCGGGGAAAAAGTACCCAATTGCCATACTCAACCTAAAAATATAAAATTGCTCAATTAAAAGTCTCCTAGTAAAATACTAATAGAGTAAAAGTCCAAAAGTATTTGGTTTTAAATATACTTGCTCAAATATACTTAAGTATCAAAAGTAAAAAGTATAAATCATTTCAATATTAAGCAACCAGATGGCAAATTTTTGGTACTTTTTAAAAACATTTATGGATAGCCATGGGCACGCTCCAAAACTCAGACTTAATTTACAAACGAAGCATGTGTTTAGTGAGTCCACCAGATAAGAGGCTGAAGGGATGACCAGGGATGTTCTTTTGAATTAGATAATGTTATTGTCTTACTAAGCATTCAAAATGTAATGAGTACTTTTGGGTGTCAGGGAAAATGTATGGAGTAAAAAGTACATAATTTTCTTTAGGAGTGTAGTAAAGTAAAAGTTGTCCGAAATAGTGAAGTACAGATACTGCAAAAAACAACATAAGTAAAAATACTTTAAAGTACTACTTAAGTCTTTGCACCACTGCATTTGTTAATTCTATAGTTTTTTTGTTCATGTTTTAGGGACACGTTTGGAATGAAGTCCATTTTAATGTTGCGCTACTAGCTAACCAGGGGAGCACCTTGTTTGGTTTAGCTAAACTCATGCACAGGCTGCTGCTGGGGGCACTAAGCTGGATTCTTCCAAGCCTGTCTCTATTTTGGCAGACTACTTTTGCACACATGACAAATGAGCACCACCATGACAGGGATCATTTTTCATATAGCAGATTTAGATTCCTCAGCAGCAGCAGCAGGCTGTTTGTGTGCCGCCTCACTAATGACACAGCCAGGGCCTATTTTTGTCCTTGTAAAACATCCACAGTCATTGACCCTGCTTTTTTTGCGTATTTCGTCAAATAGATGCCCCAAATGTCAATACTTGTGGCTCGGCACAAAGATGATTCTTTATATGGGACTTGGAAGTCAACAGAGCCAAGCAACTACTTGCAGTGGGGTTTTAGCAAATTATTTTCCCAGTCAGTGTGGTTTTAGACGAAAGGGTTATTGTGATGATTATCTGGCTGAATGTTTTCAGATCTTCCAGTGCATTTCCTCCGGTTGTCTTTGTTGTGTTGTTTGGCTGTCTCTCTTGCATGTCATTAGTCATTCAGCAGAGGGGCGGAAGTGCTGACTGGAACCCCCGCTGATATACTTTCAGTCTGCTCACTGCTCTGTTCTGGCCCCCGTGGTCTACTCTGCCACGCATGCGCTCAGAATGACTCACTGTCTATTTCGGTGTGGCTTCAGACGCAGTGGCTTGCGCCTCGCAATCACACCGGCAGGCAGCCGCGCTTTCACTCCAACTCTTTGCAGCGTCAATTCCGTGGAAGAGCTGTGAAATCACGTCAGAAAGGGCACCGTACAAAGCCAGTGTTGAATCTCCATGTGTTGTGTAAACACATGTAACTACGAGGCCCAAGGCTAAAAGCTCAGACAACGCTACTACTGTCGAACGTTTGCCTGCCAGTACAGTATTTAGCACATATGAACAGTGTCGGCAGTTTTTAAAAAAGAAGCCCTTGTTGATACTAGCCGGAAGGTCACAACTCGATAACTACCTATCAAAATTTAGCCAGCTATCTAACTTTAGCATCTTCGCTAACTTGCACAACAGTGCAGTGTACTGAGCTAGCTAACACAGGCAGCAGCTTCATGGCAACTAGCTAATCCATTGTGATTTAATTATGTCAGTACTAGCTAGCTACAGTGGCTAGCTACCTTGGAGGAAGTATTTGATGTTGTGCACTTAGCTAGCTACCATCCCATAGCCTACATTGCATATGAAGTGTGACTGGCTCATTTGTGGATGCACGGACGTGCACTGATTAGCATTGGGATTCTGCAAGTAGAATCGGTAGGTTCGTCGCTACAGGATCGGCACGCAGTAGGTATCACATTTGTTTTGTCAAGAGAAGGAACGGCCTCCCACTGTGATAAGTAACTATCGGCAGTCTATCGTTAGTGAGATTCTCTGTGTGTTTCATGCTTAAGGCTGAGGCGGACAAGTCATCAAAGCAAAGCCTTCCTAGCAGCACCGGATCATTTTAAAATGTGGCCTGTGAATGGCAGTGAGATTAAGCTGTTCTCAATAGGCCTAGTTGTTGCATGTGAATGGCTCCCAGATTAGGCTATTCCCAGTAGGCCTTGTGAGCCAGTAAAACAACACAAAGAGCCTAATGCTAAATTAATTTCCTCCCAAACTATTTTCTCACTGCAAGAGCGGTTATATAAAGGAGGAATGTCAAGACATAGGCTAATCTCCAAAAAGTGCCGGGTTACATAAAGGAAAAAGCAGAGCTACAAGGATGTGAGGTACATTTGGCTGTGTTGAGTAACAAACAAAACCTGACCTTTCAGTGCGCTCTCTTATAACAAGCCTGTAGCAGGCAGAGCGAGGAAGGCTCATGGTAGTTTCAACCTGTAGTTCTACTCTTACAATGACGGCCTAGGAACAGTGGGTAAACTGTCTCGTTCAGGGGCAGAATGACAGATTTTTACCTTGTCAGCTCCGGGATTCGATTTAGCAACCTTTCAGTTTACTGGCCCAGCGCTCTAACCACTAGGCTACCTGTCGCACCGTTGACAGTGCAAGTCAGAGCAAAAACTCAGCCATGAGGTCAAGGGAATTGTCTGAAGATCTCAGAGAAAAGATTGTGTCAACATCGATCTGGGGAAAGGTACCAAAAAATGCAGCTTTGAAAGTCCCCAAGTACACAGTGGCCTCCATCATTCTTAAATTGAAGATGTTTGGTACCACCAAGACTTCCTAGAGCTGGCCGCCCGGCCAAACTGAGCAATCGGATGAGAAGGGCCTTGGTCAGGGAGGTAACCAAGAAGCTGATGGTCGCTCTGAGGGTTCCTCTGTGGAGATGGGAGAACCTTCCAGAAGGACAACCATCTCTGCAGCACTCCATCAATCGGGCCTTTATGGTAGTGGCCAGACGGAAGCCACTCAGTAGAAGACACATGATAGCCCGCTTGGAGTTTGACAAAAGGCACCCAAAGGACTCTTAGACCATGACAAACAAGATTCTCTGGTCTGATGAAACCAAGAATGAACTTTTTGGCCTGAAAGCCAAGTGTCACATCTGGAGGAAACCTGGTGGCAGCATCATGCTGTGGGGGAAGTTCTTCAGCGGCAGGGACTGGGAGACTAGTCAGGATTGAGGGAAAGATTAATGGAGCAAAGTAGAAAGAGATCCTTGATGAAAACCTGCTTCCGAGTGCTAAGGACCTCGGAGTGGGGCGAAGGTTCCCCTTCCAACAGGACAACAGCCCAAAGCACACAGCCAAGACACCGCAGGAGTGGCTTCGGGACAGGTCTGAATGTCCTTGAGTGGCCCGGCCCGGACTTGAACTCGATCAAACATCTCTGGAGAGACCTGAAAATTGAAAAGGATCTGCAGAGAAGAATGGGGGAAACTCTCCAAATACAGGTTTGCCAAGATTGTAGTGTCCTACTCAAGAAGACTCAATGCTGTAATCGCTGCCAAAGGTGCTTCAACAAAGTATTTAGTAAAGGGTCTGAGTACTTATGTAGAGGTAATATTTCAGTTTGATTTTTAATAGATTTTCAACATTTCTCAACCTGTTTTTACTTTGTCATTATCATGTATTGGGTGTAGGTTGATGAGGGGGGGACAATATAATCCATTTTAGAACAAGGCTGTAATGTAACAAAATGTGGAACAAGTCAAGGGGTCTGACTACTTTCCGAATGCACTGTATGTTGTTGACCAGTGTTTAAACTTGCTGTGTTGTGTCTCTACAGCAGGCCAATGAAGCCCTCCACCACCAGCACCAGGTGGCCCAGAACAGTCTGCTGCCGCTGCTCAACTCTGGAAATGAGCCGTTGGACCAGAAGCCTGTGATGCCCATTCCCCTGGACCAGAAACCCCCCGCCAGTGCCGCAGAGCTCCTCAAAGACAACGTGGCCAGCGGGGCAGGTGGCGGCAGGGGACCCATGCCCGTGGTAAAGAAGGAGCACAAGAGCAAGACACCCTTCATCTGCGGCTACTGCAACAAGGCCTTCCGTGACAGCTACCACCTGCGGCGCCACGAGTCCTGCCACACGGGCATCAAGATGGTGTCGCGGCCCAAGAAGACGGCCCAGACGGCCCCCACCATGGTGCCCTTCATCTCCAGCCTGCCCAGGGAGAACAGTGGGCAGCCCTCCTACATCTCCACCATCGCAGGCATCCTCACCACAGCCACCACCTCCGTGTCCTCAGCCTCCAGCATCATGTCTCCAGTCTCTATGATCAACGTGCCGCAGCAGAGCCAGCCCAAGAAGCCTGCCAAGCCTGTGAAGAAGAACCATGGCTGTGAGATGTGTGGCAAGGCCTTCCGAGACGTCTACCACCTGAACCGTCACAAGCTGTCCCATTCGGACGAGAAGCCCTTCCAGTGCCCCATCTGCCAACAGCGCTTCAAGAGGAAGGACCGCATGACATACCATGTGCGCTCTCACGACGGTGGAGTCCACAAGCCATACGTCTGCTCCGTGTGTGGGAAAGGCTTCTCCAGGTAGGCTCCAGCCATGCACTTTCATTAACCCTGGCTAGCTGTTTTATATTTCAAATAAAAGTGCTTTCTATTTATTACAAACTCAATTGAACTCCAACATCAACCAATTTTTAGTCTACAATTTCTATGTGGTGTTAGACGAGCACTGAGATGGAGTGTTTGACCATCTGTTGTTCGATGTTACATTTTACATGTCCCATTGACAGCTGCCCTCAGGCTCACGGATTTATAGGAGTGTTGAATAATCTTGACTCGGTGCCTTTGTGGTCCCCAGTATGTTTAAACAGTTGCTTTTTTAGAGAGCAGTTCAATTTGTGTCCCAGAGTTCCCTCTTGCGAGGACAGGCAAAGGAGAGGAGTTAGGCTGGGGGAGGCTGTGGTTCCCGCCAGCTTGTCACCACTTCCCCTTCCCCAGGGAATGCCATTAAAACAGGCCTGGGAGGCAGCAGCCTGGGATTTCCTTTAACCTAGCACCTAGTTTTCCCGCTCTGCTCGGGTGTTGCTGCTTACAGGGTCCTGTTTGTTTTAAGTCTGAGCCACCTGGAATGACTGAGCATTCCTGTCTTTCCAAGCAAAGCCAACAGTGGCCTTGAAAGATGGCCTCTTTCAACATTTACGGCAACATCCACTCACTACTTCCAGTTATGCATCATTAGTCATATGTGCAATTCATTGGCATGAGTAATGGCAAAATATGTAACAAATGACCATTGAAAACCCAAGAAGCAAAGAACTCTTACAGCTTGTTACTTGTTCAAATAACAGCAGAAGTTTGGTGTGAGTGAATATTCCAGTGTCTCAAACTGATGTAAACATTATGCTCTCTGTCCAAACTATAATCTCAGAGCCCGGCTTGGTTCCAACACAGTGACGCAGAGGTTTATCGGGACACTGAAAAGTGAGAGGCCGGCTGGCAGAATAACGCAACTCTTAGTCACTGGCAGTTTTACAGGCACTCTGTCTGTCTGGAAGCTGCTGTCCTCCTCAGTTAACAGTGAAACGAGGAGAACAGCCATTCCGGTTCACAGCACTCCTGAAAATATTCTAATTGACTCTCCTTTGTAACAAAACCACTACCAGTGTGAGTGTTTTGCTTTGGCCTAGCTGCCTTGTGTTACTTCTCCACACCATCATCGGTGATGAAATTATTTAGTTCACAGCCTGTCTGCTGTAGTCCAGGTTTTCAGTCAAACAAACTAATGGTACCTCTGGGTGCTGCGATGAGTGGGCTGAGTGAACATTTGAGTCAAGAAAAGGTCAAAAGTACAGTGTGTGTTGTGTGTCCATTAATATTCTACAGCAAGATTGTAACTTTTCTTCTCTCCTCCAGGCCAGACCACCTGAGCTGCCATGTGAAGCATGTCCACTCCTCAGAAAGACCATTCAAATGCCAAGTAACGGTAAGGGAGAGTTAACTGTACTGTGTGGCCTCATTAGGGCCACTTGTCAGCAGCTCATTATTGACAACTTGAGCTGCATGTCTGTCGTCTAGCATCAATTCTCCCACTTTGCACTTTCCTTTCTGTCGGCACGGACAGTAATTGTTAGTGTCCTATGCTAGACTAGTGTCTTTCAAATGAGCCCATTAGTCATAGTGTTGTAATGGCAGTCTGTCCACAACACCACACTGCAGTATACCCTGTGGCCCCAGTAGAGATTTATGACTATCTATAAGCCTTTAAAGTTGGACATGTTCCATCCAGGCTTCACTTGGCATCGAGCTGGAGCACGAAGCTGTGTTGTCCTATGAATAGTAGTGTGCCTCTGGCCTGACCTTCTGACCCTGTCCTCTCCCAGGCCTGTACTTCTGCCTTCGCCACCAAAGACAGGCTGCGCTCCCACATGATCCGACATGAAGGGAAGGTCACCTGCAACATCTGCGGCAAGATGCTGAGCGCAGCCTACATCACCAGCCATCTAAAGACACATGGCCAGACCAACTTTAACTCCTGTAACAAAGGTACAGTCCTATGTCACCAACCACCTCCCCCCTCCCAACTCAAATAAAATAGTTTCAGGTTTTACATTCCTAATAAATAAATAAAAAAGTGAGAAACTGTTTTAAAATGACAACTTTTGAAGCCCTTTTAAGTCATTTTACTTAATTAGTTTGTACACACTTTGAACATTCACACTCCTCAATCCATAACTGACATTTTCCTAGAAGTTGTCTTTTACTCCATACCAAGACAGTGTGCCAGAGGCCAGTGTCTGGGCAAACCTTACATGACAGTGAAAATATCATCTGATTGATTGGTGCTGACTTCATCCTCAGGCAGGTTTCAGTCTCTGTGTAGTTAGAGTAGCACTACAGGACATGGAATGTCCCACCGAACATTGTCCATGATGGGCATTACCATGTCTTCTTCGCTGGTTACATTTTTCCCCAATTCCCTTGAGTACCATTTTGTTTTTAAACATGAATTAGATGTTTGTCTGAGTGGAGAGATGTATATGCTGTGCTGGTTTTTGTGGGTCTTCTGCGTGAGGTATGTAATCTGATGACATGTATTCTCGTTGACAGAAGTGAATGGCCTGTGGCAGAAATATGTTCTAAATTTAAAGCGCTTTCAGCAATTGGCTCGTGTTGGAGAAGAGAGAAGTGGAACATAGACAATGATATCTGATCCAACCACAGCAAACTTACAGCTCCTCCACTCAATTGATTTGTGCAGCTTGCAAGATAATTAGAAGAGGGAGGGCAGGGTTTTTCTCAGAGTATTGCTCTTCAGTTAGTCTTTCTCATTAGTGTTATTGATATATATTTGGTGGTATTGACTCTTACTTTGTATTACTGCTCCGTAAATAATTCAGATAAATCACTGGCACTGTAACTGTTTAAATATATACTATAAATGTATAATACATAACATGGAGGTCATGTTCAGCCCAATAACTGGCTTCTTCCTCAGCCCTCGTGCTATTACTGTCTGTATTTCCTGTTTTGTTTATTCATCTGTGAATTTCCATTTGTGAAAGTGCTGTATTGGAGTTGTGGTGATTCAGGCCGTAAGCCAACGTGTTTTTGTGGTTCTCCTGTGGAACATGTACAACCCTGTTCATCTCTTCCCATCCAGAGAACACTGCATCATAATGCCATTACACATGGATCACTGCTCAGAGGTGTAGTCAATAACAAAGTATAGCCTAGCTCAGGCCACCTAATCAACATTTCTAAGTTTCCTGTTTCAGTTACACATAGACAGAAGATGCAACAAGTTCTTTCCCTGGCCATTGAAAGGAAAGCTTCACTGCTGTGTTGTGTATTCACTCTGTGTTAGCTGCCACCTGAATGAGCACTGCCACATACAGCACAGAGAACTACAAGTAGGATATTATTTGTCACCACAGTAAGCGTATGGCCCATTCCCTCCCCCTGGGGACGAGCAAGCCGGGTAGTGTGTACCCACCTGAAGTGGGGCCTGTAGAGTGCACTGAGAGGCGTCCTAGCGGAGCAGCCTTGGCTGGCCTGCAGACAGTCCATTATAACCCATGTGTGTCTGTATTTCTGAATAGGGGACTGGCAGTGGAACTCCTCAGGGGGACGAAAAGGTAATGATAACATAGCATCGTGTGAATCTAACCCTAACCTCCTCCCAAGAATACAGTGACATCACACACACACGCAAGGATAAATACTCATGCCAGTGTGCCACTTCATCATCATTGCATCCATGAAAATGTTGTCTTGTAGATTTCTGTTCTAATTTTAAAGCTGTTTTATTATACTTTGCACAGCAAGAATGACCAAGTTAATGTTTTGCCTATACGTGATTACCTGCTTCGGTATTTGTTTTAGAAGAACATGTATTTGCCGCATTTAAAATGGTTAATGGTTATTAATATAAAGGTTATTTTAGTTCAGTCAGTGTGCTGCAGTAAAGATGGAGAGGAATGCCAATTGCATATACTGCAAAAATAATCTCTGGACTATTTCGCATACATTTAAGAGTGGAGATCAATTTTCTGCAGTGTATGGAGAGCATTCCTCCTTCTGCTTAATGATGGAGAATAACCAATAACTATCAGTGTAAAGCTTTTGTTCGATTGGTTTAGCAGTGAAGGAAAGGACGACATCTTTAATACTATATCCTCTATCCCCTGTTCTCTAGATAATGACATTCACAACTCTGCCTCAGCCACACCTGTAACAGCCTCCGCCCCCATCACCACCACGATGAACCGGGGCAACTCCATCAACAACCCTGTCACAATAGCGGCGCAAATGAACATTTCCACCAATACAGTTAACGTCAGCCTCCAACACCCAGTCACCATCACTGGGCCCGTCAACATCGCCTCGGTCAACATCCCTACCACGGCACACATGAATATCGCCCACCCTCTGGCCATCAGCACCCCCATGTCCATGACAATGTCCGGGCCCCTCAACATCGCCATGAGATCCATGGAGAGTATGTCTTTTCTGTCTCAGGTCCTGCCTTCGTCCCCACCCTGGTAAAAACAAAACGAGATGGAGAGAAAAATGAACCATCTTTCCCCAACCCTCTGGCCCCTGACCCCGTGCCCCTTCCTCAGACATGGAAATGAACGTTTAGCCTACTTGTGCCATGCAGCGGAGAGAACTACCCTGTCACATGGCTCCACCCCCAACCAATGTTACATCACAAAAGAGAGAACCAGAACAGTTGTGTACAAGTTAGATAGGGTTTTGTCTATTATCTGAAGGATGTCAAACCTAGATGTAGTGAGTCGGATAGTGTTAAACAGTGATGTCAACATTCCAGTCACAGTAGGATTAACAGGGGGGGGACACAAGCCTCACGTAAACACCCATACTTTTGCAATGGGAGAAAAAAAATCAACATTTAAAAGGACTAATGCAATAAGTATGAATTGTTGGTTTTATTGTTCCACAAGTTATCTTGCAAAGACAATGTGTTTCTTATGTTTTATCTATAGCCTGCTAATCCGTATTTAATGTTTTTAGGAGATGAGTTCAACAAAAGGGACAAAGACTTCCATTTGGACGGAAGGTTATTTTTTTCCACATCTGTGTATCCTTGTTTTTCAAATTGGATGTATGCTCTTGAGGTACATTGACTAACTTGTACAGTTGTCATGTTAATGTATTATCACCGTCAACAATTTATTCTGTATTTTGTTGAAGTGGATATCTGGACATTGTCCCTGTTGACTGTTAAATATGTATAATTAGGATAGTTATTTTTCTCTTTATTAGGGATGGCAGAGGTGTTTCTTTTATTGGGTCATCAGTTGATGTCAATTGTTTTATACAAACTGAGAAAGGAACTAGTCTTGCACTGAAAGCATATCCCATGTGTAACTAAACAGCAGTATTATCAAAGATCAAGTTGGAGTGTTAGGTAACCAGCCTACATAATACCAGGGCCATCTAGTGGCTTACAAATGCCATTGAGGGAATGGTCCTGAAGTTCACCAATGTTTATTTCTTAAACTATTATTATCGTGTTGGTGACAGATTTAGTTTTGTTAGAAATATTTTGTAACCTTTTATAATTTTGTTTTTGAGGACCCCAAAAGTTTGGACCTTCTGCTCAGGAAACTCGCTGAGAGTAGCCCAGTCAACTTTATTTGAGCTTTTAATTGAATACATGTCTAACTTAATCCTGGTCTTTCCCATGTTACTTTGTAATATTTAACTCACCATATATCTTTGTTAAAAGAAAAAAGTAGAAGTCCTTCAAAGACTAGGGATCCAAGAACTCTTATTTTTGTTAACATAGCCGTCCATTTTAATAATCTTGTAATCCACTTCAGTCTCTGCCTGTGTCATGGTGATTTATGGACTGATGTATGAAGAACAAAACACTAATGATTTCTGAGAAGGGTATGAAAATAATGAATTACTAGATCATGTTGTAGTGTTGCTGCAGCAAGTCGGGCCAGCATGTCCTGGGCAGCACATCTCTGACATTATGGCTGTTAAGACCCATAGATTACCATTACTAGATAAGACTTCTTACTTGGCTAAACCTAAGGATGTTCTCTCTAACAGTTTTCTTTGTTGAATGCCATATCACCATTGCAAGGTTTTTGTGCTGTGTGAGGTATAGTATACTCTGTCCTGAAAGAACACACACACAAGATGCATGTGAGTTGTATTTCCCTCTTGAGTTTTTTTCAAAGAAAGTCCAATGATGTGTTTTCTTATGCATTGAGTAGATGCACTGTAATTGCCTATTCTGCTTGCCAAATTTTATACACTTATGAGATGCAACTAAGTGAATATTTTGAATTGAATGCATTTTTAACAAAAAATGTAAATGATTTGGAAATTATTGGGACACCTGTGAAGGCAGTTGAATGTATATCTTTGTACAAAACAATTTTAGTTCTGAGGATGTGGTAGTTAAAATACTAGACATGTGAAAGATAATCTTTTGTATTAGAACATTAACAGCTATCATTTTGTATATATGAAGACTTTCTGATTAGCAGAAAGGTAAAACATTCCTACATTTTTTTTAAATGTATGTTTGTCAAATTACGTAAACATGCGCAATGTTTTATTTGCCTTCTATTTGGGATGTCTAAATAAAATGACTAAAACATGATGGTGTGCCATTTCCTGATTAGTCAGCCAGCAGTGGGATGCTAACTATTCCACTCATTAGAGAGCTTTTACTTTCACCCACAGCTTAATTGACAGCAATAGTGTTTAATCTTTTGTCAGATTGCTTTGTGCCATTTTGGATTTTAGGCAACAACAAAAAATGTTCCTTTTTTCAGCGATAGAGACACCAAGGGCCGGTTTCCCAGACACAGATTAAGCCTCGTCCTAGACAAAGAAATATTTGTCAACAGAGATTCACGATGGAAATCACTACCTACTCCAAGACTAGGCTTAATCAGTGTCTGTGAAACCAACCCATAGATGCTCTATTGATTTACTGATGTCACGGAAATGACCTTTCCAGTCTGTATGGCCTGCTGCAGAATAAATTACAATTGATGTGCTGTTTATTCAGGTCAAATGTCAATTTCCCCCTCCTTTTCAACTGATCCTCTTCTGATGTGTACACAGTTCAAGGTGGCTGGATGATGCACCCTATTTAAAATGGTAAAATCTATGAAGAGATAAAGGAGATGAATATTAGATATTGTGTGTTTTCATTAAGAAAATTATCTATAATTTGAATAATTCAGTGTAACTAAATGTTGGCCAACATTCTCCAGTGTTGCAGTATTAGGCTATCATCTGACCAAATGAGAGGATGAAATCAGTGTTTTATTGCTGCCAACATTATTTATGAGATCCAACTGAAAAAACAATTTAAGTCAAGCGTGACGACCATTCTTAGAGGCTCAGTTTAGATCTGAATTGTGAGTATCCCAAGGGAAAAGCAAGCTAGTAAAGAAGCAGGTGTTTTTTGTTTGGAGCCTTTTGTCCCCCCTCCTCTCAAAGAGGATTAAGTCAGAGGCCACTGTCGCACATGAGTTGCCTCTTGTTTTCATGAACGAATACAATTATTTTGCAGAAATGTATTAACTTTAGTACAACAGTTATTCAGCTATTGCAATTTTGCTTATGAAAAATAAAGCATTTGGGGATTACAAAAGTATATGATAGCATGTAGGCTACATAATTGCTGTTTTCGTTTATCAAAATATCCTTATTTACAAAAACCGAATGAAAGTATAATTGTTGCCCCTTGGCCTCTGTGATTCCCATATTTCTCCACTAGGCGGCTCTCTGTGTCTGCGCCGCGCGTGACTCCGAACTACATTGAAGGATTGCGGTCAGGTTATCCAACTCCACCGTCAAGCAAAGCTATCCATGCTCGACTGAATTTGCGTGCAATAGCTTGATCGTAGTGGAGAAGTGGGAGAAAGAGCATCATTGGATGACAGACAGCACAGTATTCCGTCGCAACTGCAACTTGCGCCCAGAGAAAACACTTTCCGTCAACGTTTGCCATCGCCCCTTGGGTAAACAAATCATTGTTTTTGAATTCGATAGTAGGAATGGGGTAGCTACTTCCTTTTCTAGCTGCAGATGTTGGCGTCCGCTCTTTGCCTGGTAAGGGTTGGGAGTTTACATTTCACACATCACAAATGCTAGCTAGCAAAGCTAACGTAGCTTGCTAAAGCTAGCTCACTAACGTTAGCTACATTTCAATGGCGCAAGTACAATACACCATTTCAAATGTCGTTTTTTGTTTTAAATATTTAAGTTATTCCATGTTAGTTGTCCTGTAGATTTTTTGTTTTACAGGTTTGCATGTTTCTGCTTGCAATTTCTGTTTATTAACTCGTCTTAGCTAGCAGGTAACCAACCAGCTAACTGTCACCTGAAGAGTGTTATGAGATGAAGTTGGCGACCTTTTGGTGAGTGGTGTCGCGTGCTTCACAAGCCACGCAGCCGGGTGTACCACGGGCACGAGCAATCACAGTGCAATTTATCTTGTGCTGGCTGCTGCCTTGCCCACCAGGCCCCAAGGGTCTCCTGGCTCAGATGTCCATAGCTGGGGTCAATTCTATTTCAATGTCAGGTGCATATCATCACCTATCATGTTATTTCTGGTCAGCTGATTTTTGTCATTTATTTTTTCCCCTATAATTGTATTGCATTATCTTAAAGCATTTTTGTGTTTCAGAAAAATACTATAAAAATCATGATGTGCATTATAGAATTAAATTGATTACAAATGACAAATTATACATATTACAGTACGGTTCTGGCTATACCTTGTTAGTGCACAAGATCAGGGCATAATTTAAACCTAGTGTACTGTGTTGGCATATGTGTGGAGAATAGTTGGGAGTGGGAAGGGTACCAAACCATTTCTGCAGCATTGAAGATCATCAAGAACACAGTGGTCGCCATCATTCCTAAATGGAAGAAGTTTGAAACCCCCAAGACTCTTCCTAGAGCTGGCCGCCCAGCCAACCTGAGCAATTGGGGGAGAAGGGCCTTGGTGACACAAAATCCTATGGTCACTCTGACAGAGCTCTAGAGTTCCTCTGTGGAGATGGGAGAACCTTCCAGAAGGAAAACCATCTCTGCAGCACTCCAGCAAGAAGGCCTTTATGGTAGAGTGGCAAGACGGAAGCCACTCCTCAGTAAAAGGCACATGACAGCCCGCTTGGAGTTTGGCAAAAGGCACCTAAAGGACTCTCAGACAAAGAGAAACAAGATTCTCTGGTCAGATGAAACCAAGATTGAGCTATTTGGCCTGAATGCTAAGCGTCACGTCTGGAGGAAACCTGGGACCATCCCTACTGTGAAGCATGGTAGTGGCAGCATCATGCTGTGGGGATGTTTTTCAGTGGCAGGGACTGGGGGACTGTTCAGGATTGAGGGAAAGATGAACAGAGAAAAGTAAAGAGAACCTGCTCCTGAGCGCTTAGGACCTCAGTCTGGGGCGAGAGTTCACCTTCCAACAGGACAATGACCCTAAGCACACAGGCAAGATGATGCATGAGTGGCTTCCGGACAAGTCTCTGAATGTCCTTGAGTGGCCCAGCCAGAGCCCGGACTTGAACCCGTTCGAACATCTCTGGAGAGACCTGAAAATAGCTGTGCAGCAATGCTACCCATCCAACCTGAAGGGTTGAGAGGATCTGCACAGAAGAATGTGAGAAACTCCCCCAAAACATGTGTGCCAAGCTTGTAGCATTTCTCAACCTGTTTTTGCTTTGTCATTATGGGGTGTTGTGTGTAGATTGATGGGTGAAAGCAATGTAATCATTTTTAGAATGAGGCTGTAACATAACAATGTGGAAAAAAGTCAAGGGGTCTGAACACTTCCCGAATGCACTGTATATAGAGAGAGTTTGGCTGCCATTTTAGCACTCATTTAGAACTTTATTCTTGAAATGTTGATGATGTAAGGGAGCGGTGTCACGTTCGTCGTAACGAGGAGACCAAAGAGCAGCGTGATTAGAATACATTCTTCTTTTAATGAACGAAGAACACTTAACAAACTATACAAAACAACAAAATGAACGTGAAGCTGTAAATGGCTACCTAAATATGGTCCCCAATCAGAGACAACGATAAACAGCTGCCTCTGAGAACCAATCGAGGCAATCATAGACATATAAACCCCTAGACATACAAAAAACCCTAAACATACAAAAACCCAGAGACAATACAAAAACTAAACAAACCACCCTTGTCACACCCTGACCTAACCAAAATAATAAAGAAAACAAAGATAACTCAAGTCAGGGCATGACAAGCGGTTGAAATTTCACAATTGTTACCCGGGGGGAAATGGGGGAGGTTCAGGCTTTTTCAATTTCATTCAGAGGGAGGGTTTAGTATTTTAAAAAATTGTCCAGGGGAGGTTGTGTTATTTGTAAAAGATTAAATGTCAGTGTTTGTTAGCATTTTGTAATTTACGTATTGAATTAGACTGTAACTTTTGTGTACAACCCTTCTGCCCGGATGGGTGGGGATTTCACTTTTCCTATCCATTGGCAGTTTGATCAGTCTTTGTGCTTGGCGTATCCAAAACAAGTATCTTGCGAATCAAACAGTGCTTGTAGTGATGAATATCTTGTGAATCAAACAGTGCTTGTAGTGATGAATATCTTGTGAATCAAACAGTGCTTGTAGTGATGAATATCTTGTGAATCAAACAGTGCTTGTAGTGATGAATATCTTGTGAATGAAACAGTGCTTGTAGTGATGAATATCTTGTGAATCAAACAGTGCTTGTAGTGATGAATATCTTGTGAATGAAACTGCTTGTAGTGAATATCTTGTGAATCAAACAGTGCTTGTGATGAATATCTTGATCAAACAGTGCTTGTATTGATCTTGTGAATCAAACAGTGCTTGTAGTGATGAATATCTTGTGAATCAAACAGTGCTTGTAGTGATGAATATCTTGTGAATCAAACAGTGCTTGTAGTGATGAATATCTTGTGAATCAAACAGTGCTTGTAGTGATGAATATCTTGTGAATCAAACAGTGCTTGTAGTGATGAATATCTTGTGAATCAAACAGTGCTTGTAGTGATGAATATCTTGTGAATCAAACAGTGCTTGTAGTGATGAATATCTTGTGAATCAAACAGTGCTTGTATTGATGAATATCTTGTGAATCAAACAGTGCTTGTCGCGATGAATATCTTGTGAATCAAACAGTGCTTGTAGTGATGAATATCTTGTGAATCAAACAGTGCTTGTAGTGATGAATATCTTGTGAATCAAACAGTGCTTGTAGTGATGAATATCTTGTGAATCAAACAGTGCTTGTAGCGATGAATATCTTGTGAATCAAACAGTGCTTGTAGTGATGAATATCTTGTGAATCAAACAGTGCTTGTAGTGATGAATATCTTGTGAATTAAACCGTGCTTGTAGTGATGAAGTAAGTGTTCAAAACAACTGGGAACTCGGAAATCTTCGACTTCAGTCTGTTCAAGACAACTAGGAACTCAGAATAACATTTGGGGAGGCAGGGTAGCCTAGTGGTTAGAGCGTTGGACTAGTAACCGGAAGGTTGCAAGTTCAAATCCCTGAGCTGACAAGGTACGATCTGTCGTTCTGCCCCTGAACAGGCAGTTAACCCACTAGGCTGTCATTGAAAATAAGTATTTGTTCTTAATTAACTGACTTGCCTAGTTAAATAAAGGTAAAATAAAAAAATTGGGGCCGACTGGGAAAATCATTTTGAACAGTAACTAGTAATTTAAAGTCGGAAGCTCTGGCATCTTTCTAGAGCTCAGACTTTTCCGACCTGAAGATCACTGAAGTCATGACTTGACCTCTTTTCCCAGTTGTCTTAAAACCACCAACAAGCATGGCATCTCAGAATTACACAGACTGTAACTCATGAAAACAGCTTTCACAATCATGTAAGGGTTTCTTTACAATCTGTACGCTGAAGAGAGTAGAAAAGTTCAATGGAATTTTGGAGTCGAAAGGAGATGGTTCTTCAATGTGGACAAAGTGAATGGATGAAATTGGTTGTTGCAGGAGCTGCTACTGAATGGGAAAGACAACGGTCCATGTGGATGGCTCGGCTATCTGTATGCTACGAGTTGTTCTCCTTTTTCAAGCAATATGTTTATCCTTGGCTGCCTGTCATTTCATATTTATCTTTTTTATATATACACTACCGTTCAAAAGTTTGGGGCACTTAGAAATATCCTTGTTTTTGAAAGAAAAGCACTTTTTTCCCCCTTTTTTAATTAACATCAAATTGATCAGAAATACATTGTAGACATTGTTAATGTTGTAAATGACTATTGTAGCTGGAAATGGCTGATTTAAAAAAAAAATGTAATAGAATATCTACGTAGGTGTACAGAGGCCCATTTATCAGCAACCATCACTCCTGTGTTCCAATGGCACGTTGTGTCTAATCCAAGTTGATCATTTTAAAAGGCTAAAATCATTCAAACCCTTTTGCAATTATGTTAGCACAGCTGAAAACTGTTGTTTCCGATTTCAAGAAGCAATACAACTGGCCTGCTATAGACTAGTTGAGTATCTGGAGCATCAGCATTTGTGGGTTCGATTACAGGCTCAAAATGTGCAGAAACAAAGTCTATTCTTGTTCTGAGAAATGAAGGCTATTCCATGCGGGAAGTTGCCAAGAAACCGAAGAGCTCGTACAATGCTGTGTACTACTCCCTTCACAGAACAGCACAAACTGGCTCTAACTAGAATAGAAAGAGTGTAAGGCCCCGATGCACAACTGAGCAAGAGGACAAGTAAATTTGAGTGTCGAGTTTGAGAAACGGACACCTCACAAGTCCTCAACTGGCAGCTTCATTAAATAGTACCTGCAAAACGCCAGTATCAACGTCTACAGTGAAGAGGCTGCAGGATGCTGGCCTTCTAGGCAGTGTTCCTTTGTCCATCTTAATCTTTTATTTTTTTGGCCAGTCTGAGATATGGCTTTTTCTTTGCAACTCTGCCGAGAAGGCCAGCTTCCCGGAGTTGCCTCTTCACTTACAACATTAACAATGTCTATACGGTATTTCTGATCAATTTGATGTTATTTTAATGGGCAAAAAATTTGCTTTTCTTTCAAAAACAAGGACATTTCTAAGTGACCCCAAACTTTTGAATGGGTGTGTGTGTAAATTAATTGTGTAGGCCTATAGGCTATTCACTGCAGTATTATTCCTAATAATTAATATTTCGCTCTTGGAGTCCCAGCATGTTGTACAGGTATTTTGTGCATTGTATTTACTACTACAGCTAGCTCTTGCTTGCTGACTGTAAAAAACAACAACATGTTTTTATTGATGAGTGAGAAAGTTAGACACACAAATATATCCCGCCAAATATTTTAACATCACCAGTTATTGCAATGGTAAGAGGTTAGCATTTCTTGGGGGTATGATATTTGTATATCTGTACATTTCTCTCTCATTGTTATTCACTATTCTTTCAGGACTATATGTAGTCATGGTATCATCCACATTGATGTAGAAGTGTTTAGAAATATTCTATTCTTATTCTACAATAAAAGTGACTCCAAAATTATACAAAATATTCTAAAATGCAACCAAAACAAATAGCAAATGTATTCAACCCGTTTGTAGAGTCACAAGCTTGATGTAATCATTGCGTGCTAGGAATATGGGATTTTTGATATACTAAACTTTTGACTACTTCAATACACACAAGTGAATTTGTCACAATACCTTTGATCCCCTAAAATGGGGGGACTATGTACATAAACTGCTGTAATTTCTAAATGTTTCACCCAATATGGATGAAATACCCTCAAATTAAAGTTGACAATCTGCACTTTAATCTCATAGTCATTGTATCATTGCTGGAGTACAAAGCCAGAACAACAAAAAATGTGTCACTGTCCCAATAATTACAGAGGACACTAATGGCTCTGGTAGGACTGTAGAGTGAAGTAAGTCTCCTCCCTGTGCTTGGCTGCCAGAGAGGCTGGGGACCCGACTAAGAAGCGCCCTGGGGAGAGCTTTAGGATTGTTGTTGTGGAAAGTGTGACTACAGGGGCAAGAATGCTGTCCCTGCTGTTTTCCTGAGTATGGGAGAGCTAAGAATTTCCTGTGTGTGTTTTTTAAACCTCTCCAGGGAGAGAAGTAAACTTCTGCTCTCTATCTCATTTGGCAGAAGGCCCAGAATATATGGACCTATCATGAATATTGGTCTTTTTCATCATAAGATCTTATTGGATGTAAAGTGCTTTTATCACTCACTGGCACAACAGACTGATGCAAGGTCTTTGGAGTTAGGACATATTTTTGTTAATTAGCCTATTGGAGCCAGAGTTGCTTTCGTTCCTGTCTCTAGGCCTAAATTAGAGGAAAAATACAAAAGTAAGGGTATTGTAAGGGTAAAGTAAGGGTACAGTATTGTGTTAACTGAAAACAGTTAACAGACATGCAGTCCTTTGTGTAGGCGGACATCATAATCATTCTAAGAGAACTGATGACCGCTAGTCCGCTACTCATATCAAGGACCAGTGCAGCTCTATAAGCTGCTCAAATTGGCTTCATTTCAGAATGCTCTTCTTATTTCTGCAGCACAATGTCCGTTTCACCTGAACACCACAGTGATTTTGGCCAGTGATGGTGCTGGTGCTGCAGGCTAGCACTTTTGTATGAAGAGAGCAGTAGCCTGGTCCCATGTAAGCTTGGCTTAGGCAATCCACTGCTATTAGGCCATTGTTCTGTTGCTTTACACACTGTATTTCTCTGACAGGGATTTTGCTGCTCTCCACTTCCGTCTTAATCAGGTTCCAAAAGTCTCCTCTGAGGTATGATGGGAAGTTGTCAGCCTGGAAAATTAGAATCTGAAAAATAATATGATCAGCTTTTAACTCATCATAATTCATCATAATTGGCTTTTGTAATATTTGGGCATGGCATTTTTTGCAGAATAATATGATTTCATCATAGTTGTGAGTGTAAGACGAGGAAGTCTTATATGCCCCTTGTGCTACAGTAGCTACCCCAAGGGTAGCAGCATCAAAGCTATCTGCACATGCTTAGGGCAACAACCTCAACAGTATCTGTCCATTCTACTATAATATAATAATATATGCAATTTTTTTGTTCCAAAGCATAATAGAGAGATGTATGTGATCGTATACAAATGTAAGCGGGATTTGAAATTATGTTTTAGTCAAATATATCTGTTTGGGCTTCTTGCGGTCAATTTGCTGTCTACAATTATTTGTAGTTTATTTGTAGTTCCGGCCCCCCGAGCCTCTGCTCAAGAAAAATTGGCCCGCAGCTGAATGTAGTTCATCACTGATACGGTGCATTTGGAAAGTATTCAGACCATTTGACTTTTTCCACATTTTGTTACGTTACAGCCTTATTCTGAAATTGATTAAATGATTTTGTTCCTCATCAATCTAAGAACAATATGCCAAAGCAAAAACATTATTATTATATATTTTTTTGCAAATGTATAAAAAATTGAAAACAGAAATACCTTACTTCAGTAAGTATTCCGACCCTCGCTGTGAGACTCGAATTTGAGCTCAGGTGCAGCCTGTTTCCATTGATCATCCAATGCATTCAGAAAATATTCAGATCCCTTGGCTTTTTCCACATTGTTCAGTTACAGCCTTATTCTAAAATGGATGTTTCGACAACTTGATTGGAGTCCACCTGTGATAAATTAAATTGATTGGGCATGATTTGGAAAGACACACACCTGTCTATTTAAGAGCCCACAGTTGACAGTGCATGTCAGAGCAAAAACCAAGACACGAGGTTGAAGGAATTGTCCGTAGAGCTCTGAGACAGGATTGTGTCGAGGCACAGATCTGGGGAAGGGTACCAAAATATTTCTGCACCATGGCTGCAGCCTCGAAGGTCCCCAAGAACACAGTGGCCACCATTGTTCTTAAATGGAAGACGGTTGGAACCAAGACCCTTCCTAAAGCTGGCCGCCTGGCCAAACTGAGCAATCGGGGGAGAAGCGACTTGGTCAGGGAGGTGACTAAGAACCCAATAGTAACTCAGACAGAGTTCCTCTGTGGAGATGGGAGAAACTTCTAGAAGGACAACCATCTCTGCAGCACTCCACCAATCAGGCATTTTTGGTAGATTGGCCAGACGGAAGACACTCCTCAGTAAAATGCACCAGACAGCTAACTTTGAGTTTGCCAAAAGGCACCTAAAAGACTCTCAGACCTATGCGAAACAAGATCATCTGGTCTGATGAAACCAAGATTGAGCTTTTTGGCCTGAATGCCAAGTGTCTCATCTGGAGGAAACCTGGCACCATCCCTATTTTTTTATTTCACCTTTATTTAACCAGGTAGGCAAGTTGAGAACAAGTTCTCATTTATAATTGCGACCTGGCCAAGATAAAGCAAAGCATTTCGACAGATACAACGACACAGAGTTACACATGGAGTAAAACAAACATACAGTCAATAATACAGTATAAACAAGTCTATATACAATGTGAGCAAATGAGGTGAGAAGGGAGGTAAAGGCAAAAAAGGCCATGGTGGCAAAGTAAATACAATATAGCAAGTAAAACACTGGAATGGTAGTTTTGCAATGGAAGAATGTGCAAAGTAGAAATAAAAATTATGGGGTGCAAAGGAGCAAAATTAATTAATTAATTAAATACAGTTGGAAAGAGGTAGTTGATTGGGCTAAATTATAGGTGGGCTATGTACAGGTGCAGTAATCTGTGAGCTGCTCTGACAGTTGGTGCTTAAAGCTAGTGAGGGAGATAAGTGTTTCCAGTTTCAGAGATTTTTGTAGTTCGTTCCAGTCATTGGCAGCAGAGAACTGGAAGGAGAGGCGGCCAAAGAAAGAATTGGTTTTGCGGGTGACTAGAGAGATATACCTGCTGGGCGTGTGCTACAGGTGGGAGATGCTACTATGGTGACCAGCGAGCTGAGATAAGGGGGGACTTTACCTTGCAGGGTCTTGTAGATGACATGGAGCCAGTGGGTTTGGCGACGAGTATGAAGCGAGGGCCAGCCAACGAGAGCGTACAGGTCGCAATGGTGGGTAGTATATGGGGCTTTGGTGACAAAACGGATTGCACTGTGATAGACTGCATCCAATTTGTTGAGTAGGGTATTGGAGGCTATTTTGTAAATGACATCGCCAAAGTCGAGGATTGGTAGGATGGTCAGTTTTACAAGGGTATGTTTGGCAGCATGAGTGAAGGATGCTTTGTTGTGAAATAGGAAGCCAATTCTAGATTTAACTTTGGATTGGAGATGTTTGATATGGGTCTGGAAGGAGAGTTTACAGTCTAACCAGACACCTAATTATTTGTAGTTGTCCACGTATTCTAAGTCAGAGCCGTCCAGAGTAGTGATGTTGGACAGGCTGGTAGGTGCAGGTAGCGATCGGTTGAAGAGCATGCATTTAGTTTTACTTGTATTTAAGAGCAATTGGAGGCCACGGAAGGAGAGTTGTATGGCATTGAAGCTTGCCTGGAGGGTTGTTAACACAGTGTCCAAAGAAGTATACAGAATGGTGTCGTCTGCGTAGAGGTGGATCAGAGACTCACCAGCAGCAAGAGCGAGCTCATTGATGTATATAGAGAAGAGAGTCGGTCCAAGAATTGAACCCTGTGGCACCCCCATAGAGACTGCCAGATGTCCGGACAGCAGACCTTCTGATTTGACACACTGAACTCTATCAGAGAAGTAGTTGGTGAACCAGGCGAGGCAATAATTTGAGAAACCAAGGCTGTCGAGTCTGCCGATGAGGATGTGGTGATTGACAGAGTCGAAAGCCTTGGCCAGATCAATGAATACGGCTGCACAGTAATGTTTCTTATCGAAGGCAGTTAAGATATCGTTTAGGACCTTGAGCGTGGCTGAGGTGCACCCATGACCAGCTCTGAAACCAGATTGCATAGCAGAGAAGGTATGGTGAGATTCGAAATGGTCGGTAATCTGTTTGTTGACTTGGCTTTTGAAGACCTTAGAAAGGCATGGTAGGATAGATATAGGTCTGTAGCAGTTTGGGTCAAGAGTGTCCCCCCCTTTGAAGAGGGGGATGACCGCAGCTGCTTTCCAATCTTTGGGAATCTCAGACGACACGAAAGAGAGGTTGAACAGGCTAGTAATAGGGGTGGCAACAATTTCGGCAGATAATTTTAGAAAGAAAGGGTCCAGATTGTCTAGCCCGGCTGATTTGTAGGGGTCCAGATTTTGCAGCTCTTTCAGAACATCCGCTAAATGGATTTGGGAGAAGGAGAAATGGGGAAGGCTTGGGCGAGTTGCTGTTGGGGTGCAGTGCTGTTGACCGGGGTAGGAGTAGCCAGGTGGAAAGCATGGCCAGCCGTAGAAAAATGCTTATTGAAATTCTCAATTATGGTGGATTTATCAGTGGTGACAGTGGTTCCTATCTTCAGTGCAGTGGACAGCTGGGAGGAGGTGTTCTTATTCTCCATGGACTTTACAGTGTCCCAGAACTTTTTTGAGTTTTAGCGTATCACTGCAAAATGCTGTGGTAGCCATGCTGGTTAAGTGTACCTTGAATTCTAAATTAATCACAGACAGTGTCACCATCAAAGCACCATTACACCTCCTCCTCCATGCTTCACGGTGGGAACCACACATGCTGAGATCATCCGTTCACCTACTCTATGTCTCACAAAGACACGGTGGTTGGAACCAAAAATCGCAAATTTGACCTCATCAGACCAAAGGACAGATTTCCACTGGTCTAATGTCCATTGCTCGTATCTCTTGGCCCAAGTCTCTTCTTATTTTTGGTGTCCTTTAGTAGTGGTTTCTTTGCAGCAATGTGACCATGAAGGCCTGATTCACAGTCTCCTCTGAACGGTTCATGTTGAGATGTGTCTGTTACTTGAACTCTGTGAAGCATTTATTTGGGCTGCAATCTGAGGTGCAGTTCACTCTAATGAACTTATCCTCTGCAGCCGAGGTAACTCTGGGTCTTCCTTTCCTGTGGTGGTCCTCACGAGAGCCAGTTTCATCATAGCGCTTGATGGCTTTTGCGACTGCACTTGAAGTGCAGTTCTTGACATTTTCTGGATTGACTGACCTTCAAGTCTTAAAGAATTGATTGACTGTCATTTCTCTTTGCTTATTTGAGCTGTTCTTGGATTTGGTCTTTAGCCCTTATTTGGTAATCTTCTGTATTCCACCCCTACCTTGTCACAACACAACTGGTTGGCTCAAACGCATTAAGAAGGAAATAAATTCCACAAATGAACTTTTAACAAGGCACACCTTCTAATTGAAATGGATTCAAGGTGATTACCTCAAGAAGCTTGTTGAGAGTGTGTTATTGCATAGTTTTGATGTCTTCACTATTATTCTACAATGTATAATAATATAACAAATAAAGAACAACATTGGAATGAGTAGGTGTGTCAACCTTTGACTGGTACTGTATGTAAATGTATTTTTTCAGTTTTTCAGTTATTATTTTTTATACATTTGCTGAAAACCTGTTTTTGCTTTGTCATTATAAGGTATTGTGTATAGATTGAGGAGAGAAAAAACAATTTGGTTAATTTCAGAATAAGGTTGTAACATGTAACACATGGAAAAGTCAAGGCGTCTGAATACTTTCCGAATGCACTGTATATAGCATTTACCTTTTTGCTTTGCATGAAGGTAAGACCGTTGTTTTCATCAAGCATGTTCACAGCTGGTCTGCGTCTTGAATTTGTCTCTGACTACTTGCACAAATCAGATTGACATCGCCTACGGCATCAGGCAGGAGGTTTGTTTTCCGTTTCCATTGCCATGGAACTGGGGTCTGACAGAATTTTAATTGGGTTGGCAATGATTAGAATGGTAGGGGAAGTGTCATATTTCTATCGAGCTTTTCACTGCAGAAGAGGATGCCATACTGTAAATAACTTCATACATAGTGATGCCAGGTTGTCATTTTCTTATGATATGATAACATCGCTGCCTACAATGGTACCTTAGCCTAGTCAGGAGAATTGAGGTTCCTGGAAGAGATCCCCTCTTTTTCATATTGATTGGTGAAATCCAAAACAGCTAGGCCTAGCTCGCCAAAGATGATAATATTTGTGTGTATCTAGCACCATATGTTGTGCATTGTCTCTTTCATCACAGAGAATTATGAAACTGTCCTTTGCCTACCCCCGGTATCTGTAATCAGCTCAGGGCCTGACCAGCAGGCATTAGTTATGAGTGACGTAAGCAAGCCCTATGCTCTATGTAATTCACAAGGGCAAAGCAGTCCTCCCCTGGCTCCCGTATCGGTAAGCAGCTCCAGCTATGCAGCCTACACGAGGACAAAGAGCTGTGGTGGATTGTGGTGCTAAATATAGCTGGGTGCTAGGTACAGATTAGTGTTGAATAGTGAAAAGTGAGGGATCAGTGTGTGGGGAATATCATTCAGCCAGCTCGGCAATGATTGATTTGACAACGTGGGCTCTCCCCCAGACAGCTCACTGGCTTCAATTGATGTCTGCCTGCAGGATGTTTGATAAGACCTATCCTCTCCTAGAGAGGTATCTGGAAGAAGAGCATAACGAGTGATTCTACTTTGTGGATTGGTTGCTGTAAGTCAATCCTCTCTTTCAGTCAGTTTAGCATAGAATCTATTATGCTAAGGAGTAAGTGTTAATGTAAAGATAGGCTATGTCTTTTGTATGTTCAGACTCTTCAGTCTCTGGCTTCTGCTTATCTGTATTCAGACCCCTTGACTTTTTCCACATTTTGCTACGTTAACAGCTTTATTCTAAAATGGATTAAAAAATAAATCCTCAATCTACACGCCGCATAATGGAAAAGCAAAAAGTTATTTTCATTTTTTTTGCAAATGTATAAAAACGGAAATACCATTTATATAAGTATTCAGACACTTCACTCAGTACTTTGTTGAAGCACCCTTTGGCAGCGATTGCAGCCTTGAGTCTTCTTGGGTATGACACTTCAAGCTTGGCACACCTTTATTTGGGGAGTTTCTCCCATTCTTCTCTGCAGATCCTTTCAAGCTCTGTCAGGTTGGATGGGGAGCGTCGCTGCACAGCTATTTTTGAGTGGTTCAGGCTCACTCAAGGACATTCAGAGAGTAGTCCCGAAGCCACTCCTGCATTGTATTGCCTGTGTGCTTAGGGCCGCTGTCCTGTTGGAAGGTGAACATCTGCCCCAGTCTGAGGTCCTGTGCGCTCGGGAGAAGGTTTTCATTAAGGATCTCTGCTCCGTTCATCTTTCCTTCAATCCTGACTCGTCTTCCAGTCCATGCCACTGACAAATATCCCCACAACATGATGCTTCACCATAGGGATGGTGCAAGGTCTCCTCCAGATGTGATGCTTGGCATTCAGGCCAAAGAGTTAAATCTTGGTTTCATCAGACCAGAGAATCTTGTTTCTCATGGTCTAAGAGTCCTTTAGGTGCCTTTTGGAAAACTCCAAGCAGGCTCTCATGTGCCTTTTACTGAGGACTGGCTTCCATCTGCCCACTACCATAAAGGCCTGATTGATGGAGGGCTGTCCTTCTGTAAGCTTCTCCCATCGCCACAGAGGAACTCTAGAGCCTTGTCAGTAAAAAAAAAAAAAACAGTATGGGGATGAGGTAGTTGGGTGGGCTATTTACAGAGGGGCTGTGTACAGTTACAGTGATCGATAAGCTGCTCTGACAGCTGATGCTTAAAGCTTCAGTCATTTTTGCAATTCGTTCCAGTCATTGGCAGCAGAGAACTGGAAGGAAAGGCAGCTAAAGGATGCTTCACCGTAGGGATGGTGCCAGGTTTCCTCCAGACGTGACACTTGGCATTCAATTCAAAGAGTTCAATCTTGGCTTCATCAGACCAGAGACAATCGGGTTCTTGGTCACCTACCTGACCAAGGCCCTTCTCCCCCGATTGCTCCGTTTGGCCAGGCGGACAGCTCTAGGAAGAGTCTTGGTGGTTCCAGACTTCTTCCATTTAAGAATGATGGAGGCCACTGTGTTCTTGGGGACCTTAAATGCTGCAGAAATATTTTGGTACAATTCCCCAGATCTGTGCCTCGACACAATCCTGTCTCTGAGCTCTACAAACAATTCCTTTGACCTCGTGGCTTGGTTTTTGCTCTGACATGCACTGCCAACTGTGGGACCTTATAGACAGGTGTGTGCCTTTTCCAAATCATGTCCAATTAAATTAATTTACCACAGGTGGACTCAAGGGATCTGAATATTTTCCGAATGCATTGTATGTTTGTGTCAGATCATATGGTGTGCCATGACATCTAGAAAATATATAAATAAATAAAAATGGCAGAAACTCTTAGCAGCCAGACCATAGTACAGGGCAGAGCACTGTGTCCTTGGTGCGGCACTGTGATTCACAGGTTCACGTCACACTTCCCCATTTCATCCTGTGTGCTCAATTATGTTTTCTTATGGCCTCTCCTACATTCATACAATATCTTGACTGTGTCCAGCTAGCTAATAATCACCCAAATGAAAGCTACACAGTCCGGGAGCATCAAAAACGATGGATAGAGGACCATTTTCCTCTGCTGGCACTGGCTGACGCTTTTCTGGTGCCTGGGGACATAAGCGTTGCTGTGGGCCGGAATGCGGACACCTAGGGTGACTAGGCTGGTGCAGGATGTCGTTGTTGGGGAAGTAATGTTATCAGTCAGCGACTCTGATTGAGACGGCCCCCAAGCTGAATTGTAACCGCACTTTGTGTGTGTGTGTGTGTCCCAGAAATCTATAGCCTTATCTTTCTATAGCCTCCTTGGACACACCTCGGCTATTGCTCGAGAGGAACATGTTAATTTCCACCGCTGCTCATTGTGATGCTCAGTCATGATGTCTGTCTGCTTCTCCACAACATGGCTGCTGTTCCTGACATTCTTCCTGTTCCCAACACTGCAGGTGCTGAAAGGGATGTGTGGGCTGGAAGTCCTAGGGCACTGCTAGCCCACCTCTGATCAGAGAGAACGCAGCACTGTGTCCTCAACACACTGCCTGCCTGCCTGGGGAGACCAGCCACCACATCCTCACAGCATTGGATGCAGCTGGCTCAAAAACAGAGGAAGAAGCGTGACCGGCTGTCTGTGGTGTTGTGATGATGAGGGGATAACAGGGCCGAGCGCTGAGGGCCCTGAGGTGGACTGGCACAGTTGAAGCAGCAGGCCAGGGTTAAGCCAGGGGAGGGGAGGCAGGCGGTGGGTGCCCACCGTCCAAGGACTAGGAGCCACCATTTCTCGGGTGGTATTGCCGGCGCGGAGGAGGGGCGCCGTACGGAGGTTGGAGGCTCTCTGGATGATGACCAGCCTGTTCCGCCGCCACAGCAACAGCAGTGGTAACCATGGTGATGTGGCGCCGCACGAGGAAAGCCCTGCTCCAGGCGAACTCAACAACAGTCGTCCCGGTGGGAGTGGGCGCACGGTGCGGCGTCTGGAGTTCAACCAGGCCATGGAGGACTTCAGGACCATGTTCCCCAGCATGGAACAGGAGGTGATAGAGTGTGTTCTGCGGGCCAATCACGGAGCCGTTGACTCCACCATCGACCAGCTGCTTCAGATGAGCCTCGACGGACACGGCTCTAACGACAGCTCTGACTCAGAGGACAGCCTTCCTCCTGAGGTACGTCTGGGGGCTACTGGTATAGGAACTAGTGGGTAGCCCAGATTAAACTAAATGAACACAACCCAAGTCTGAGACTATAGTTTATCATGAAATGCATGTCAAAGTTGTAAGCTACTTTTTCACACCATATTCATTCATACACCTTATTTAATTGTATTTATTTGTTTGCCTCTTCAAACCAGATGGTTGCTCCTGAGGAGGGAAAAGTATTTGATGTTGCTTTTAATATGCGGTTGTAGTGGATGACATGCATTTCTCTGGAGGTCACTGTGATTATACACTGCTATTGTGGACAGAAAGCTTTGATAGGCTGTCTAAAGCGGTCTTCAAAAGCTTGCCAATACCCAGAGGTAGGTTATGCTCTCTAGCAATGTGTTGACTGCTGTGAACAGCCAAGACAAGCCATTCCTTTGGACATTCATGAACTCCTTTTGTACTGATGCATAAACTCTTTCTGAGTAGTAACAAGGCTGTATCAAGTGCCTTATTGGACTGCCAAGCTGTTCGCTTTGGATTTGATTCAATTACTGCAGGTCTCTCAATTCCAACCATATTTTGTGTTTTTATTAGCCTCAGTCCACTCTGGCAGTATTCCACCAATGACACCATGCTCCACACAGGATATTATTTAACTCTGTTTAGTTTATTTCCCTCTATCACTCTGAATGACCAGAGAGAGAGGAGGAAATGTTTATCTTAATAAATGATGAAGAGCTGAACTTAATACTTATAGTGGAGCGTGTTCTACCTCGCATGCTAGGCTGTTATTTGGAAAGTGAAGTTAATTTACATTGATTAAATACAGGATGAAAACCTGCTGCTTGACATTAGTAAAACAGCCCAATGAAAGCCCTCACATTGCCTCTTATTAAGGGCATAAAGGCCAAGCTGCATTTCCAATGAGCGGTTATAATACAGATTCATTGTTCATTTCATCTGCTCTTTGAAGTGTTCATATGTGCCATCTGAAGGGGTTGTCATGTCCTTTAGAACATTCTCAATGTCTCCCCTGACCTCTGACCTTGTAGATCCTGGAGAGGACGTTGGAGCCGGACAGCTCTGACGAGGAGCCCCTGCCGGTCTACTCCCCGCCCTCCTATGACATGCACATCTACGACAGGAAGTACCCAGACGAGGTCCTGCCCACAGCCTCACCACCTCCCAGGCAAGTGAAGTGAAGTGAAGATAAGGGAGGGAGGGAAGGGGGAGGTCTCAGGGCCACCTGGCTGGCTCTGACCTCATTTCACTTAAAGGAGAATAATAGATGGTTGGGATAATGTGAATTAATGAATACATTTTCTCTGAAACCATCATTTACATGAGTGTTTAGATGCATATTCTTCTTTGGTGCTTTCTCTATATCTAATACATGATATGGCTCGTCAGCGATTCATGCTGTGAGTGCTTTGAATGCTAAGAGGTTCATAATGCATTCAATGCTCCACCTGCTGTCTAATGAATGCTAGTGCAGAAGCTATGAAATCCATGTACATGTTCTTAACTGTGCTCTAACTTGGGTAGATCTGTAGACCTAATACTAGTGATAGTTTTGTTATATGAACACAATGTTGTATATGTGTGCCAAGGAGAGAACCTTTCAGAAGAAAGAAAAACAGTCATGTTTATGTTAGATGGATCCTTTGAAGATGACCAACACAAAATGATTGATTTTTACTGTTACAGAACGTAGCATCAATGGAACTAACAATATCCTTTGCCATCTCTCTGCCAGCTTTGATGCCAGTCAAACTCCTCCCTGCCAGCCCCCTCCTTGTCCACCCCCCCCTGCCAGTCAATGGCAGGTTGGCAGTTACAGGAACTGGAACCCACCGTTACTAGGCAACCTCCCTGATGACTTCCTGCGGATCCTGCCTCAGCAGCTGGATAGTCTGCCAGTAGGTAGATTTATGGGTCAGCACCTAATGGACCATTAACCCACACTGCCATTACTTACAGACTGCTGGCTGCCTGGCACTCTGCTCTGATGACCAACTGGCTGGATAATTACCAGCCTCTACAACAGGCTGCACGCTAAGCAAAATACAGTTCAGCTATTTATACATAATCAGTTCCCTGGTAGTCTTCCAAAAATGAAGACGCCACCCAAAAAACGAGATATTATTTTCAATTCGTGGTGCAATTTGATAAAAAACTTGAGTATTTCCACATATAACTTTGACATGTCTAACAATGTTCTCTCTGTTCCCTCCTCCCTGCAGTGCTCATACACCAGCCTAATGCAGAGTAGTCTGACCCAGCCCTCGTCCTCTTCATCCCTGTCGTCCATGACGCAGCAGGTTCAGCCGGGGGCGGGGGCCAGGGCAGGCCAGGTTGGCATGGAGACTGAGCAGGAGAGGAAGCTGAAGCAGTACTTGGGAGATGAGCGCATCGCACTCTTCCTGCAGAACGAGGAGTTTATGAGGGAGCTGCAGCGCAACCGCGAGTTCCTCATCGCCCTTGAGAGAGGTGTGCACACACACACGTCCAAGCACACACTCAGTAATACATCCTCACACTGATTATTTTCTGCATCGTTTCCAAATGTCTTCTACAGTACTAAGTGATGATATCACTATGCTTTCATCCCAATCAAGGTATGAAGAGTCATTAGAAGGGTCTCTATGTCATGGCAGTGCTTTCCTCTTCATTTTCACCACTTCTGTACTAGTAATGCATGAAGGAAGGCTTGCAGGTTGTCCTGCTAAGTGCCTCTATGCCCATAACCATATTGATACTGAGACATCGGCTCTCTCTGTTTTAGATCGGCTGCAGTATGAGTCAAAGACATCCAAGTCCCATCATTCAACAGCTTTCATGGGGATGTCCACTCCAGGTAGATATCATTCATCTGCGCTCCATAGCATTCAGCTACATCCTAGTATTCTCTCGCTCTGAAAAGGTCCAGGTTTCATGTAGGCTCCTGCAGTGAAATGCTTTATTTTAAAGGCACACAGAGGAAGTGTGACTCTGTGTGCATCTCAGTCGTTGTTTGTCAATCAATCACTCAATCAATCAAATGTATTTATAGACTTTATTTTTATTTTTTACTTCAGCCAATGTCACAAGGTGCTGTACAGAAACCCAGCCTAAAACCCCAAACAGCAGGCAATGCAGATGTAGAAGCACATGTCTCTGTGTGCGTCTTATCATACCTTGATAAGACGTGTGTGTGTCTTTCTCTTTTCTTGCGCATCTCTGTGGGGTCTATTTCACGCTTCTTGTTTGTGTTCTAGGAGATAATTGTGCCTCAGGCTCTGGGGAGGCCTGCACCAATGTTACAGACGATGCCTTGTTCCGTGACAAACTCAAGCATATGGGCAAATGTAAGAACACTCCCAATCTCTAGCTTTATCTCTGGGGCGTAACTAAATATTTTTCTCAATGTATGTGTCTTTCTGTCGCTCCCAAATTCCAAATGTTATCAGAACTTTCCACGTTGGGAATGTCCAGTTAGCATGAAATGGTTCTAGAAGGTTCTAGCAGTGCATGGAACTGGAAATGAGGGATGGTGTCTATATACAGCAAGGTCATTATTAGAAATCAACATACATTTGTAGGACATTACCCTCTTAAAGTTGGTGCTCCTGAAAGGTATACAGTAGTAAAATTCTCCACCATTCCTGCTCTTTAAAACGGCAAATAAGATATTAAGAATAAGATGTTTTCTGAAATATATAAGTATGTATTGATGGACATATGCTTTCTCAAATCCAATCAGTCATATTAATTCAAACAAACTCAGCCCAAACTGTTAACATTTTTATTCAATTAACCAATTCTATTTTCTCTCCACTTTCTATTTGATCCTGTAATCCTCCACAGCTACACGGAAGAAGCTTTTCGAAGTCGCTAGAGCTTTCTCTGAAAAGACCAGAAGAAGAAAAACGAAAAGGAGAGCCCTCTTGAAACACCATTCGTATCCTTCCACTTCACCAGTGATCCCCTACCCCACCCATCACCTCCCCCTCCTCTCCCTGACAGGCCTCCATTGCCCAATGGTTCTTTTGTCCTTGCCAGAAGTGACCTTGAGCTTCAATTGAACTGAACAGATGCGCTTGCATTGTAAAGATGTAATTAACTATCCCTGAGAGACATCCCTGCATGTTGATGAGTGGCTGTAATATCTGCCTTTTGTTTCTGATGTTAGTGGGTTTGAATTCCAGGGAATGTCCCATTTAGTATCCATTTTGGCTTTATTAGGGGTGTGCTGAATTAGGAGGTCCTCTCATGGCCTTGACTCTGGTCCAGCAGGCTTAGTATTATGTTTAAATCACTGCCAGTTCTCTTAACATTCTCTATCAGACTGGGTAATGCTGCCTCCACTGCCAACCTCTTGGATGACGAAGATGCCGGACACCTGAGTGGTACGTTTATCGATGTTTTAATATCATTCTAGTGAAGAAACGGAATTGAATGCTATGAGACATTGATCGGTCGATTGTTTCATTTAGGCCTAGTCCAATTGTAAGAGGGGAGATGAATGTGGACCACATGCTTATTTGTATGAACCAACTCATGTGTCTGTACAGAGAAGGACAATCAACTTAAGAGACCAGGCCCTCAGGAAGAGGAGGTGCCCCAGCAGGAAGTGTTGTCATGGTGAGAGAGCAGTAACTCCACCCACAAAAAACACGCCTTAAACTGTACATTTGTATTTTTTGGATTTCCTCAACTAACAGTTATTTTACCTATTTCTCTGGCAGATTTCTCATATTGTTTCTCCTGTGACAATGGAAGAACAACATGGTTCACACTACACTTCTGGACCTGAACCAGACCGTCCAAAGTCCCATGGAATATTGTTGCCTTTAGATGCTCTTCAGCACTGGGAAATTTTAAGTCGTAAGTCCAACATGACTGATTTGGAAGTCAGAGCAATTCTTCAACCAATAACATTTTAGCTAGCAAAATGAGCTAATATTGCTAACGATAAAGTTAGCTAGCTTGCTTAGCTATTATCCACATTGATAAGTTTGATGGCATCAAAGGTGAAAGGTCAGTGATGAAACGTCACAACTCTTAAATTGAGTATCATCTCCATCTCCGACTTTCCCTCTACGAATTCCAAATTGGTAGGGTCGTTCAAGTGCTTATTTCCCAGTCGAAACACTGTATTTCCCAATTCCGAGTAGCATTTGAAGGCAGTCTTTTGATTTCTTGTTTCAGAAATCAACAAACTAGCTAGTTAGATGCTTTTTTGTATGATTTAAATGACATTTTAATATAAAATATATATTGTTATTGATGGTGAATATGAATAATGTTATGATTTTATTTTAATGTATTACTCATTTTGAATTATTCCTGATAATTTCTGGGTGATACAGTGAAAGCTGGAGTTGTAATTCCGATACGACTCAGGAGTCTAGTGCATTTTACTTGCATATGAATGGATTTGAACATATTTATACTGAACAAAAATATAAACGCAACAATTTCAGAGATTTTGCTGAGTTACAGTTCATATCAGGAAATCAGTCAGTTGAAGTAAATAAATTAGGCCCAAATCTATGGATTTCACATGGGCAGGGGTGCAGCCATGAGTGGGCCTTGGAGGGCATAGGCCCACCCAATGAGTACCCAGGCCCACCCACTGGGGAGAATGAGTTGTTCCCCACACAAGGGCTTTATTACAGACAGAAATACTCCTCAGCATCTCCCCACACATCCCCTCAGACGATCCTGCAGGTGAAGAATCTGGATGTGGAGGTCCTGGGTTGGCCTGGTTACACGTGGTCTGTGGTTGTGAGGCCGGTTGGGCGTACTGACAAATTCTCTAAAACAACATTGGAGGATGCTTATGGTAGAGAAATTAACATTCTCTGGCAACAACTCTGTTGGACATTCTTGCAGTCAGCATGCCAATTACATGCTCCCTCAAAACTTGGGCGACAGCTGTGGCATTGTGTTGCTTGACAAAACTGCACATTTTAAAGTGGCCTTTTATTGTCCCCAGCACAAGGTGTAATGATCATGCTGTTTAATCAGCTTCTTGATATGCCACACCTTATATTGGCAAAATGCTCACTAACAGGGATGTAAACAAATTTTTTAGAGAAATAAGCTTTTTGTGCTTGTGTTATATGTCTGCGATCTTTTATTTCAGCTCATGAAACATGGGACCAACACTTTACATGTTGCGTTATATATTTTTGTTCAGTGTAGCTCGGTACCATTCAACAGTCAATTTCTGACCACATGGGAGTTTGTGTGGAACAAAATATTGTTATTTTATTCTTACCACAATGCAACCATATTCTCAATCTGATCATATAATCTCTTCATTATAGTCTGCCTTGAGGTCTCATTTTTAAGGTCCAGATAGGCTAATTCTTCCCGTTGGACTATGGTATCTTCCCAGAGATGACCAATGTAGGTGAATACTGTTTCCAGTGTAACAAGAGAGCACTGGTTTGAATCAGAATGGGGACCATCAGTGTAACAGTAGCCATGTGGCTAGGGTTTCCTCCTTTAGCATGCATATATACCTATTTACTCTAAATAATTTATCTACTGTTTCTCATACAACTTTATAGTACAGTATTTGATACACTATGAATTTTCTTCTTCTGTTTGTGGCTTCTACATCTTTGTTGCTTACAGAAGAGAAAGTTTGACCTTAAATTTAAGATTTATTCCCGAATTTCATTCGGCTTGCTATTTTCATATTTTACCATGTGTTCTTGCCGGTGACTGTCTCCTCCATGCCTCTGAGAACACTACACCCCCATTGCAGCTCAGTTTTACTCAAGTCATATGTTTTTGTTATGTAGAGAATAAGAATAAGTTATTTACATTTTATTTGAAGATAATAGTTAACTCTTGGTTTGTAGATGCTTAGGAAAGGAATCTCCTGACGGTATCACAATGATTCACTGGCTTTATGTGATTCTGCTGTAAATGAGACCAAAAAGAGTTGATAGAAGTTTTTTTATTTTGAGCACCATCATTTAAAAAAATGGAGAATACCAGTCCTTCCTGATAATACTCACGCTGGTTTAGACTGTATGTATCTGCATCACCTAGCTATGTATTTAGCTAGATGTGTATAAATTGAAATGGTTTGAATGATTTATGATCTTGGGGAAATCATTGCCATAAACAATGTAGATATACGTACTGTAGTTAGCAAGAAAATAATCAATGCTCAGGGAATCTTACTCAAACGCCATTTTCTTGTCGTGTTCGACCCTCTTCTCCGCCATTTCCCCACCAACTGATTAAACACAGCTGAAATGTTTGATATTTATATTCTGCAGTGTTTCATGGCCTACTATGCTATAATCCTTGTGGGTGGATTTTTGGACCAATTATAATTGGTTTGGTACTGCATTCTCTGGCTACACTAGAGAGAGAAAATAGCCCTCTGTTGGCCTTTGTGGAATACATCGATTAAGTACAAATGGCAAGACTTTTCAATATCAGTCCAATCCTGTAGAAAACACTGTTTAGCAAATGCAGTTTTAGATTACAATTGCTTATCATCAGACCACAAACTTAATCTGTCACCCTGTCTAGTTGTAGTTTACCTCCACTTTTAAGAAAGTGAACCTGTAAATGAACCTTTAAGATTATAGATTGTTTTACACTGAAATAGGATATGGACCAAAAAAACAAAACTAGAGGGTGACTTGTTCTTAGGTGCGTAAGCATTTCATTTCAGTCTGAGCATTTCTTTTATCTGGGTTTGTGTGATGGATGAATTATTCTGTTGTCCTGTGTGTTGGTCAGGGGGCACCTGAGACTTGGTATAATTATATTGTCTTCCATGTTATCTTAGCTCCCTCCAAAGGATTTTGTGTTACATGAATGTACAGTATAGAGCCAATGTTGATTAAAACATTAACCATTTACAGTGCACCTCTTTGGACTTGTTATTTGAATGACTCACCATCACCCAATCAAAAGACAGAATTTATCTTTGTGAAAGTCTCATACTGTATTCCTCTATTTTTCTATTTGAAAAAGCATATGCTAGAAACCTATCATCAAATGACATTACAACTCATGTTATCAAATGCAGGTTAAAGAAATAAGAAATGCTAATGCTTTTTTATGACTTGTACAATGTATTTCTATCTGTAAGATAAATGTTGGTATAGATCTTGAGAAATGATGTAATCTAGTATACATGTAGTATGATCTTACTACTCAACCCAATCCAAAAATAGCTATAAAAAATCACTTTCAGGATAACTTCTTAAAGCAAATATTTTCTTGTACTGCATTTTTTTGCTACTTGAATAATACAGTTGTTTTACTCTGTGTTCATGGTCTTTATTGTGTGCCAGAGTTTAACTCCACATATAGCATGTCCTACTAATTGCTCTATTTAATATGTTTGTTTGTGCCAGTGTGTGTGCTCCCATGTGCCTACGTGTTAGAGTTCACAGGAAATGACATCAACCCACTGACTGAGCACTGCCACTGATGTCATTTCACATCACTTAATTTTAGAACATGTTTACTGACACCTGTCTTAGATATGGTATGTCAGACGTGACAAAACAGAAATTAAAGTGGTGTGTTCTTTCATACCTGGTACAAAGTAATTATGCAGGGTATTGATCCAAAATATGCCTAAGGAATGTTAACGGTTGCGATTTCATTCAGTTTCTCTTGTCCTATGCATTTCATGACTTGACTAGGACTATATGTGATAGTAATCAATGCTGCTCAGTGAAATGAGTCAATATCAATGCCTGAACTTTTTTGATCAAGAGAAAAGTTTGGGCCAGGTCCTAACTGCAAACCTACTTTGTCCACTAGATGGTGTTCTTCACAAATGTATTCCACTTTATTGCGTCTGCATCCCATGCTTAGATTCTTTCCTCTCATTGCCTCTCTTTCAGATAGTATGACACAATCAGTGTTTTCTCTTGTTTGTTGTCCTGATCATCTCTACCATAGTATCTTGATTATCTTTGCTTGCCTCCTCTGTTTTGTAGTTCAGTCATTTATTCCTCCCTTGCTGTCAGTCTTTCTCCGTTTCTGCATGGCCTCCCTCTGTAGTCATTGCCACCCCTATCCTGAAGGGGGCCCTAGCCTGTATGTGTTGTAGTGGCAGGCAGGGATGGTTGTGGCTGCATGACATACGCGTTGGGAGGAATAAACCTGGCATGCCTTTAACCTGCTAGATTAAAGCTCAAAGTCTGGCTGACTACCCTGCTCTTCAGATCATGCCTGGGTCTGGTCTCCCCCTCCCTGTCCAAGGATTGGGATGTTTAATGCCCCGTTTTACATAGACTGTTGTGTCTGAACTAGACATGTGAACATCACACTCAAGACTTGACAATCTAACTAACAATGTATAGTGTACTCGTTTGAATATCATCAATGCAATATAAAGGCCCTGTAAGGACAATGCAGACAGTGGTGGTACATTATGAATGCAGTTGTTTCAGTGCAGCAGTCCTTCCAAGCAGGCTGTTTTTAGCAGATTGACGTTTATTGTCATGAATTTTGTCCTGGAGGCAGAACTGAGTGATTTCCACTAGATGGGCCAGCTGTTAAGTTAAAGTTGTCTATATTGTAAAAAAAATGAAAACAAAAATGTACTTTTGGTCTTAATTTAAGATTAGGGTTAGCAGTGTGGTTTGGTTTGGGTTAAAATCAAATTTTAATACTTTGTGGCTGTGCTAGATATTCATGACAATAAATGCCAACCTCTTGTGTTTTTAGGGAGCAGCACTCCCACTGTCTAACGTGACCCTCCCTGGTCTCATCCTCCCTCCTCAGACCTGCAGGGTTGGCTCAGGAGATTCCCTGGCATGAAAGTACATGCAATCAGATTGTCCACAATCCAATTTGATCTGATGCTCTGCTTCCTGGGAGACTTGCCCCTAAGGTCTACACTAAAATGCAGCAGCCTGGCCGGCCAATGAGGCTGCAGTACAAACAGCTTAAGAGGCCGCTGGGCCGGGTGGCATGGCAAAGGATGTGTGTGTCTATCCTCAGTTTAGCAAGCCATGTCAACAAGCTGACAAGTGCCTTCTTCTCTCCCCCACTCGATTGCTCTCAGACTAAATTGTTGCAAGCGTTCCTGTAAATTAGGCCTTGCTGAATTTGGGGGAATTCTAACTTCATGAAATTGATTTGCTTGCCTTGATGCTCTCTGTGCCTTACACTTGGCAAGACTGTAACAAGCTCAGTCCAATACACAATAAAGAAGGGGAGTATGTTTCTGGAAATGGGACTTAGTCTTTGAGTGTGTAGGTGACGTAAAAGGCAGCATAGTCACCTGAGTCAAAGCCAGGGCACACGTTGATGTCACTCAGTGTGTCTCTAGACTTCAGCATTGCTATGTGGCACTGAGAAAGAGGGCAGTCACTTACCTCAAAGGTGAGAGTGGGACCTTGTTATCGGCATTTTAAGATATTACTTTAAAAATATGAGGATCAGAATGTCTGCCTACTAATTAGTTAGTTGTATGGCAAAATATAATATTTTGTGCGATCTCTCTTGATGTACTGAGTGTGGAGTGAAGCATGCTCCTACAGGTGCTTTGCAGGACAGGGCTCACTCAGAAGGGCTTACATGCACCAGACTAGAAGCTCAAACTTCTCTGATCCTTAGCCTTGTATCCCCTCCATCTGTCATTATCTCTCTCGGCTCTTCGTGGTCTGAGTGCTGATGAGACCATCTCTCTTCCGGCCCTGTGGACAGGTAGCCTAGAGAGGATGTTAACATTACGGAGTAAACCCTGCACCCTGAGATGGGATGCAGGCAGGACATGTGAGGAAAGCAAGGCCTTGCTCATAGTGCTGCGTCAGAGCCAGTAGAGGAGAGGAGGGAGGACTCCAGGGACACATCACACATGTACTTACAGATCCAGAGTGAACAACGATCCACACTGATTCTCTCCACAATGCGGTTTGTTCTAATTCTGCAGTTTATAGCATGTCAAGTTCACAGGTTGTGGAGTATTGTGATATTGTTTGAATATGACTAGGTCTGGGAATTGCAGTGGATCTCGGCATCATCTCTTCTTATTCTCTGGAGCGACATATTTCAACTCAAATTGATTGTGTGTGTGTGTGTGTGTGTGTGTGTGTGTGTGTGTGTGTGTGTGTGTGTGTGTGTGTGTGTGTGTGTGTGTGTGTGTGTGAGAGAGAGTGCGGTGCCCAGCCATAGTGAAGGACTTCGTTTCCCAAACTGCAACGCGTCCCATGATGTTTCCAACAGCTGACAGACGGTGAAAGCCTGGGCGAGAGCTGTCAGGGAGGGAGAGATCGGAGTCTCTCCGCGGAACGGGCAGAATACACAACCCGAGCACTGTTGGACTTTGGATTGCTTCGAACCAGGATATTGATATCGAGCAATTTGTATTGCTCTGTCCGAATTGAGACATTTGTTAAGTTCAATAATATTGCGTCGTTGGTGCATGTGTATTTGAACATTTACAGTTTGCATCTACCCCCTAAACCCGTGCCCAATGCCGAGGAATGGATAGTGTGTCTGAGAAAGGTGGAAAGATGGTCGAGAGTGATGAGCAGTCGGAGAGGGAAAGTGGCGGTGGCGCAGCGATGGCAGCTCTACACCAATGCGAACTCATCCAGAACATGATTGAAATCTCCATATCCAGTTTACAGGGGCTCCGGACGAAATGCGCCGCGTCCAACGACCTCACACAGCAAGAGATACGTACTTTAGAGGTAATTAACTTCTGAAAACGGAGAAATACTGCGGTCCAAACTGCGGAGTCATGTCCAGCTCAGTTCTGGGCTGCAGCTCTTTGGTGTCTGTATGCGAGGCGCCCCATTAGTTTCCTTCTATTTTGCACAATACACTGCAGCTGTATTGCGCGATGCTATGCATGATTATTTAAAAAATAGTCCTATGTTTACACATAGTGTATACACTGACTTCCCACATAGGCTAGGCTATTTATATGCTATAAATAGACTTGTCACTGACGTTTATCTGGTTATTATTGTGACCTCTTTCTGTAAGTGAAATATTTGACCGGAACCCCGGATATTTTGCAGCAATCTAACGTTAGCTAATGGTGCATTTGAAATCAAACGGGACAAATTCCTCACATCAATCTCATGATGTCATTGTCTTCCTCTTTTTATTTTCATTATATTATTGGTCACTATTCCGCATTTCTACATCAGATAAGCCAAGTTTGGGTACAAGACAAAATGCAGAATTAAATGGCAGAGCATTTCCCGGCAATGGTAAATACCCCTCATGCCAATAATCCTGATCAATTCCCCGACCATAACTCTGAGCCAATTAAGACCAAGGTGTCGATATTGACAGTGTTCACTGCCTAATGCGTTCCCTGCACCTGTCTGTGGATCCACATTTATTTCAGTCGTGTCGGGGATGACTTGGTTAGCATGTGTAAACAATTCTGATGAACCAACCAGGGATTAAATTGTGCATAGGGTGATGGCCTACGTATAGGCTCCGGTCTTTAGGCCTATTATATGGTAGTGTGCACTAGTTTACTGTAGTATCCACTTGGAAAATATTATCGTATGAATAATAGAATAGGGAAATTGTATTATACAGCAATATCATGCTTGTGGGTTTAGATAGGTGAGAATACTGTCATGACATTGGTCCGGCCTGCATTCAGTCACCAACACACACAAATATATACTGTATAAATCTAGCCGTACCCCGCATGCAAATTAAATTCAATACTGATATCAGTGACATATGCATAATCTAAACATCTGAATACGATTTTCAGGTTGGTGTTTGAATTTGAGGGAAGCACATGCTACTACTCTTCCACTCCACATTGAGATCACTTAATTGGTCAATTGCACAAAAGGTCCAAATCAAATTTGACTTCCACTTTTAACCCAACCCCTCCGAAAGACACGCATACACTAAGTGGCCAGTTTATTAGGTACACCACCTATTAACAAAAATGGTTCACTCCTACAGACAGTGAATCACGTGGCCCTGGCTTTTTATATAAAGCAGGCAGACAGGCATCGAGACATTCAGTTAATGTTCAATTGAACGTTAGAATGGGCAAAACGAGTGACCTAAGCGACTTTGAGCGTGGTATAATATAATAATAATATATGCCATTTAGCAGACGCTTTTATCCAAAGCGACTTACAGTCATGTGTGCATGTGTGGTATGATCGTCAGTGCCAGGCGTGGCAGTTCCAGTATCTTAGAAACGGCCAGCCTCCTGGGCTTTTCATGCACGACAGTGTCTAGGGTTCACCGAGAATGGTGGACAAACAAACAAACATCCAGTCAGCGGCAGTCCTGTGGACCAAAACAGCTTGTTGATGAGAGTTCGAAGGAGAATGGCATGAATCGTGCAACTAACAGGCGGCCCACAAACAGGCAAATACCGGCGCAGTAAAACAGTGGTGTCTTGGAACGCACAACTCGTCGATCCTTGTCACGGATGGGCTATTGCAGCAGACGACCACACCGGGTTCTGCTCCTATCAGCTAAAAAGAAGAAGAAGCTCCAGTGGGCACGTGATCACAAACACTGGACAACTGAGGAGTGGAAAACATGGCCTGGTCCAACGAATCCCGGTTCCTGTGGCGTCATGCCGGAGTCCATGGCCCCATCCTACCTGTTGTCAACGGTACGAACTAGAGGTGGTGGTGTAATGGTATGGGGAATGTTTTCCTTACACATGTTAGGTCCCTTTACCAATTGGGCAATATTTCAATGCGATAGTCCCACTAATCCCAAACCAGATGGGATATCATTTGTTTTTCAACAGGACAATGACTCAACACACCTCAAGGTTTTGTAAGGACTATTTGACCAAGAAGGAGGATGATGGAGTGCTGCATCAAATGACCTGGCTTCCACAATCATCCGACCTCAACCCAATTGAGATGGTTTGGGATGAGTTGTACCACAGAGTGAAGGAAAAGCAGCCAACAAGTGCTCAGCATATGTGGGAACTCTTTCAAGACTGTTGGAAAAGCAATGCAGGTGAAGCTGGTTAAGAGAATTCCAAGAGTGTGCAAAGCTGTCATCAAGGCAAAGGGTGGCTACTTAGAAGAATCTAAAATCTGTTTTGATTTGTTTATCACTTTTTTGTTTACTACATGATTCCAAATGTGTTATTTCATAGTTTTGATGTCTTCACTATTATTCTACAATGTAGAAAATAGTAAAAAATAAAGAGAGACCCTGGAATGGTGCTGGACATATACAGGTTTTTGGAGAATTGCGGGGGCTCTCACACTTGGCGCCTGGGGAGCTGTTGTCATGGGAGGTTGTGTGTCTTGCTCATGGGCGCAACGGCAGCCAACGGCATCTAGGATTTGATACCAGCAAATCTCTGGTTGCCAGCTCACTTCCTGGAAGATTTTTCCTTTCTGGCTCGCATCTCTAACTGCTAAGCTACCTGCCGCCCCAGATGTTTTTGAATAGTGCATTTACTTTTTGTACTTCTTCAACATATGAGTTGTTAAAAGGCTGAGTCTGTTTGAGTGGTTATTGGACTGAATAACTAGTTCTCATTAACCTGTTTCAGGACAAAGAAAGACCTCCAGTAAGTGTTATAAATAGAAAGCAATGAGTGGGTAATATATGCTTTCTACAGTAGGCTTATCACTGCACCACTCAAACTGCCACTTTCATTTCTTCCTTCACTCTGGGCCAGGCTTCCTGTTCATTCAGGATGTCTGTCTCCCCAGTATATTGGGCCACACTGGTAAGGGCTCATTATCGCTGAAGAAAAAGGACTTTAAAACCGGAAATGGTCATTCAGAAGCCACGTTCCTCCAGGCTGTACATGCCCTGATCCCATCTTCACACACACCCTGAACCAATCAAAGGTGGGGGTGCTGGAAGAATCTGGGTAGTATTACAGCACCAAACCTACATGCTAGTTTTAGTCACCGTATTTCACAGGTACAAAAGCCATAACCATCTGGTTGAATCACACCCATCTGTTTGTATGAGAAGATTGTAGTGACAATTGGAACAGAGAGAGGGGCTGTTAACCACAAGTCCCCCGGATCTGTCTTGGACTTGACCATGAAATCCTAACTGGAAAAAATCTGACAAGCCTGTCTCAGCTTGACACTCCCAAAACGGATCATCAAGTGTTCCCATGAGTACCGTGTACAACAGCAGAGTGGAAAATATAAATTGTCAATACAGCTAAATGGCCTAACGGCTCAGTTAATTTGTGTGATGAATGAGAGAAGTGAATAGCAACGGGTGAAAGTGGCTGTCACACTTGTGGTGCTAAACAGGGGTGTCTCTCCCAGAGACCCGCACTTGAGCGCAATCAAGAGGCTTGAACTCACGTTAGATTCTTACTGAAAGCGCTTTATTATGGCACTCCAACCATGGCTGTTTTTTTGCAGTGTGCCTTGCCGGTGAAAAGATAATGGTGCTTTGCTCTCCAAGTGGAGTACCGCAAGGTGGTGCTTCAGTTTTCACACACTAATCCCTGTCTGAAGCATGATATCCTCTCACACACCTGACCCATTTGTCTCTGTCTCCATGTTGGCCTATCCTTTGCCATGTCTCCCTGTCATTGTCTCTCTGTGGCTCTGAAGCAGTTTGTCTGACTGTTACACTTAAGCAGTAAATGACAGGAGAGGATTTCCGCTCCCAATAATCTTCTACCAAACAGCCTCAAGTGACAGAAAAGTATTCACACGTTTCTACATTTTGCTGTGTTACAAGGTGGGATTAAAATGGAGTTGTCTTTTTTTTGTCAACAATCTACACAAAATACTCATGTCAAAGTGGAAGAAAAATTCTGACATTTGTAGAAAATGTATGAAAAATAAAATACTAATATATCTTGATTACATAAGTATTCACACCCCTGAGTCAATACATGTTAGAATTACCTTGGGCAGCGATTACAGCTGTGAGTCTTTCTGGGTAAGTCTCTAAGATCTTTGCACACCTGAATTGTACAATATTTGCACATAATCCTTTTTAAAAATGTTCAAGGTCTGTCAAGTTAGTTGTTGATCATTGCTAGACAGCCATTTTCAGTCTTGCCAAAGATTTTCAAGACGATTTAAGTCAAATCTGTAACTAGGCCACTGAGGAACATTCAATGTTTTCTTGGTAAGCAACTTCAGTGTATATTTGGCCTTGTGTTTTAGCTTGTTGTCCTGCTGAAAGGGGAATTTGTCTCCCAGTGTCTGTTGGAAAGCAGACTGAACCAGGTTTTCCTCTAGGACTTTGCCTGTGCTTGGCTCTATTCCTTGCCGATGACAAGCATACCCATAACATGATGCTTGAAAATACTAAGAGTGGTACTCAGCGATGTGTTGCATTTGCCCCAAACATAACACTTTCTATTCAGGACATAGTTCATTTTCTGTACAGGCTCCTTTCTATTCACTCTGTCATTTAGGTTAGTATTGTGGAGTAACTACAATGTTGTTCATCCATCCTCAGTTTTTGACCATCACAGCCATTAAGCTCTGTTTTAAAGTAGCCATTGGCCTCATGATGAAATCCCTGAGCGGTTTTCTTCCTCTCCGACAACTGAGTTAGGAAGGACACCTGTATCTTTGTAATGACTGGGTGTATTGATAATTAATAACTTCACCATGCTCAAAGGGATATACAATGTCTGCTTTTTTATTTTTACCCATAGGTGCTCTTCTTTGCGAGAATTTGGAAAACCAAGGCATTGGTTGAATCTGTGTTTGAAATTCACTGCTCGACTGAGGGACCTTACAGGTAATCATATGTGTTTAGCCTTATTTAGCCTTGCCATAACAAAGGGGTTGAATGCTTATTATTTCAGCTTTTCATTTTTAATTAATTAGCTAAATTTTCTAAAAACATAATTCCACTTTGACATTATGACATTATTATGTGTAGGCCAGTGAAACCAAATCTCAATTTAATCAATTTTATATTCAGGCTGTACAACAGAAATGTGAAAAAAAGTCAGGGGATGTGAATACTTTCTGAAGATACTGTATGTACATGAAACGTTACTCTTAAAGAGCTTGAACAGAGTTGATAGCTTACCGGCTGTAGCTTATTAATGTCTCTAGATATCAATTTTCATCAATGACTCTTTTGGATGAATGCATCTCCATGTTATGTGCAGATAATCCATCCCTGAGCCTACCTACCGATCAGCAGCGAGACATGCATCATTATCTGTTTTGTCTTCTCATGATGCTGGAAAGAGTTTTGCTCTGCAGCTTGTGGTGTAAAGCTATTGTGGCTGTTTCTATATTTAGGCAGCATTCTTCCTACGCATTTTCAGTGTTGGTTGTTAAGTAAGAAAAATCAAATGGCGTGCTGGGAGGGGAGAGCAGGGAGGAAGGGGGAGATCAAAGCAAATCAGCTGGGCTGCTTCGTTTGACCTGGCAACCGCTGTGTCTGTCAGAGGCCTAGGAGACGACCGGGGAGAATACAAATCAGCTGGGCTGCTTCGTTTGACCTGGCAACCGCTGTGTCTGTCAGAGGCCTAGGAGACGACCGGGGAGAATACAAATCAGCTGGGCTGCTTCGTTTGACCTGGCAACCGCTGTGTCTGTAAGAGGCCTAGGAGACGACCGGGGAGAATACAAATCAGCTGGGCTGCTTCGTTTGACCTGGCAACCGCTGTGTCTGTCAGAGGCCTAGGAGACGACCGGGAGAATACAAATCAGCTGGGCTGCTGCTTTGACCTGGCAACCGCTGTGTCTGACCTGGCAAGAATACAAATCGCTGTGTCTGTGTGTCTGTCAGAGGCCTAGGAGACGACCGGGAGAATACAAATCAGCTGGGCTGCTTCGTTTGACCTGGCAACCGCTGTGTCTGTCAGAGGCCTAGAGCTGGGCTGCTTCGTTTGACCTGGCAACCGGGTCTGTCAGAGGCCTAGGAGACACCGGGGAGAATAAAATCAGCTGGGCTGCTTCGTTTGACCTGGCAACCGCTGTGTCTGTCAGAGGCCTAGGAGACGACCGGGAGAATACAAATCAGCTGGGCTGCTTCGTTTGACCTGGCAACCGCTGTGTCTGTCAGAGGCCTAGGAGACGACCGGGGGGAGAATACAAATCAGCTGGGCTGCTTCGTTTGACCTGGCAACCGCTGTGTCTGTCAGAGGCCTAGGAGACGACCGGGGAGAATACAAATCAGCTGGGCTGCTTCGTTTGACCTGGCAACCGCTGTGTCTGTCAGAGGCCTAGGAGACGACCGGGAGAATACAAATCAGCTGGGCTGCTTCGTTTGACCTGGCAACCGCTGTGTCTGTCAGAGGCCTAGGAGACGACCGGGAGAATACAAATCAGCTGGGCTGCTTCGTTTGACCTGGCAACCGCTGTGTCTGTACAGAGGCCTAGGAGACGACCGGGAGAATACAAATCAGCTGGGCTGCTTCGTTTGACCTGGCAACCGCTGTGTCTGTCAGAGGCCTAGGAGACGACCGGGGGAGAATACAAATCAGCTGGGCTGCTTCGTTTGACCTGGCAACCGCTGTGTCTGTCAGAGGCCTAGGAGACGACCGGGGAGAATACAAATCAGCTGGGCTGCTTCGTTTGACCTGGCAACCGCTGTGGAGACGACCGGGGAGAATACAAATCAGCTGGGCTGTGGCAGAGGCTGTCAGAGGCCTAGGAGACGACCGGGGAGAATACAAATCAGCTGGGCTGCTTCGTTTGACCTGGCAACCGCTGTGTCTGTCAGAGGCCTAGGAGACGACCGGGAGAATACAAATCAGCTGGGCTGCTTCGTTTGACCTGGCAACCGCTGTGTCTGTCAGAGGCCTAGGAGACGACCGGGGAGAATACAAATCAGCTGGGCTGCTTCGTTTGACCTGGCAACCGCTGTGTCTGTCAGAGGCCTAGGAGACGACCGGGGAGAATACAAATCAGCTGGGCTGCTTCGTTTGACCTGGCAACCGCTGTGTCTGTCAGAGGCCTAGGAGACGACCGGGGAGAATACAAATCAGCTGGGCTGCTTCGTTTGACCTGGCAACCGCTGTGTCTGTCAGAGGCCTAGGAGACGACCGGGGAGAATACAAATCAGCTGGGCTGCTTCGTTTGACCTGGCAACCGCTGTGTCTGTCAGAGGCCTAGGAGACGACCGGGGAGAATACAAATCAGCTGGGCTGCTTCGTTTGACCTGGCAACCGCTGTGTCTGTCAGAGGCCTAGGAGACGACCGGGGAGAATATGGCTTTCACCACAGAAGACACACAAGCAAATGATTGCAGCAATAACCACCTTATTTCTGTTTCCTATTTTACTATTGGTAAAGCAAACTGTGTAATCCAGCAGTCAGCTTGCATGGTGTGGAAATCGTGGTGGTTTTAGCCCAGCAGGCAGCCTTTGAGCTATTCTTAAACATATTGAGGATGCAGCGTTGCTCTTTGTCTGCTAATTCTGAGGTCTGCAGTATTTGTGTAATAGGAAAGGAGGATTTGCATGAAATGGCTCCTCAATGTATGGAGGGCTGTATGGGCTCTCGAGTGGTGCAGCGGTCTAAGGCACTGCATCTCAGTGCTAGAGGCGTCACTACAGACCCTGGTTCGATCCCAGGCTGTATCAAAACCGGCCATGATTGGGAGTCCCATAGGGCGCTGCAATTAGCCCAGCGTTGTACTGGTTAGGGGAGGGTTTGGCCCGGGTTTGGCCGTCATTGTAAAATAAGACTTTGTTGTTAACTGACTTGCCTAGTTAAATAAAGGGTGAATACATTTTAAAATGGGCTGCAAGGGGTTTCTTTGCCCTACACGCTTCCTTCCTTTCTTTTATCCTTCCTTCCTTGAAGTGGAAACCTGATATGACATTATTAGATTTGGTGAGAGCATTCATTATTTCCAGATCGCATGTATTATATTTGGAGAGCAGTTGCTCCTATACCTGTGCAATAACACTGTAGTTGCGTTGTAATTGCTTACTAACAGCCTTTAGAGATATTATTACTCACGTGCACTAAGGAACAGTCCCTGTTCCTCGTTCTTGTGAGAAGGGTTTTATATATGTTTCTCAATTGAATTCAGTTTAATCTCAATTCCAAAATTCTGTGCAGCACAAAAGAGAATTAGGAGGCCCGATTTAGAGAATGATACAACACCAACTCAAACTCTGACTCTAAGTTCTATGGGAATTGCCTGGTTAGATAATAATGCATGTTTGGTTTCAAGTGTAACTCAGGGGAAGACAGTCATTAGCCCGCCCCCGTGCTGTTCTAACTCACTCATGTCAATGTGTAGCCCATAACACTGCACAATGATCTTCGAATTGATGTGATGAGGCTACAATTGATTCAGGGGCTTGATGCAAATGCAATCCCTAGGTTGTGCTATTGTGTTGTATTTCCTGAGACGCCTACATGTAGCCCATGCCAGGAGATAACATGCAAAAACCTCTCCGGCACTCTAGTATCAGGCATTTGAGAAATGGCTCCCAGAATAGAGCTGTGTGCCACTGACTGGTGTAGGTTATCATACTGCAGTTCTAGATACCTGCACTTACAGTACATCACTTTTAATGATATTGTGTCTTTCTCTATACTGTACACACTCTTAACTGCACAGACCTTTTAAGAACTGTTAAGAAGTGTGTGTACATGACGTTTTCAATGTGTGTGTGTGTGTGTGTGTGTGTGTGTGTGTGTGTGTGTGTGTGTGTGTGTGTGTGTGTGTGTGTGTGTGTGTGTGTGTGTGTAGTCCATGCGTTGGCCAGGGTTGTGTTGTAGGGGAGCTGGGGCGGTGGCTGGAGCAGGCCAGGGACTGACCTACAACATAAGGACAGAGGATTAGTGACAGCAGCCAGTCCCCCATCCCCTTCCCCTCTCTGTGGGGTCAGTCAGCCCAAGTGATGACAGAGAAGGGGTCAGCGCAGCGGGCCATTGTCTCTGATAGTCACCCAGGGCGATGGGCGCTCAGGCCTGTCACATAGCCCTCGTGTCACGTGACCCTCCCTCCCTGCCCCACCCGTAACTGTGCCTCTGTCCATCGTGTCAACATGGTGTTGGACGTGGGTGATTTGTGGCACCTTCATTTTATTACCTGGGGGCTGCTTAATATGCGGCAACACGTTACAGCTGTTTGTTAACATTTAAGGCCCAATACAAAGGCCTTAATGTTCCATGATCATTATCTCCCAGATCACAGTGCTGCGTCTACTCTGAGCCCAGTGCACACGGTGACACTGACTGGGCGCCCACATTTTATTAACACCACCATGGACAGCATGGGGCCAGCAGATAAGGACAGATGAGGCTATAAGTGTAAAGACAATCCACAACAAAGCTTTCACATGGTCCTGTGTGCTTCATGGTGATACTATTGTGTCCTGATGTGTTCTTGTGCCTCCTTCAGTTATAAAGACAGATACAACAAAAACATGTTGGAAGAGACACAATTAAACACTTACACATTTATTTTGCATCTTTAAAATGTCTGGCTTCTGGGGGGGAAGATTCTGAACACTGACCACAGACGGTAGATGCCTTAACTGCTGTACAGTTCTGAGGGAACCAAGGGATAATGATACGTAATACAGGTAACAATAGAAATGGCTACGAGTCGTGGAAGTCTTCTTTTACCACCGATGACTCCAAATGTTTTAGCTCTGAGAAATCTGTTGTTACCTTCTCAATAGTCTAAGTTCTGTTTTCCGGGGGGGGAATAAATATTGCACAATTCTCCTGCAGAGAAGCATTGATGTCATTGGCAAAGGCATCGACGTAAGGCTGTCATCCAACTTGTATTAGAGTACAAGACGGTTTAGCTGAATTTGGAGGAAACAAGTGGAACAGTAGGACCTGTGTTCAGACCGGTGTTCTGGTGTCTTTCTGGCTGCTCTCTGGTGATTTGGTTCATATTGGCTGTCACTCTTCTCCTCAAGGCACTAAAGCATTTCCATGGTGTTGTTTATCTCCATTTTCAGACTAACAGGTGGGATCTGGGGCTAGTCAGACCACCTCATCCCCCACCAGAGTCCATCCTCCTTGACTGATCACAAGACTGACTGGAGAATCTGTCTCTAAATCTAACTGGTACATTTTGAATCCCAATAAGTTACTCAGTAATACAACCCTATTTGAACATATATCTGTAGAATGGTGCAACGCTACTCCAGATTTTTGTCTTTCTATAGGAATTGAGCTGTTATTCAGTTGTTACCTAAAAATCTAATCGCATGAAACTGCAGTTGTCTCTAGTCTGAGGTGTAATTTTAATGGATATTGCACGTTGATGTGTACTGTCTGACCCTCTGTGTTTCATGTCTATGGGAAAATCCCACTCTACAAAATGCTGCTGACGACTCTGGAGTGAGGTTGCTAGGTAACATGACGTCACTCTTGCACCAGTGTATTGTTCACTGTGCTGCCTGCGTGATCCCCATCTACCTGTGTGTGGGTGAATGTGTGGTGCTCGTGACAGGTATCTCTGGTGCCCAACTACACAACGTCATGTTCCACAATGAGCCTGCTGTCTCTGCAACTCACAGTTGAACGAATAGAAGGGAAACCGTGAATAAAATATATGACTCGGTATTCCAACCGGCAACTTTTTGGTTACTGGCCCAACACTTTAACTGCTAGGCTACCTGCCGCCCTACTCACTCCTGTACTACAGTTGTACCTCATGTTTCATGACAGTTCAAGCTATACTGAGAGAAGTGCTGACCGAAGTCTACTTAATAATGCAGTCTCATTCCTGCTCTGTGGAAAAGTAATATTGAGCTTAAAAATGAAAGGAAGACTCACAGATACAATAAAGAGAGCTAGTTGTCGGGAAGAAGAAGCTTACTGGCTATCTTGTCAACCCACAGCATGAGCTCTTCTAATTGGCTAACCTCGAAGGTCAAATGCTTGCACCTAGAACAATGGTCACAGTCCAGATACATGGTTCAGTATACAAAGTTGAATGGGCATAGTAACATATATGAATAGGGTTCCCTTTAAGCAGTCCTGTCAGACAGTCTGTATTTGAAGTGATTCAGTAAAATACTATTATCTTCACTGGTCATGGTACTATTGAGGCTTCAATGAGTCTAGTCACAAAGAATATCCTGCTTCCCATTCATATATGGCCTTCTGTCTCTCAGGCACCCTTTGCGGTGCCTGAGTTCGTTGCTTCTAAAGATCATATCAAGTTCTCTTCAAGTCAACTCCCCTTACCACTGTAACGGCTGGTGGAAGAAGGTGAGGACCAAAGCGCAGCGTGGTTTGTGTTCATGATTCTATTTATTTAAACTCAGAACACAAAATAACAAAGAGAATGAAACAAAACCGAAACAGTTCTGTAAGGTGACGAAAAACGCTAAACAGAAAATAATCACCCACAAAACACAGGTGGGAAAAGGCTACCTAAGTATGATTCTCAATCAGAGACAACGAACGGCACCTGCCTCTGATTGAGAACCATAACAGGCCAAACACAAAACCACAAAATAGAAAAAATAAATTAGACTACCCACCCCAACTCACGCCCTGACCAACCAAAACAAAGACATAACAAAATAACTAATGTCAGAACGTGACAACCACACTTTTTCAGTTCATTGAAATACCAAATAGGCCGGGTTTCTTTCTCCCAGTCACACAACCAGGGCAAGAATGGAAATTGAGCTTATTGAGGAGGGCAATCTTTGCACTCAGTACAATTTAGAGCTTGGCAATTGGCAGCCGATGAGCTGGAGTGGTCTATGGAGAGCCCCTTGGCCCGGGGTGAGGTGTTAATATGTGCCTCGTCCTCACCAACACCTGATCTGACCCCTCCTTAGGTCCTCATCCAGATGCCCTCTCTCCTTTTCTTTCTTCATCTATGCTCTCTCGGTCTCTCTCCCACTATACTCTCTCTTCCTCTATGCTATCTCTCTCTTCCTCTATGCTCTCTCTCTCTCTTCCTCTATGCTCTCTCTCTCTTCCTCTATGCTCTCTCTCTCTATTCCTCTATGTTCTCTCTCTCTTCCTCTATGCTCTCTCTCTCTCTCTTCCTCTATGCTCTCTCTCTCTCTTCCTCAATGCTCTCTCTCTCCCTCTATGCTCTCTCTCTCCCGCTATGCTCTCTCTCTCTCTCTCTCTCTCTCTCTCTCTTCCTCTATGCTCTCTCTCTCTCCCTCTATGCTCTCTCTCTCCCGCTATGCTATCTCTCTCTTCCTCTATGCTCTCTCTCTCTCTTCCTCTATGCTCTCTCTCTCTCTTCCTCTATGCTCTCTCTCTCCTGCTATGCTATCTCTCTCTCTTCCTCTATGCTCTCTCTCATTTACATTACATTTAAGTCATTTAGCAGACGCTCTTATCCAAAGCGACTTACAAATTGGTGCATACACCTTATGACAACCAGTGGAACAGCCACTTGCATCTAAATCTTGTTGGGGGGGAAGGGGGAGAGGGGGGGGGGTGAGAAGGATTACTTACCCTTACTTACCCTATCCTAGGTATTCCTTGAAGAGGTGGGGTTTCAGGTGTCTCCGGAAGGTGGTGATTGACTCCGCTGTCCTGGCGTCGTGAGGGAGTTTGTTCCACCATTGGGGGCCAGAGCAGCGAACAGTTTTGACTGGGCTGAGCGGGAACTGTACTTCCTCAGTGGTAGGGAGGCGAGCAGGCCAGAGGTGGATGAACGCAGTGCCCTTGTTTGGGTGTAGGGCCTGATCAGAGCCTGGAGGTACTGAGGTGCCGTTCCCCTCACAGCTCCGTGGCGAGCACCATGGTCTTGTAGCGGATGCGAGCTTCAACTGGAAGCCAGTGGAGAGAGCGGAGGAGCGGGGTGACGTGAGAGAACTTGGGAAGGTTGAACACCAGACGGGCTGCGGCGTTCTGGATGAGTTGTAGGGGTTTAATGGCACAGGCAGGGAGCCCAGCCAACAGCGAGTTGCAGTAATCAAGACGGGAGATGACAAGTGCCTGGATTAGGACCTGCGCCGCTTCCTGTGTGAGGCAGGGTCGTACTCTGCGGATGTTGTAGAGCATGAACCTACAGGAACGGGACACCGCCTTGATGTTAGTTGAGAACGTCAGGGTGTTGTCCAGGATCACGCCAAGGTTCTTAGCGCTCTGGGAGGAGGACACAATGGAGTTGTCAACCGTGATGGCGAGATCATGGAACGGGCAGTCCTTCCCCGGCAGGAAGAGGAGCTCCGTCTTGCTGAGGTTCAGCTTGAGGTGGTGATCCGTCATCCACACTGATATGTCTGCCAGACATGCAGAGATGCGATTCGCCACCTGGTCATCAGAAGGGGGAAAGGAGAAGATTAATTGTGTGTCGTCTGCATAGCAATGATAGGAGAGACCATGTGAGGTTATGACAGAGCCAAGTGACTTGGTGTATAGCGAGAATAAGAGAGGGCCTAGAACAGAGCCCTGGGGACACCAGTGGTGAGAGCGCGTGGTGAGGAGACAGATTCTCGCCACGCCACCTGGTAGGAGCGACCTGTCAGGTAGGACGCAATCCAAGCGTGGGCCGCGCCGGAGATGCCCAACTCGGAGAGGGTGGAGAGGAGGATCTGATGGTTCACAGTATCGAAGGCAGCCGATAGGTCTAGAAGGATGAGAGCAGAGGAGAGAGAGTTAGCTTTAGCAGTGCGGAGCGCCTCCGTGATACAGAGAAGAGCAGTCTCAGTTGAATGACTAGTCTTGAAACCTGACTGATTTGGATCAAGAAGGTCATTCTGAGAGAGATAGCGGTAGAGCTGGCCAAGGACGGCACGCTCAAGAGTTTTGGAGAGAAAAGAGAGAAGGGATACTGGTCTGTAGTTGTTGACATCGGAGGGATCGAGTGTAGGTTTTTTCAGAAGGGGTGCAACTCTCGCTCTCTTGAAGACGGGAGGGACGTAGCCAGCGGTCAGGGATGAGTTGATGAGCGAGGTGAGGTAAGGGAGAAGGTCTCCGGAAATGGTCTGGAGAAGAGAGGAGGGGATAGGGTCAAGCGGGCAGGTTGTTGGGCGGCCGGCCGTCACAAGACGCGAGATTTCATCTGGAGAGAGAGGGGAGAAAGAGGTCAGAGCATAGGGTAGGGCAGTGTGAGCAGAACCAGCGGTGTCGTTCGACTTAGCAAACGAGGATCGGATGTCATCGACCTTCTTTTCAAAATGGTTGACGAAGTCATCTGCAGAGAGGGAGGAGGGAGGGGGGGAGGATTCAGGAGGGAGGAGAAGGTGGCAAAGAGCTTCCTAGGGTTAGAGGCAGATGCTTGGAATTTAGAATGGTAGAAAGTGGCTTTAGCAGCAGAGACAGAGGAGGAAAATGTAGAGAGGAGGGAGTGAAAGGATGCCAGGTCCGCAGGGAGGCGAGTTTTCCTCCATTTCCGCTCGGCTGCCCGGAGCCCTGTTCTGTGAGCTCGCAATGAGTCGTCGAGCCACGGAGCGGGAGGGAGGACCGAGCCGGCCTGGAGGATAGGGGACATAGAGAGTCAAAGGATGCAGTAAGGGAGGAGAGGAGGGTTGAGGAGGCAGAATCAGGAGATAGGTTGGAGAAAGTTTGAGCAGAGGGAAGAGATGATAGGATGGAAGAGGAGAGAGTAGCGGGGGAGAGAGAGCGAAGGTTGGGACGGCGCGATACCATCCGAGTAGGGGCAGTGTGGGAAGTGTTGGATGAGAGCGAGAGGGAAAAGGATACAAGGTAGTGGTCGGAGACTTGGAGGGGAGTTGCAATGAGGTTAGTGGAAGAACAGCATCTAGTAAAGATGAGGTCAAGCGTATTGCCTGCCTTGTGAGTAGGGGGAAGGTGAGAGGGTGAGGTCAAAAGAGGAGAGGAGTGGAAAGAAGGAGGCAGAGAGGAATGAGTCAAAGGTAGACGTGGGGAGGTTAAAGTCGCCCAGAACTGTGAGAGGTGAGCCGTCCTCAGGAAAGGAGCTTATCAAGGCATCAAGCTCATTGATGAACTCTCCGAGGGAACCTGGAGGGCGATAAATGATAAGGATGTTAAGCTTGAAAGGGCTGGTAACTGTGACAGCATGGAATTCAAAGGAGGCAATAGACAGATGGGTAAGGGGAGAAAGACCACTTGGGAGAGATGAGGATCCCGGTGCCACCACCCCGCTGACCAGAAGCTCTCGGGGTGTGCGAGAACACGTGGGCGGACGAGGAGAGAGCAGTAGGAGTAGCAGTGTTATCTGTGGTGATCCATGTTTCCGTCAGTGCCAAGAAGTCAAGGGACTGGAGGGAGGCATAGGCTGAGATGAACTCTGCCTTGTTGGCCGCAGATCGGCAGTTCCAGAGGCTACCGGAGACCTGGAACTCCACGTGGGTCGTACGCGCTGGGACCACCAGATTAGGGTGGTCGCGGCCACGCGGTGTGGAGCGTTTGTATGGTCTGTGCAGAGAGGAGAGAACAGGGATAGACAGACACATAGTTGACAGGCTACAGAAAAGGCTACGCTAATGCAAGGAAATTGGAATGACAAGTGGACTACACGTCTCGAATGTTCAGAAAGTTAAGCTTACGTAGCAAGAATCTTATTGACTAAAATGATTAAAATGATACAGTACTGCTAAAGTAGGCTAGCTGGCAGTAGCTGCGTCTCTCTCTCTATGCTCCCTCTCTCTCTCTCTCTCTCTCTCTCTCTCTCTCTCTCTCTCTCTCCTACTGTCTCCTCTCGCCTGCAGTGGAGAGGCTTTTGTTAACCTCTGCCGCCGAGCCAAGCTGCCTCTTACATCCCAAGGCCACATTTTCTCTTGCCGAATAGTGTGGCTGAGCATGTTTCTGAGCGGTGTGTACTACAAGAGTGTGTGTGTGTGAGTGAATAAGCTAAAAAAAAAGGCATGTTTTGCTCATTGTTACTCCGGCTCTTGAGATGTGACTGGTGGGTAGAGTGGAGTGATACCTGGTGGTGCCATGCCGCGTGGTGCTGCTTGCAGCCAGCTGTAATGGACACTCAGATGGAAAGGGAGATAAGGAGACGGTATACGCTCAGTTGAGAAGGCCAGTGCAAACTAATACCATAGTGCTGTGAGATTTACTCATAGGACCACTGTATCTGGTAGTGGCCTGGGAAGGCTGGGACAGGGGGTGGAGCCTGCTGTGTCCTTATAATGTTGCTATATTAATGTCGTGGTAATGCTCTAGTTTAGAATTCTCTGCACAAGTTCTAAATCACACACCACTGTATGTTCAGACTGTTGTCATTAACTTAACAGGTCTCTCATCTCTTTTCTTTTTCCACTGTCATGTCCCATACAAAGACTTGATATCCCAGTGTTCATTTGCACAATCACCACCAGGGCAGCAGTGTCAGGTGTGCTGTTTGGATGGTACACAGCAGTGATGTATATCAGTACATCCGATATCAGGTGAGGGGGGGGCATGTCACTTGGAGGTGGGGCTTGGCATATCAGTGACGAAGGCTTCAGTCATTAAAGTGCTGATTAGCAGACACAGGTGGCGGAGGGCTGGGGGGGTGGCGGCAAGGTTGGGGTGTGTGTGTGTGTGTGTGTGTGTGTGTGTGTGTGTGTGTGTGTGTGTGTGTGTGTGTGTGTGAGTGAGTGAAAAGGGTGACTGGCTTTATGGTCAGCAGCTGCATGGTAACAGGGCGTGCTGTGCATCAGCGAGCCGCTCCCCTGGGCACTGGTGAAAGGGCCATCTCAGCTGGTGAGCCCTCCTCCCTGATGTCAGCAGCACAGGCCTCATCCTTTCTCCTCTCCCCTCAGGTTGCACTGCTCCCTGTGTCATCACCAGCCACCACAACACAGTGCTGCCACAACCTGTTCTCAGAGAGGGAGGGAAAAGGAGAGGGAGAGAACGAGAGGAGGAAAGACAAAGAGAAGGGGACAAGAGACGTAGAAAGACCGAGAGATAAGCAAGTTGGAGGGGGTTGTGAGGGGCAGATCCTCACCCCTAACTGCCGGTCTCTCAGTGTCCAGTCTGCCACTCTGCAACTTCCTCTCTGCAGAGATGGAAAATGAATCGTGGTAGCCAGCGCTCTGTTTGTTTGTAGAGGATCATGGTGGAGAGCTTTCACACATTCTGCAATGTAAGCGTCCTCCCTGTTTTTGTTTATTATGTGAACAGCCTATTATGTATTTCAATATAAAACATGGACCCCGCGGTCCTGACAGACAGATGAGGGGGGGGGGGGATTTCTTTATGTGAGGGTTGAGAGGCTGTCTGCTAGCCTCACTGTGAACTTTGTGTCTCCCAGGACTGTGATGTCACTGTTCTCCTGCTTTCAGCTGCTGCAATGTTCAAATGACACTTGGTTGCCATGCCAGCGGTGCAGACACCCTCATGAGAAGGCCAGCTCGCTGTTCCCTTCCATATAATAACAGCTATTTATATCTATTTGACAGCCCTGCTTTTCTGACTGCCTGTGTGGGAACATGGATGGTGGAGAAACGCCACGTTGTGGAATGAATAAATGTGTCTGCGTGATTGGAGTAATTTGTATCAGATTGGCCTCTCCTCATGTCCTGGGAGAAAGCTCCAGAAGAATGGTGTGTGTCTGTGTGTGTCTGGTGCTGGTTCATCTCCCCAGTGTTCTACCACAGTCCACACATAAAAGAGAACGGCACGCTCCCTCGTTGTCTCTGGGGCAGCCATGTTTGTTTTATAGGATTCATTTTTTTTGTCCTTGTCCAATATTTGACAAGGGGCTTTGCATCTGCTAAATCTCCAGCATAGAGCCCATGCTATAAACATGACTTGACATTGTCAGTGGCCATCTTATTCTGGCTTTCATTAACCAGTTAATATGTACACTGTCTGGTAGGTCTTCTGTTTAGTTAATCAGTTATGCAAGGAATAGTTATGGAAGTATGACGCACAAAGAATAATTCGGCATCATTTAATCAGAGCAAAAGGAATGATTAACATTTCAATGAATGTATCCCTGGTATTTAATGTTTACTATGTACTATTTCTGCAAAGAACGATTGTGCATTCACAGTTTGCATACCATCATTTCTGTAGTTATGTCCAATGGGCTCATGGCTTTTTTCAATTCACCTATATTTCCCTGTCACACTAAACTACACACTCGACAACACAGTGAAGAGTTGCAGGTATCCTGCAGGCCAGAACGGGTACTCTAAATCATCACACTAACCTGCCCCTCCTTTCTCTGTTGGTGCTTGTTTCTGTTTCCCCCTGCAGGTGAAGCTGATGAAGTACATTTGTAAGCAGCTGCAGTGTAAGCAGAAAGTGCCGGAGACAGAGAGGCCTCAGGCCTTGGACAGCTACCCACGGCTGGGGGACTGGCTGCGCACCGTCAACCTGAGACCTGAGCTCATAGAGGTAGGTTCTAGAAGTGTGCGTGTGTGTGTGTGTGTGCCACTGTCTGTCTGTCTGCATGTTGGTGCAAATGTAAGTATGTGTACAGGGCTTATTTTGTAATGACAGACTCTGATAAACCCATTCCTTTCTTTTCATAGAGCACTAATGTTTAGGTCTGATCAATTCTAGCAGTATTTTGCAATAAAATGTGTTGGTTGAATGCTGTATGGGGAATTACAGTGGGGCAAAAAAGTATTTAGTCAGCCACCAATTGTGCAAGTTCTCCCACTTAAAAAGATGAGAGAGGCCTGTAATTTTCATCATAGGTACACTTCAACTATGACAGACAAAATGAGAAGACAAATAATCCCTAAAATCACATTGTAGGATTTTTAATGAATTTATTTGCAAATGATGGTGGAAAATAAGTATTTGGTCAATAACAAAAGTTTATCTCAATACTTTGTTATATACCCTTTGTTGGCAATGACAGAGGTCAAACGTTTTCTGTAAGTCTTCACAAGGTTTTCACACACTGTTGCTAGTATTTTGGCCCATTCCTCCATGCAGATCCCCTCTAGGGCAGTGATGTTTTTGGGGCTGTTGCTGGGCAACACAGACTTTCAACTCCCTCCAAAGATTTTCTATGGGGTTGACATCTGGAGACTGGCTAGGCCACTCCAGAACCTTGATATGCTTCTTACGAAGCCACTCCTTCGTTGCCCGGGCGGTGTGTTTGTGATCATTGTCATGCTGAAAGACCCAGCCACGTTTCATCTTCAATGCCCTTGCTGATGGAAGGAGGTTTTCACTCAAAATCTCTCGATACATGGCCACCTTCATTCTTTCCTTTACACCGATCAGTCGTCCTGGTCCCTTTGCAGAAAAACAGCCCCAAAGCATGATGTTTCCACCCCCATGCTTCACAGTAGGTATGGTGTTTTTTTGGATGCAACTCAGCATTCTTTGTCCTCCAAACACGACGAGTTGAGTTTTTACCAAAAGTTCTATTTTGGTTTCATCTGACCAGATGACGTTCTCCCAATCTTCTTCTGGATCATCCAAATGCTCTCTAGCAAACTTCAGATGGGCCTGGACATGTACTGGCTTCGGCAGGGGGACACGTCTGGCACTGCAGGATTTGAGTCCCTGGCGGCGTAGTGTGTTACTGATGGTAGGCTTTGTTACTTTGGTCCCAGCTCTCTGCAGGTCATTCACTAGGTCCCCCCGTGTGGTTCTGGGATTTTTGCTCACCATTCTTGTGATCATTTTGACCCCACGGCGTGAGATCTTGCGTGGAGCCCCAGCTTGAGGGAGATTATCAGTGGTCTTCCATTTCCTAATAATTGCTCTCACAGTTGATTTCTTCAAACCAAGCTGCTTGCGTATTGCAGATTCAGTCTTCCCATCCTGGTGCAGGTCTTTTTTGTTTCTGGTGTCCTTTCTGGTGTCCTTTGACAGCTCTTTGGTCTTGGCCATAATGGAGTTTGGAGTGTGACTGTTTGAGGTTGTGGACAGGTGTCTTTTATACTGATAACAAGTTCAAACAGGTGCCATTAATACAGGTAATGAGTGGAGGACAGAGGAGCCTCTTAAGGAAGAAGTTACAGGTCTGTGAGAGCCAGAAATCTTACTTGTTTGTAGGTGACCAAATACTTATTTTCCACCATAATTTGCAAATAAATTCATAAAAAATCCTACAATGTGTTTTTCTGGATTTTTTTCTTGTCATTTTGTCTCTCATAGTTGAAGTGTACATATTGATGAAAATTACAGGCCTCTCTCATCTTTTTAAGTGGGAGAACTTGCACAATTGATGGCTGACTAAATACTTTTTTGCCCCACTGTACATGCCTAAATGTGACTCTTCATGTGAAAGGATTGTTTGTAAGGATAGCAAATGTAGACTATAGCCATCCAAGTCTCATGGGTTTGCAGCCTCATGGATCTTAAATCATGCAATTTAGTGTCCTAAGAAATTATACTGTTGTAACCAAGAGCAATTTCAAATGGCAGATGATGCATTTTTTTCTCAGTTTTGAAGCCACAAACCAAGAATGTTTAACACATTTCAGAGAACAGGCTGCTACTGTGTGTGACCTAGACACACCATTTTACAGTCCAATACAACAGTCTGAAATCCACTGCAGGAGCCCATACAGAGAGGCTAGACCCCTGTTGGCTGCTGCTCTGTGTCTGCATGTCCTCAGCTCTCATTAGGTCCCTCAGGCATGTGCTGTCCCAGCCAGCCAGGCTGGATACGAGCTACTAGCTAGGCTAGGCTGTAGCCTAGAAATGGCCAGGACTGGAGGGGACAGGTCAGGGGAGAGTGGTGCACTGTTGTCTACTTACTAGTGTTGTTTTGGCTGAGAGGTTCCCGTCACATTCCACACACTCTGGATGGACCCCAGATACGGCACCACCCCTAATCCATCGCACTCCCCCCAGCTCTCATCATTGCTCTATTTTTACTCATTGGCCAGTGAGTGATCTGTCTGTGCCCTATGAATCAATTTAGGAAATATAGACCTGTAAACACACAGCATATGAAGTTTGTATTCCAAACTTCACTTTTTGGAAGCTGTGCAATAGACAACTTTGCATGTCAAATTTGCTCTCATTCTGTGCTGTATGGTCCTGCCTGACAGAAATGCATACAGTAACATGTTTTTGATGTTGTAGCTATTGTAATCTGCTCGAAGGAAAACAATTTGGCTTAGACATCAACATTACTTTTTGGGGGGTCCAAGGTTCCTTAAAGGATTTTGTATCTTTAGCTGTTAGTTTTGCAATTAAGTCAAAGGGGCAATCACAGATTATCATGATATTTAGCCTCAAATCAAATATGGTGTCCAAAATCAAATATGGTGTCCAAAATCAAATTTGGCTGCCATAATAACATTTGATGGAGGTTAAATCACCTGTCAATAAGAATTTTTGCAACTGAGGCATTTTTTTCAGAATTGTGTACAACACTCATGCCTATAAAGACTGTTGGTGTGAATCAATTTTATTCTGAATCCAATAAGGCCAACATGATTACACTCTAACACATTCATCTGTATATAAGTAGCCCTTGTTCATTTTGATTGTGTTATTCTGTCATTAAAATGGTTCATAAGGCTTTTGATATATCAAGGACTATGAGTGGCACTGCCATACCTCTGTTGTGTTTGAATAGCCGACGCCAACTCATTTTTCAATGTGTGTTTTCATGTTTTAATCTCATTCACACACTTACAGCATGTCAACAATGGGAAATTCCACAAAATATAATAACAAGCGTTTCACGACCCGTGGTGGAAGAAGTAGTCATATGTTATACCTGAGTAAAGATGCCTTGATAGAAAATGACTCAGGTAAAAGTGAAAGTCACCCAGTAAAATATTACTTCAAATCAAAGTTTATTTGTCATGTGCACCGAATACAACACCTTACAGTGAAATGCTTACTTACAGGCTCTAACCAATGGTGCGGAAAGAAGAAAAAAAGGTGTGTGTGTGTGTGTGTGTGTGTGTGTGTGTGTGTGTGCGTGTGTGTGTGTGTGTGTGTGTGTGTGTGTGTGTGTGTGTGTGTGTGTGTAGGTACATAAAGAAATAAAACAACAGTAAAAAGACATTTGAAAATCTTTTTACTGTTTTATTTCTTTACTTAAATATTACTTGAGTAAAAGTATTTGGTTTTAAATTTACTTAAAAAGTAAAAGCATAAATCATTGCAAATTCTTCATATTAAGCAAACCAGACAGCACCATTTGTTGTGTTTTTTATTTCTTTACGGGTAGCCAGGGGCACACTCCAACACTCCGATATCATTTACAAAGCATTTGTGTTTAGTGAGTCCGCCAGATCAGAGACAGTAGGGATGACCAGGTTTGTTCTCTTGATAAGTGCATGAATTGGACCATTTTAACATCCTGCTAAGCATTCAAAATGTAACTAGTAGTTTTGGGTGTCAGGGAAAATATATGAAGTAAAAAGTACATTATTTTCTTTAGGAATATAGTAAAGCAAAAGTTGTCAAATATATATCGTCAAGTAGATGTACTGAAAACAACTACTTAAGTAGTGCTTCAAAGTATTTTTACTGAAGTACTTTACACTACTGTTCACGACACAAGGACACAATAGCGTAACCAAGTTACAGGAAGGCAACCGTAATACATTTGGCCGTGGTTGGTTGGCATTGATTACGGACTGGGGCAGGCCCATCAGGAGATGTGGAGAGTGACAGAACCTGTGAGGGTGACCTCGGGTTACTGAGATGTTAGTTAGAATGTAGCTAGGTCATAGGCTATGACTAAGAAGTGTTGGCTGTGAGGGATGAAGCACAGCTCCACACATATACAGTTGAAGTCGGAGGTTTACATACACAGGTTGGTTTTAACCACTCCCCAAATGTCTTGTTAACAAACTATAGTTTTGCCAAGTCGGTTAGGACATCTACTTTGTGCATGACACAAGTAATTTTTCAGTGAGTCAGAAGTTTACATACACTAAGTTGACTGTGCCTTTAAAAAGCTTGGAAAATTCCAGAAAATTATGTCATGGCTTTAGAAGCTTCTGATAGGCTAATTGACAAAATTTGAGTCAATTGGAGCTGTACCTGTGGATGTTTTTCAAGGCCTACCTTCAAACTCAGTGCCTCTTTGCTTGACATCATGGGAAAATCAAAAGAAATCAGCCAAGACCTCAGAAAAATAATTGTAGACCTCCACAAGTCTGATTCATCCTTGGGAGCAATTTCCAAATGCCTGAATGTACCACGTTCATCTGTACAAACAATAGTACGCAAGTATAAACACCATGGGACCACGCAGCCGTCATACCGCTCAGGAAGGAGATGTGTTCTGTCTCCTAGAGATGAATGTACCTTGGTGCAAAAAGTGCAAATCAATCCCAGAACACCTTGTGAAGATGCTGGAGGAAATAGGTACAAAAGTATTATTCCACAGTAAAATGAGTCCTATATCAACGTAACCTGAAAGGCCGCTCAGCAAGGAAGAAGCCACTGCTCCAAAACCACCATAAAAAAGCCAGACTACGGTTTGCAACTGCACATGGAGACAAAGATCGTACTTTTTGGGGAAAAGATTGTAGTTTTTGAAGAAATATCCTCTGGTCTGATGAAACAAAAATAGAACTGTTTGGCCATAATCACCATCGTTATGTTTGGAGGAAAAGGGGGTGTCTTGCAAGCCGAAGAACACGATCCCAACCGTGAAGCACGGGGTGGCAGCATCATGTTGTGGGGGTGCTTTGATGCAGGAGGGACTGGTGCACTTCACAAAATAGATGGCTTCATAAAAATAGATGGCATAATGAGGAGGAAAATGATGTGGATATATTGAAACAACATCTCAAGACATCAGTCAGGAAGTTAAATCTAGTTTGCAAATGGGTCTTCCAAATGGACAATGACCCCAAGCATACTTCCAAAGTTGTGGCAAAATGGCTAAAGAAGAACAAAGTCAAGGTATTGAAGTGGCCATCACAAAGCCCTGACATCAATCCCATGGAACATTTGTGGGGAGAACTGAAAAAGCATGTGCGAGCAAGGAGGCCTACAAACCTGACTCAGTTACACCAGCTCTGTCAGGAGGAATGGGACAAAATTCACCAACTTATTGTGGGAAGCTTGTGGAAGGCTGCCCGAAATGTTTGACCCAAGTTAAACAATTTAAAGGCAATGCTACAAAATACTAGTTGAGTGTATGTAAACTTCTGACCCACTGGGAATGTAATGAAAGAAATAAAAGCTGAAGAAATCATTCTCTCTACTATTATTCTGACATTTCACCTTCTTAAAATAAAGTGGTGATCCTAACTGACTTAAGACAGGGAATGTTTACTTGGATTAAATGTAAAATAGTGAAAAACTGAGTTTTAATGTATTTGGCTATGGTGTATGTACATTTCCGACTTCAACTGTACATCTGAAGATGATCCCTGGGCTTTGATGGGCAGTTAAAGGGTTGCAGAGGAGGTGGAGCTGATCAAGCATGGTGCACGAAGACCACTACTGTATCTCACAGTCAATCCCCGGCCAGCATAAATGATCACATACAGCAAGTTTTACCATCCTAAGGTGTCTCTTGTTTGCCATAAATGTCCTTATATGGATGTTGTGATTGCTGCAGTTTCCCAGACCAATGCATGAGTCACCTCAGCATGAGAGCTCATTCTTCACATAAGTCCAGTTCAGGTGTCACATGGGCTGGCCAGCCATGGTTGGTAGCCAAATGGGTACATATGAGGACAATGCACACCATCAATTTCCAGACGGCATATTAACTGTTGAATGGCCTCCTGACGTGACAGTCCAGTTTCCTGGTGTCTTTGTCTCTAGTAACTGCCTGAGTGGAGGACTGATGGTGGAGTGGGCCTATCAAGGACAGTTCTGGAAGATTCAGGGTGGCATTGACTTTGGAGAGGTGCAATTCCTATGACATGTGAAGAGCCTATAAGTTGATAGCATTTCTTGTCAATGAGTGTCAGGTTGTGTTGGTTCATTATAATGAACTCCTGCCTTATGCACTTGTGTGGTTGCATTCACCCTTACACCATAACTATCACCCAGTCAAAATATACAGAAACCACTGGGCAGACAAGCAGGATGGTGGACATGATTGTCTGGAAGAAGCAATGTGCCAGCTCCATCCAAACAGGATAAAAGTGCACCGGAACAATCCAATGTTCACCTGGTGCGAGAGAGGTTTTTATGGTTATCAGAACTTCACGCCAGGGTAATAAGTCTTTACTTAAGTGTTTCTAAAATTCCGTATGGGAAAAATGAATGGTGTATTAACGATTGGAACCATTTCCCTGTTTGCATACTAGGTTTTATGGGTATTATGACACCTCCACTGTGAGGCTCTACAGCCACTACATCAAAAACATGTGTAACAGTATGCATTTTTGTCAGGCTAGACCATACAGCACTGAATGAGAGCAAATTTGACTTGAAAACTACCAAAAACTACCAAAAATGTACATTTACACGAGTCATAAAAATTAACCGTTGATATTTCTGCCTATTGTATCTGTGTATTTACAGGTCTAAATGTCTAAAATGTAAGATATTCTAAAGCTGTTTGTTTGTGTAGGTAGTGCAGACAATTGACTTCTCTTATTCCAAATTATTGTGTGCCCCCCCCAAATTTAACCACTTTTGCAGTAAAAAGTATTTGTATACGATCATTGATTTATTTTTGGAAGACCTTAGAGATCTGGAAAAGCATGGTTGCACTTGTTATACAACAGGTATCTCAAAAGCTAAATCCCTTTTTGAAGATTGGCCACTAGCCTAACAAGCAAGGCTTTACATCATGTTACATAACCAGCCAATCGGTGGATATCAAGTTGGGAGCCTCTTGCAGGTCTGCGTGTATCTTATGGTCTTAATTGAAAGTAATGCCAAATACCTCATTGTGACAGTGCTCCTGGACGCCATCCAACTGGGTGAGCCTGCTTCTGCACGTCAATGTAACCCAGACCCAACATATCCGAGAACTGCAAATGGTTTTTGTTACATGGAAAAGGAGTATTTTCTTGTCTTAGATACAGAATTTCCAAAAATATCTTCTTAGCTTGTTGAGGCTGGTGAGACAATGGTTTTAGCTCTGTAAGGTTACAGGGTTCATTCCCATCCACACAATGTGCTTCAGGCCAGCAGGGGCTCCTCCTGACTCTGTGATCACACCTGTGTTGAACTTGAGGGTTAGACCTGGCCAGTGAGTCACAGACCCTGGAGTAGCCAGGCTGACATCAGCACTTTATGGGGAGAAGGCGGACTGTAGCCCGCTGTAGTCACACCCACATACTTACCCCAACCCAGCCAGGTCCTCAGTATCACCTCTTCTCTCTGTGTCTCTGGCTACCTCACAGACTGACTGAGCTGTGTAGCTAGACCTGTACTGGAGGCAGGGAGAGGGGGAGGGAGAGGAGGAAGGGAGAGGGGGAGGGAGAGGAGGAAGGGGGAGGGAGAGGTGGGAGGGAGAGGAGGCAGGGAGAGGAGGAAGGGAGGGAGGGGCAGGGAAGGATGAGCCAATGGCTTGGCTAAGAGGGAGGGAGAGATGCCTGGATAGTGGGGTTATTCGTGGTGTGTGACTTGAGGGTTGTGGAAGTAGTGGACTCCTCTCGCTGGAATGAGTAGATCTCTTCATCTACAGTTTGTTAACTCTTCCACATGGTATGTAAACAAAGCTACAGCTCAATAATTCAGTAAGTATATTTAAAATCAAACGTGTTTTAATCCGGTTGTAATTTTATTTATTTTCTGGAGGCAGAATTTTTTTAAACTAAAATGGTACAGAAACAACATGGCTTTTCCTGCTGTTATGACCTTCATGCCATCTTAAAGCATCCAATTTTCAGCGGTGTGCCACTATGTTTTACTCATTGGACATTGTCATTTCACACAGCTGTTTGGGTTTTGACTGCGCATGTCCAATCCCAGGACTGTGTTGGGCAGCCTGCAGAGTGTTGGGTTTTGACTGCGCATGTCCAATCCCAGGACTGTGTTGGGCAGCCTGCAGAGTGTTGGGTTTTGACTGCGCATGTCCAATCCCAGGACTGTGTTGGGCAGCCTGCAGAGTGTTGGGTTTTGACTGCGCATGTCCAATCCCAGGACTGTGTTGGGCAGCCTGCAGAGTGTTGGGTTTTGACTGCGCATGTCCAATCCCAGGACTGTGTTGGGCAGCCTGCAGAGTGTTGGGTTTTGACTGCGCATGTCCAATCCCAGGACTGTGTTGGGCAGCCTGCAGAGTGTTGGGTTTTGACTGCGCATGTCCAATCCCAGGACTGTGTTGGGCAGCCTGCAGAGTGTTGGGTTTTGACTGCGCATGTCCAATCCCAGGACTGTGTTGGGCAGCCTGCAGAGTGTTGGGTTTTGACTGCGCATGTCCAATCCCAGGACTGTGTTGGGCAGCCTGCAGAGTGTTGGGTTTTGACTGCGCATGTCCAATCCCAGGACTGTGTTGGGCAGCCTGCAGAGTGTTGTTTGACTGCGCATGTCCAATCCCAGGACTGTGTTGGGCAGCCTGCAGAGTGTTGGGTTTTGACTGCGCATGTCCAATCCCAGGACTGTGTTGGGCAGCCTGCAGAGTGTTGGGTTTTGACTGCGCATGTCCAATCCCAGGACTGTGTTGGGCAGCCTGCAGAGTGTTGGGTTTTGACTGCGCATGTCCAATCCCAGGACTGTGTTGGGCAGCCTGCAGAGTGTTGGGTTTTGACTGCGCATGTCCAATCCCAGGACTGTGTTGGGCAGCCTGCAGAGTGTTGGGTTTTGACTGCGCATGTCCAATCCCAGGACTGTGTTGGGCAGCCTGCAGAGTGTTGGGTTTTGACTGCGCATGTCCAATCCCAGGACTGTGTTGGGCAGCCTGCAGAGTGTTGGGTTTTGACTGCGCATGTCCAATCCCAGGACTGTGTTGGGCAGCCTGCAGAGTGTTGGGTTTTGACTGCGCATGTCCAATCCCAGGACTGTGTTGGGCAGCCTGCAGAGTGTTGGGTTTTGACTGCGCATGTCCAATCCCAGGACTGTGTTGGGCAGCCTGCAGAGTGTTGGGTTTTGACTGCGCATGTCCAATCCCAGGACTGTGTTGGGCAGCCTGCAGAGTGTTGGGTTTTGACTGCGCATGTCCAATCCCAGGACTGTGTTGGGCAGCCTGCAGAGTGTTGGGTTTTGACTGCGCATGTCCAATCCCAGGACTGTGTTGGGCAGCCTGCAGAGTGTTGGGTTTTGACTGCGCATGTCCAATCCCAGGACTGTGTTGGGCAGCCTGCAGAGTGTTGGGTTTTGACTGCGCATGTCCAATCCCAGGACTGTGTTGGGCAGCCTGCAGAGTGTTGGGTTTTGACTGCGCATGTCCAATCCCAGGACTGTGTTGGGCAGCCTGCAGAGTGTTGGGTTTTGACTGCGCATGTCCAATCCCAGGACTGTGTTGGGCAGCCTGCAGAGTGTTGGGTTTTGACTGCGCATGTCCAATCCCAGGACTGTGTTGGGCAGCCTGCAGAGTGTTGGGTTTTGACTGCGCATGTCCAATCCCAGGACTGTGTTGGGCAGCCTGCAGAGTGTTGGGTTTTGACTGCGCATGTCCAATCCCAGGACTGTGTTGGGCAGCCTGCAGAGTGTTGGGTTTTGACTGCGCATGTCCAATCCCAGGACTGTGTTGGGCAGACTGCAGAGTGTTGGGTTTTGACTGCGCATGTCCAATCCCAGGACTGTGTTGGGCAGCCTGCAGAGTGTTGGGTTTTGACTGCGCATGTCCAATCCCAGGACTGTGTTGGGCAGAGTGTTGGGTTTGTTTGTTTAGATGAATGTTTCCTGATGGTTTGTGCCGGTGGTGATCCTGAAGCACGAGACCCGGCTGTTTTAGTGAATCTCTTCTCATTGTCATGTCTCCTGGTTGCACCTAACTGTGTTGGTTGTGTTTGTGCACATGCTCACGGCTTGTCCTGAGGACATTGTTATTGGTTACAGCTCACCTTTGAGACATAGGGTGGTTCGGGGAGTCGGAAGTGGCTGGTAAAATAGGCTGTAATATAGAGGGTAGTCAACCCATAGATGAAGGGACAAAGGTATGTCTGAAGTACGGGCATAACAACTCATGTTAGACAGCGTAATGTATATCCAGGTACACACTTTTAGAATGACACACTTCAAGAAGGTAACTGAAAGTCCTAAACCAATACAGGCTACTACTCACAGGCTTGTGAATCATTTCAATTCCGAAACTATTGCTACAATAGTTATGTTCTATTGACCATGGAATATATTTTCTCACCATTTTGCATTCTTTTCTCATTTGTGTGGTGGATTTGAGTGCGCACAAGTAGACTGTGAGTGATGCACAGAGAAACTACTGGGAAGGGATGGTGTGTACTGTTTGTGACACAAACACAGTCACTCTGCTATGCCACCACCAACTAATGGAATCAAATCGCTCTGTCTATTTCTAGCCAGAAGTTGGAGCGTTTGTTCAAAGACCGAGTTTATTTGCTCTCCTCTAGGTGGAAGGACCCAGGGGGCTTTGGCCAGTCGTCAGTCAGTCAGTCTGTACTTGCTGGTCTCTGCTCCTGTTCTGGCCTGTCCTGTCCTGCTCTGTTGATATATCTGGAGATAGATGTCTGTCTGTGCTGGCTGGCTTTGGTTGATGAGAATGAACAACGATCACCTCTTGTGTCTAGCATAGGCGAGTTGGATACTAGCATACTAGTGTAAGATGGATACGTCTGCCTCCCGAGTGCAGTGGTCTAAGGCACTGCATCGTAGTGCTCGCTGTGCCACTAGAGATTCTGGGTTCTAGTCCAGGCTCTGTCGCAGCCGGCCGAGACCGGAAGATCCATGGGGCGGCACACAATTGGCCCAGCGGCAGGGATGTCCTTGTCCCATCGCGCACTAGTGACTCCTGTGGCGGGCCGGGTGCATTGCACACTGACACGGTCACCAGGTGTACGTTGTTTCCTTTGACACATTGGTGCGGCAGGCTTTTGGGTTAAATGGGCACTGTGTCAAGAAGCAGTTTGGCTTCGCCTCTCCTGATCTTGGCCTCTCCCGAGTCCGTACTGGACTTGCAGATATTCTGGGTTGAGACAAGACTGTAACTACCAATTGGATACCACGAAATTGGGGAGAAAAAGGGGTATACATTTTTAATTTATTTAAAAAATGATCCGTGGTTATGTTGTATTTATCTGTGCTCTATCACGTTGTACTGTATGGAGAGGTCCGACTGGATAGTGTGTGGTGGTACTGATCACTCATCTCCTCCTGACCTTGTCTCTCTCTGTTCCTCTCGCCAGGCGGTGCCGGTGAAGCTGTCCTTGGATGCCTTGCTGCAGATGCCAGGTTCTCACGTGCGGGAGACCATGAGGAGACTGGGCTCCAGTTTAGAGGAGTGTTCCAGGCTCAGCGCTGCCCTCTCCTGCCTGAAGAGCGCCACTGAATCAGGTGGGTGTCTGGCTGGCAGGCAGGCTGTCTCTGTCTGTCCGTCCCTTGGAGAATCTGCCTGATCTGACCTGTCTCTGTGGAGTTTTACTGACTATTAGTCTCAGCGCCAGGCTGGTTCTGCTCTATTATCCCTGCCAGCAGCAGCAGGTTGCCACCCAGGGTAAGGTTAGGTTGTAGGACAAAGTACACTAGGTTAAAGGGTTGTGGGGTGGAATGTGCTAGTATGACTAACAGGTATGTAACCCTTTTCTGTGTCTCCCCTATAGATGGAGAGCTAAGAGAGGATGGGGGGCCCTGGTTCTCTGAGCCCACCCGGCGAGAAAGTGGCTCTCTGCTGCTGCCTCCCGACCAGCTGTTGGGAGGGATGGGGGGTCCAATGCGCCCCCACAGCCCCTCTCCTCTAGCTCGCCCCCCCCACCACCCCATCCACTCCCTCCACCCCCTGCACCTCCTGTGCCCATCCCCGGTCCTTCTCCGTGTCTACAATGCCTGGTCCCGAGGCCCACGGGGCATACGTTTACGCTGACACCCCCTTCACAGACCCCTTCCCCCTCTCTGCCGCCCGACAGGGGCAACTACACGGGCACACCTCCACCCCGCCCCTCACCCCGCCCTCCAAGAGACGCCACAGGCTGAAGCCCCCCTGCACCCCGCCGCCCCCCTCCCGCAAGGTTCTGCACCTTCTGCCCAACATCACCCTGACCCGCAGCAAGAGCCATGAGTCTCAGCTGGGGAACCGCATCGAGGAGCCGCCAACCAACAAGTAGGTCACTTCCTGTTCCCGTGCCCTAGGCTTTGTGTGTGACTTCCAGTCCTTTATGACCTAGAGTAATCATGGTCAGCCCCTTGTCGAGACATTTCTAAAAAATTATTTTGCGTGCGTGTGTGAGGTCATCGTGACCAGTGTTTGGGCAGTTTTCCACACTGCTCAAAATCTTGGAACAGGGTTGAATATAGGACACGCCTCCACCCTATTATGATGTTACAACTGGACGTTTAAGGGCAGGGCTTTTCACACACTTGTACTCACACACACACCACATCCTGCCTGCTGCTGCCTTAATGTGTATACGGCCAGAGCTAATCCCCACAGATTCCCAGAGATAATGAGTAATGCCAAAACAGGAAGCTTTTTCTATGGCCTGATTCTCAAAGCAGGGCAAGACACACACATACAGTTTATTAAGTACACCACCCCCTTCACGGAAGCGTGGCCGTAGCTTGCTATATAAAGCAGGCAGACAGGCATCGAGACATTCAGTTAATGTTCAATTGAACGTTAGAATGGGCAAAACGAGTGACCTAAGCGGCTTTGAGTGTGGTATGATCGTCAATGCCAGGCACGCCGGATCCAGCATCTCAGAAACAGCCAACCTCCTGGGCTTTTCATGCACGACAGTGTCTCGTGTTCACCGAGAATGGGAGACAAACAAAAAACATCTAGTCAGCGGCAGTCCTGTGGACCAAAACAGCTTGTTTTGAGTGAGGCCGAAGGAGAATGGAAAGAATTATGCTGTTCTGGAAGCAAGCTAATAGGTGGGCCATAAAAATACAAATAATGGAGCAGTACAACAGTGGTGTACAGAACAGTGTCTCGGAACTCACAACTTGTCAATCCTTGTCACGGATGGGATATTGCAGCAGATGACCACACCGGGTTACACTCCTATCAGCTCAAAACAAGAAGTGGCTCCAGAGGGCATGCGATCACCAACACTGGACAATTGAGGAGTGTTAAAAACATTGCCTGAAACATGACAGCAAGTTCAGTTTACTTGAGTAGCCTGTGCAGTCCCCAGCCTCTTTGGGATGAGATGGAACGGGCTGTTGGCAGATTGAATGTACCGCCGTCCAATCTGCAGTGACTGGAACATTCCCGACATTTCCGAATGGCCGAATGTCCCGAAGTAATTCAGGCTGTTCTGGAAGCAAAGGAGATACTAGATGAGTGTACCTATTAAACACACACAAACTCAGCAAAAAAATAAAATAAAGTCCTCTCACTGTCAACTGCGTTTATTGTCAGCAAACATGTGTAAATATTTGTATGAACATAAGATACAACAACTGGGACATAAACTGAACAAGACATGTGACTAACAGAAAAGGAAAATATTTCCCTGAAAAAAGGGGGGGTCAAAATGAAAAGTAACAGTCAGTATCTGGTGTGGCCACCAGCTGCATTAATTACTGTAGTGCATATCCTCCTCATGGACTGCACCAGATTTGCCTGTTTTTGCTGTGAGATGTTACATCACTCTTCCACCAAGGCACCTGCATGTTCCCGGACATTTCTGGGGGGAATGGCCCTAGCCCTCACCCTCCGATCCAGCAGGTCCCAGACGTGCTCGATGGGATTGAGATCTTCGCTGACATTTCTGTCTTGCAGGAAATCACGCACAGAACGAGCAGTATGGCTGGTGGCATTGTCATGTCAGGATGAGCCTGCAGGAAGGGTACCACATGAGGGAGTAGGATGTGTTCCCTGTAACGCACAGCGTTGAGATTGCCTGCAATGACAACAAACTCAGTCCGATGATGTGACGCACCGCCCCAGATCATGACGGACCGTCCACCTCCAAATTGATCCCGCTCCAGAGTACAGGCCTCGGCGTATCCCCCATTCCTTCGACAATAAACGCAAATCCGACGATCACCCCTCGTGAGACAAAACTGCGACTTGTCAGTGAAGTCCTGTCTTGTCCAGCGACGGTGGGTTTGTGCCCATAGGTGACGTTGTTGCCTGTGATGTCTGGTGAGGACCTGCCTACAAGCCCTCAGTCCAGCCTCTCTCAGCCTATTGCGGACAGTCTGAGCACTGATGGAGGGATTGTGCATTCCTGTTGTAACTCGGGCAGTTGTTGTTGCCATCCTGTACCTGGTCTCGCAGGTGTGACGTTTGGATGTACCAATCCTGTAAAGGTGTTGTTACATGTGGTCTGCCACTGTGAGGACGATCAGCTGTCCATTCTGTCTCCCTGTAGGGCTGTCTTAGGCATCTCACAGTACGGACATTGCAATTTATTGCCCTGGCCATATCTGCAGTCGTCATGTCTCCTTGCAGCATACCTTAGGCACATTCACGCAGATGAGCAGGGACCCTGGGCATCTTTCTTTTTGTGTTTTTCAGAGTCAGTAGAAAGGCCTCTTTAGTGTCCTACGTTTTCATAACTGTGACCTTAATTGCCTACCGTCTGTAAGCTGTTAGTGTCTTAACGACCGTTCCAGAGGTGCATGTTCATTAATTGTTTATGGTTCATTGAACAAGCATGGGAAACAGTGTTTAAACCCTTTACAATGAAGATCTGTGAAGTTATTTGGATTTTTACAAATTATCTTTGAAAGACAGGGTCCTGAAAAAGGTCTGTTTCTTTTTTTTCTGAGTTTACTAACGCATATCAGTAATATCCTGTTTGTAATGATGTTGCATTAGTGATGGAAAGCTCAGTCATAATGAAACCTGACTAGACAGAAGTATTTTAACAGGACTGATATCACAGCTTAACGATACATACATTATGTACATGTATATAGAAGTATACCCTATGACCCCAGACCTAGCCTGTGAGGACACTGATGAGTTTGAGCTGAGGCATAGGGAGTTACAGACAGACGTGGCCTTCTCCACTGGGTGGAGCCCAGAGAAAGCAGGCGGGCAGGCAGTGGGGCTGTGTGCTTCTGGATCAGCCCTCTTTATTCCTGACCAGGAAGAGGACGCTAAGCCCTTTGGCCTGTGCTCTGCTAAGCTCTATTCCCCTGTGGTGGAGGGTGTGGCTCAGTCTTCCCTGTGTGCCTATTTTATTTAATTGTATTGTCCTCCAAATGGCAGCAGGTAGCCTAGTGGTTAGAGCATTGGGCAAGTAACTGAAAGGTTGCTGGTTCAAATCCTGAGTCAACAAGGTGAACAAAATGTCTGTGTCCTTGAGCAAGGAACTTAACTCTAGAATTTACTCTGGATAAGAACGTCTGCTAAATTACTCAAATGTTCAATATATGTGTTGCTGAATCTCCTCTCTGCCAAGGCATGCTGCTACTGCCTCCCTTCCCACCCTACCTGCCTGCCTCTCTGACACTTACATAACATTGTTCATACAGTATGGCCATTAAATAATTATCTCTGGTGAAAGATGATCTGTGTGGAGGCCCATTTTGGATTGTCATTGAGTAATCCAGTGTTGACTGTGTGTTGAGATGAGGGTGTGAGGGCAGCAGTGGGCCACTGTACTGACGTCCCAGCGTTCTTTGTTCCCCTCAGGTGTGCAAAGAAGAATAAGTTGTTCCTCAACGTTCAGATCAATGGGAATGGCTGTGAGGACTCACCCTCCCGTTCCCCCCACCGGTCTGCCCGCACCCCTGGGGTTTCCACCCCCGCCCCCTACACCCTACCTGGTACCCCTACCCTGATGGAGGAGCATTCATCCCACCTCAAGAGTGAGTACAAATACATTTTGACTTACCCCATTTAGGCTATATGTAAGGAATATTCACTGAAATAGATTGGTAAATGCATGGTGAATTACTCAGATGAAATAGGCCGTTTGTATGTGTGCTCTTTGTAAAGAGCCGAATGTATTTCCCAGTAGCTGGCTGTAGGGTCACAGTAGCCGTCCCAGTCTGGCTCAAGAGTGTTTCTGTCAGTAGATTGCTGGGATTGTTCCATCTGAGTGCTGTGATGTGGGGGAGGGAGCGTTTTCTGTTCCATCGCTTCTAGAGAAATTACATTACTCTTCCAATTCATTCGACAGCTTAGAGAGAAATCTAACACTCCCACAAAGTCGTGTGCGTGCAGTTGCATGCGTGCCGTTTCGTGTCTGTAATGATTCATGTGTAGGAGCGTCACCTACCAAACCAACGTCATTAGGTCTCACTCAAATTCGTTTTCACTTGTAAAATGAACAGTAAATGTTTTTCATTGGTTTGGCACATAGTGTATTCGTCCATAATGATTCATGTGTAGGAGATTCACCTACCAAACCAACGTCATTAGGTCTCACACAAATTTGCTTTAACTTGTAAAATGAACAGTAAATGTTTTTCATTGGATTGGCACATAGTGGGGCAAGTTGTGAGCAACATCAACACCTTGGTTTCAAAGTTCTGGGAATTTCCAGGAGTCTTCCAGCGGGTTATTTCTGGAAATCCTGGGAATTTTGGGAAAGGTAAAAACAGTTTGCAATTCCCTAAGCACCAGTGATTTCATTTTGATAGTAGCCACAAAACTTCATAAATAAATTGCCCTATTTGTGCTAATACTTAATTTTTAGGCAAATCCTCCTCTGTCTAGGTTCATTTGACATCTCTCTCTCTCTCTCTCTCCAGATAACATGGGGTTGCACCGTGGCTCCCCACAGGCAGTGAGGAGAGACATAGGCCTGGCCGTCACTCACAGGTTGGCAACTACCTCATGTCATACACCTTTAGGCCAGAGACTACCATGATACAAATGTAAAATATACTTTAAATCCACAGTATATAGAGCAAAAAAGGATTGATGGTTTAAGTAATTGAGGATTCTGTGTGAAGATTTTCCACCAAGTCGTGGCTGTCCCAGACATGTCAGGTCTGTCAGAAGAACATGATGTTTGGTGTGAAGTGTAAACACTGCAGGTGAGTGGAGTAAGGAGGGGGAGGAGTCTCTGAGATGTTCTGGTGTTGGATTGTTCTGGTGTCTCTACGATGCAAAAAAAATACAACTTCATCTTCTTTTGGTGATCAGTTGTTCTCTACTGTTCTCTGATTGGTGGTTTCCTTTCTGTAGGTTAAAGTGCCATAACAAGTGTACTAAAGAAGCTCCTTCCTGCAGAATCTCTTTCCTGCCAAGTAAGCCCTTTCATGCTTCTCATGTTCATCCATGGATTCATAGTTTACCCATTTTGATTCAACAAGCATTAGTGTAATGGTCCCAATCTCTTCTTTCCAGTCACCAAAATACGGAGGACTGAGTCTGTGCCGTCTGACATCAACAACCCTGTGGACCGGCCATTAGAGACACCACAGTTTGGCACACTGCCAAAGGCCATCACCAAAAAGGTAGATATTGGATATTACATCACACCTTTGATGATAATGATATGCATGGTGCTGTTAGGACAGACAAGTGTGTTATTGACTCTGATCAGTGTGTATTTCTTCTTCTCCTTCGGTCAGGATCACCCCCCTGCGCTGAACCAGTTGGACTCCAGTAGTAACCCATCCTCCACCACCTCCTCCACACCCTCCTCCCCTGCCCCTTTCCAGAACCCTCCCAGTGCCACCCCGCCCCCCAACTCCTCGCCCAAGGTCCACCGGGACAACCGCTTCCACTTCCCAGGTAGGTCCCTGACCGTCACTCACACGCCTATGCAAATACAGAAACACACACAATCACCTCAACATATACACACAATCACCTGAACAAATACAGACAATCACCTGGAGTGTCTCCCTTTCTCTCTCTCACACTCTCTCACATGCAAACACACAAATGAATATACACACATGCAAACACACAAATTGATATAGACTTAACCACACAAGCATGTCCACTGCACAAAAATAAGCCAGCATACTCCCACTATCAAAGCGCATGCTTGCATTGTGTTCTTGATTACACAGAAGGTCTCCCTGAGTCACATTTCCTGTTTAGCGAATGTTGAACGTTAAACGTGGAATGGAATGGCCGGGCAGGAGTGGTCGTCCTCCCTCTCTCTCCCTCTCTGCATTAATACCACTCCTCAGGGGGGTGGGAGTGACTGGGGTTATTTTAATGGCTACTCTAACCCAGAGTCTCTCTCTCCACTCCATGCTTGTTGGTTCTTCCCTGTCTTTTCCCTAAGCTGCCTGCTACTTTCAGCATAGACAGCAGTTTATCTTCCCTGGTGAGTTAACAGTACGGTCCCAGACAGACTGTTGTGCTGTGCTCACACCTGCCCACGTCCTCAGCCCAAGCCTTGTCAATTCTCTCTATCTCCTGCATGTACTCACAGGCTTAGTGTATTACATGACAAAGTTGTGCATTTGTGAATGTTTTAGAGTAATGTGTTGTGTGATATTTAGACTGCATTGTCTCATGTGGAGATGGGTCTCTCTGCCACCTGCTGGGGAGTTTGGGAATTGCATGTCTCGTTATGGTGGATGTTGTCAACACATTGCTATGGCAAAGTGACAATATAAGTGGGCAAAGAAACTACATGAGGGACGCAATTTTGTCTTTACAAGCAAAAAGCCACATTATTTTTATTACATTACATCATTATTATTACTGAACATTTGTATTTTTTCTCCCAGATGTGTCCAGTTCTTCTACGTTGCACTCTGAAGCCCTCCATGACACAGTGTAAGGCTTTCCTGTCTATATCATTTATCAATAGTGTTTTAATGGTACAATACTCGGCATACTCTGACATTGTGACTGTGGTTTACCCTGTCCCAACAGTGAGACTGAACCAGCAGATGACATACACTTTGAACTGGCCGAGGATGAGGACGGAGAGGTAAAAACTGAGTATGTGCGTGCGAAGTAACTGAGACACATGCCCAAAACCCAACATGCATGAATGTCCTACAGGAGGAAGAGGAGGAGGTGGTTGAACCTGAGATCGACCCAGACCCAGTAGTGGAGGAGGAGGAAGATGAGGAGGAGGAAGATGATGATGAGGAAGATGGGGGTGGGAGTGAGATGAATGGGGTTTCGGATGGTGAGTGTGATGGTGATGAGTTGGATGACCTGCCCAACTCAAGGGGAGGTCGCTGGAAAGGCCCCATCTCCCGTAAGGCCAGCCAGACCAGTGTCTACTTGCAGGAGTGGGACATCCCCTTCGAACAGCTGGACCTGGGAGAGCTCATTGGGAAGGTGATCTAAAATATAGAATGAGCTATATTTGCATCAAACTATCAGTGGTTTCAGTTTTAAACCCATTTAAAGTGTGTTTCTCAAACTGTCATTAAATCACTCACTCCAGGGCCGTTGGGGCAAGGTGCATAAGGGCCGTTGGCATGGAGAGGTGGCCATCAGGCTGCTGGAGATAGATGGGAACAACCAGGACCACCTGAAGCTGTTTAAGAAGGAGGTGATGAACTACAGACAGACCCGTCATGAGAACGTGGTCCTCTTCATGGGGGCCTGCATGGCCCCGCCCCACCTCGCCATCATCACCAGGTAGGAGGGGCTAAATCGCATCCAGAATAATAACTTATCCCTTTGTTATATTCAGTCAACCATAGCTATTGTTTATTTGTTTAGTTCCATTTGTTAATTCAAGTGTTTCTCTAGTTTCTGTAAAGGGAGGACATTATACTCTGTTGTTCGAGACACCAAAAACACACTGGATATAAACAAGACGAGGCAAATTGCTCAAGAAATTGTAAAGGTAACTTCTTTCCCTGTTCAATACTTTCACGTGTGTGTGTGGGTGTGTGTGTGTTATTTATATATACACACACTAACCAACAAAAGAAATGCAACATGCAACCATTTCAATGAGTTACAGTTCATTTAAGGAAATCAGTCTATTGAAATAAATTAATTAGGCCCTAATCTATGGATTTCACATAACTGATAATACAGATATGCATCTGTTGGTCACAGATATCTTTTAAAAAAAGTAGGGGCGTGGATCAGAACCTGTCAGTATCTGGTGTGACCACCATTTGCTTCATGCAACGCGACATGTCCTTCTCATAGAGTTGATCAGGCTGTTGATTGTGGCCTGTGGAATGTTGTCCACTCCTCTTCAATGGCTGTGCGAGGTTGCTGGATATTTGCGGGAACTGGAACACGCTGTCGTAAAGTCGATCCAGAGCATCCTACACATGCTCAATGGGTGACATGTCTGGTGAGTATGCAGGCCATGGAAGAACTGGGACATTTTCAGCTTCCAGGAATTGTGTACAGATCCTTGCCACATGGGACCGTGCATTATCATGCTGAAACATGAGGTGGATGAATGGCACGAAAATGTGCCTCAGGATCTCGTCACGGTATCTCTGTGCATTCAAATTGCCATCGATAACATGCAATTGTGTTTGTTGTCCATAGCTTATGCCTGCCCACCATGGGGCACTCTGTTTACAACATTGACATAAGCAAACCAACACTACGCCATACACGCTGTCTGCCATCTGCCGGTACAGTTTGGTAGGTTCTTATTTTTCAGAGTAAATAACTCACAGACACTAGAGAAGCTTTAACCAAGTTGAATCGTCCCCAAAGGTTCTGTACAGCTGAAATCAGACAGCAAAAGATTTCAGACTTCACAGTTTATATGCACCCTACTTAAGACTACCAATCCTACCAATCCTTACATTTTATGGCTCTACAGGAAGCTAATAAAGAGCGTAACAGGATTCCAAACATTTATTACTCTCTTAAGAGAATCTGTCCTCACCTCAGACCCTCTTTCATCTAATACACAGATGTCCATCTGTCTCCCCTGTATCAACACATCGCTCTCCTCTCCTCCATCAAACACATTCCAAAGACTTCTTCTTTTTTCTGGGAACCATTAACTTCTAACATAACCCATCTTTCATTTCCAATCATTCGTTTAATATCTCAATGTTCAAAGTTTAGCCGATTCCAACAAGTTGAAACAGGGATTCATCTGTGAAGAGTACACTTCTCCAGCATGCCAGTGGCCATCAAAGGTGAGCATTTTCCCACTGAAGTCGTTTATGATGGCGAACTGCAGTCAGGTCAAGACCCTGGTGAGGACGACGAGCACGCAGTGGAGCTTCCCTGAGACGATTTCTGACAATTTGTGCCGAAATTTGTTGGTTGTACAAACCCACAGTTTCATCAGCTGTCTAGGTGGCTGGTCTCAGACGATCCAGCAGGTGAAGAAGCCGAATGTGGAGGTCCTGGGCTGGCATGGTTACACATGGTTTGTTGTTGAGGCCGGTTGGACCTACTGCCAAATTCTCTAAAACGACGTTGGAGGTGGCTTATGGTAGAGAAATGAACATTCAAGTCTCTGGCAACAGCTCTGGTGGACATTCCTGCAATCAGTATGGCAATTGCATGCTCCCTCAAAACTTGAGACATCTGTGGCATTTTGTAATGACAAAACTGCACATTTTAGTGGCCTTTTGTTCTCCCCAGCACCTGTGTAATGATCATGCTGTTTAATCATCTTCTTGATATGCCACAACTGTCAGGTGGATGGATTATCTTGGCATGGGAGAAATGCTCACTAACAGGGATGTAAACTCATTTGTGCACAACATTTGAGAGAACTAATTTTTGTGTGTATGGAACATTCCTGGGATCTTTTATTTCAGCTCATGAAACATTTAACCAACACTTTACATGTTGCGTTTATATTTTTGTTCAGTATAAATGTGTAATGTATATTTACTCTGTGTCCTTATTTACATCCTTCAATCTACACAGGGAATGGGCTATCTGCATGCCAAAGGCATTGTCCACAAGGACTTGAAGTCGAAGAACGTCTTTCATGACACCAATAAAGTGATTATTACAGACTTTGGTCTGTTTGGAATCTCTGGAGTGGTTCAGGAGGGGAGGTAAGGACTCCGCATATTGGTTCCTACAGCTATCGTCTCAGCTGGTAGATGCTCAGTGGGGGACTGTGTGTGTGTGTGTGTGTCTTGCTTCACAGGCGAGACAATGAGCTGAAGCTTCCACATGGCTGGATCTGTTACCTGGCGCCAGAGATCGTACGCAGGATGAGCCCTGGAAACAATGAGGACCGCCTGCCCTTCTCCAACGCTGCAGACGTCTACGCCTTTGGGTACGATCTTAGCACATTCTGAAGTACCTTTTCTTTATCATTGGTATCACTATGTTTTTTCTCTCTGAGACTGCATGAGTTTACAGTTAACTGGCTCTGGGGAATGACCATATTGCTGGTTGCCCCCTTTTAGCACCATTTGGTACGAGCTCCAAGCCAGGGACTGGCCTATCACCAATCAGCCTGTGGAGGCTACCATCTGGCAGGTGGGGAGTGGTGAGGGCATCAAGAAGGTCCTGGCAGAGATCAGCCTGGGAAAGGAGGTCACGGTGAGTGGAGGGGTGAAGCACCTCTGTGTGCCAGATCACATTGTGGTGGAATCATGCAGAGATCTATGCACATTAAAAAAAATGTATCCTCGTGGTGCAGGTGAAGATATTTTCTAGGCGAATGCTATGTTCTTACGGGATGACCTTGTTAGAATAGAGGAGACATTAAAGCTGAGTACAGGATAAATCTCTGCATTGTGTTGGCACAAACTAAAGACCTTAATAGCTCCTGTGCATGTGTGTGCAGGAGATCCTGTCTGCCTGCTGGGCCTATGACCTGAGGGAGCGGCCCACCTTCACCCAACTGGCTGACATGCTGGAGAAGCTGCCCAAACTCAACCGGAGACTGTCCCACCCTGGACACTTCTGGAAGTCTGCAGAGTACGTATCCTAGAGTTGGAGGTAGAAGTAGAAGCATGGGAGGAGTATATGTCCTGCCTGCCCTGAGATGCACTCTGACCCCTGACTGGGCTCTGACTCGTCTGGAATGGACTTATGTATAAAACAAAGGGGTTCAACTGAAGGCTTGTAAAGGATGACCCCCAGATTGCTGTGAGGTATCAGGCCCACTGATGTAAAACTAATGGGGACCAGGCAGGGTATGCCTGAGTAGACTCTTGGTAGTAGTTTATGTTCATAATATTCATGAGCCACATTAGCATCTGATGGTCCACTGCAAATACATTGACCCCTGTAATATGAGGGACGGTGATTTCTAATGGTGAATCGTTTATCATTTAGAAATTAACCATATGTGATGCTAAGGGAATGTTCTTTGTTTTATCTTCTGCTTTCCAAACTCTATCTCCCCCAGGATGTGACTGTGAGTTGAATGCACTTTTGTGTTTAAAGCATTGTTTTGTCCCACCCTTTTCTGGACTATTGCCTGACCTGCTCTGTACCCCTACATCTCCACACCCCTCTCCTCTTCTCATATGTTTGATATACAGTACCTGGTCCAGATTTCTCTCCACCTCTCCTACCATCTCTCTCCTGCTCGTTCTCTGTAACTTCCTCAATCACTACATACTGCATGTCTGTCACTCAAAGGCCCATGGGTGGAGTCTTCTCTCACATGAACCTGTTGTCCAGTAACAGCCACCATCAGTTCAACAACTCTCTACTAGTGGAACTGGTTTGGCTACTGGTCTTCTGTTTGTATTCAAACACACGCTGGCCTCTTCTAACACTATCAGGAATGATACCACAGATGCCCCAACAAAGTCTGCCTGCATAGCATGCCAGTGCTTGAATGGGAAGAGAAGCACTTACCAGCTTGCATGGTGTTTGCCATGGTCTGTTGGGACACTTTGCATGGGCTTGTGAATCCTGAAAAAGCTTTCTGTGAGAAAGCTCATCTGAGTTTTCTGCGATACAGAAATCTGGACCCTTGTTTCATGTTGAAGTATTTACCTGTCTACTCTACTGCACCGGTCTTATTCTCTCTTAATGTTACACCTGTTAGCATAGTTTCACCAACAGTCTCTAACCTCCAATGTTTTCCTTTGTTCTCTCTCTCTCTTTGTGTTTTCTGTCTTCCTAATATAGGTTGTAGCCGTCACTATGAAATATAAGCAATGCAAAACAAACAAAGCCTGGGTCTGCCTTGCATGCTCCTGAAATCCTTAACTCTTAGGATTGATCAAAACATTGACTCTGCCTGATAGAGACACTGCTTCCACTAACCCACAGCCTGATCTTCCATGTATTTTAAACTGTAGTGTTTGGTTGTATGGGAGTGAAGGGTGCTAGACTGAGGAGGCTAAGGGTAGTGCTTCGCTACCTCCCCTCAACTTTCCTTCCTTCATTTCAAAACTTCTTGCCTTCATTTTTATTTTATTTATTTTTTGCTTTTTGGACTATCTGAGACTTGTGACTAACTGGTTTGTGGTGTCTGTGATAAGACTGACTGGTGTGCTGTGGCCTGTGCCTGGTGGCTGACGGCTGCTCTGCTGTGTTCTGCTCCGTCTGCAGCCTGCCCTGCTCTCTCTCCTCTCTGTGCTGCTGTGATCTGGTTCTTCCTGCTGGGGGCTCCCAGACGACGCGGCCCAGAAACACTCCGTGGGCCAAAACAATGGTTTTAACTCCTATCACAAATATACCTCTGCATTCACTCCCTCCTCTTTTCTCATTGTGGTCTTGATGCTTCAGGCTGCTTGAGTGATGTAATCCAACTGCCTCTTGATTCTTACCCCTCAGCTCTCTGCAGTTATTTGATGGCATGCGCTGTGACAGTGTCATCGTGCTGGCCCAGGTCTGCCTCCTGGTCACTCGCTACCTGTACACATTATTTCAAAAGGAGAAAAAACTACAAGAAACAAACTGTCACCTTTGGTTGTTGGTTCCTATTTAAAGTAATCATTTTTGTAGTGTTTCTTATTTTGTTCCATGAAATTTGAAAGCACAAAGGTCTCAGGAGTTGGGAGAGCATGATTTAATTGACTCTTGTCTCCGTGTTGCTTGTTTGAGTAGAATCTGATGAAACCATACATTTGAAAACGGCTCGGTGCATGAATGACGAATGAATATGTTGACAGTTCACAGGTGTCAGCATGCAATGGGACCTTCCTCTCATCATCTCACTACCCACTGGAAATGGAATTATGTTGGTTATTTATGACTGAAGGTATGTGATGATGAAGTGATTGCCCTGATTATTAAAAGGCATAAGAGGGCGCCACAGAGAAGCAGGAGATGCCTTCTATCAGCCTGGGAGTGGTGTAGAGGTAGACCATTCAAGTAGTTTAGTCGAGTCATTTACAGTGCAAAAATAATAGAACAAGAGCCTGGCGCAAAAGTATCCGATAATTAACTCCTTAAACATGACCTTTTGTGTGTGCTTGTGTGTATTATGTTTGTGATTGCTTGCCTCAGTTGGTGTGCCTGTATTTGTGTTTGTTTGTGAGTGTATGTGCGAGTGAGTGTATTGTATTGGAACATGCAGGGTTGATTTAGTGAAAGACTGCAGTAAATGTTATATTGACGATATCAGTGCTATCTAAGATAGACATGTATATACATTATTTAATGTACAGCTAATTAACACAATTATTGTAATATTTGTACAAACATTTTATATGTACTATACATCATTGCATTTTTAAATAGGTACTGCCCCCCTATTACAGATGTATATATCTTTATATTTTTTCATCTACAAAATACTGTAAAAATACTGTAGAATTTTTTTGAATGTTTTTTATGTCATGTAAAAATGCATATTTTTGTATTGCATGTGGCTACCATTCTGTAAACACAGTTCCTGTTTTCATCCTTGAAAGAAAAGAAAATGAAGCTTGTCATGTGAAAATGTATGTTTGAGCTGAATTTAATAAAGTATTTTAGTTATGCTATGGACAGTTGTATTTACGGTTAGTTTTCACTAAATATATTTAGAACTACCTTTCCCTTTCTCTGTGGTATCACTGGTAACTTGATCTGTGCTCTTGGTGTGATTTGGTAATCATTAACACAAGATATGATTGAATAAGGACATTAGGCCATAAAAACTCATATCTACTGATTCACTTATCTGCACACTAGTGTAGTATGTTTCATTCAAATGACTTTTTATTTGGTGTGTATTTGTGGTTTAGTTTATGTAGCCACTTCCCAATTCATCAAGGCTCTCATTGTTTATGTTTAAATAGTATAGAGAATACATTATTATAATAAATAACAGACACCATAGATATACTGTATGTTTGAGGGCACATGCAAAATCAGATATAAATGTAATCGGTATGATGAGGTAACACCCAGTGAGAGGCACTTGGATAGCCATGTATGCTGTTTAATTTCCTTTACTATTCACTACAAAATACCGCTGATGCTAGTGACTTAGTGAAAGTAATAAATTAATGGACACAAGAAAACTAAACCATTTAAAAATGGTAGGTTAATGGTGATAAGTCAGCAAAGTCATAGGCCACTTGGTGTAAAAGGTGTGCTACATTTTCGTTGCTCTCTTATCTAAGGGTCACGGTTTTCGATTGCGTGTGGAGGCATTTATGAGAAACGAAACTTACGGTGCACTGTGGAGAAATCGCTTCGCCATTTCCTATTTGCTATTCTAATAGTTTGCCTCATTCCAGTTTATTGACAAAGAAGGCAAGTCTAGTGTAGAGAATCATTGTACCATCCCTGTGAAATATATTTTCTGTAACCAAAAATATTGTATTTTCAGCAGTTTGAAGCTGGTAAAATACACAAAAACAGGAAGCATTTAACTAGCGCACATATAATAGATCTACCGCTTCTTAGACTTGCTTTCAATTAGAGAGACAGATCTATAAATTAAATTTCTATGTGAATTTGGTCGGGTCGCCAAAAAAAGGTGACATTGCAGCTTTACTGAAGAGAACCACATCACGTCTACGTACTGTTTTGAACAGACAGATCAGAGCAACATTGAAGCATGCCTTTTCAACAACCCTTCTTCAATCCGGTAAGAATTCTACTTTGATATTATTCACATCATTTATTTCATCAGGCCCCGTTATATGTGATGTTCTGATGTCATTTTGTTCCATATTTTTGGTGTAATTTTCCCATTTTCTTTTGCAAAAGGTGTATTGTATGGTGGTAATACTGCAAATGAACTTTCAGCTTTGAATCACTCCCATATTGTGGTTATTAAAACCGAAATGAATATAGAGAACTGTTGTTTCCAATCAACCAAAATGTTGTAATTAATGTTGTTGTATTGTACTGGAACAAATTACAACAAATTATTGTGGTGACAAAATCCTGCAAGAGTTTCCTGTAGGAAAACAAGTTGTCCAATAGGATTCTGATAGAGGTAACACAAAATCCTATAGGGTTGCGAGAGTTTGATATGATCCAATAGGATTATTTTTGACGTTTCCAATAGGAAAAATTGTGAGAATCCTATAAGATTCTATTGGAAATTAATCCTAAAGGATTTTTTTAACTAGGAAAGAAAAGAAGAAAGGAAACCATAACCTTTTAGATTGTTATTAGAAAATGTGTGATGTGGCCAGTGTGAGTGCTTAACGTTTCAAAGTCTCTATTTGCCATGTCCCTAGCTTGCCTGGCTCTTAACAGATGGTGAACAAGACTAGCTACCCAGCCCTGGACACATGTTGTTTTGTGCTCTGTGCCCCTAGAGAGTGCCGTTCACTGGCTGTATCCAGGGAGCTCTGCATGAGGGGAAGACCATCACTGTGACAGGGAGAGTCCTGCCAGGAGCCCAGAGGTAGCCCTACCTAGAGACACACTACTTTAGCACAGTCTTGTCACTCACTATAAGCACAGAAGGGATCTTGTTTAACCTAATCATTGAATGCAACGTTTACATTTTAGCAGACTCACTTACAGTAAGTAGTAAGTGCATACATCTTCATATTTTTTTCATACTAGTCCCCCATGGGAATCGAACCCACTACCCTGGTGTTGCATGCACTACCAACTGAGCCACACAGGACAGAACATGATTGTGTAGGCCATAATTGTACATCAAAATATAATATGCCCCTTCCTTTTGTCCGTATAGGTTTCATGTGAATTTGCAATGTGGCTCAAGAGGAAATCCTGACATAGCCCTCCACTTCAACCCCCGATATGACAGCTTCCTAGACGTTGTGATCTGCAACACCATGCAGCACTCCAAGTGGGGTTCAGAGGAGCGTGAATACTTTGCAACCATGACCCGGGGGGCCAACTTTACCCTCATGTTCCTGGTCAACAAAGATTCATATTCGGTCAGGAGATTTTTATTAGGCTACAACATTTTTTGAATGTGGATTTATTGAATTAACCTTATCTCTAGAGCAGTTTTTTTTAACTCTTGACTTATTGAATGAACCTAATCTCTAGAGAAGTTTTTTGACTGTGGACTTATTTGTGAAATTGTACATTTTTATTTGGATCCCCATTACCTAACGCCGTAATGTTAGCTAATCTCCCTGGGGTCCAACACCAATTAATAAGACATTACAAACAATTACAAATTAAGACTTTACAAACATTTAACAAGTAGACAATACAGACAATTAAAATATCTGACAGGAAACACATTTAACATTCAGTTGATGCTTTCTATTTCCTGTCCAGTCATATGGTCTATCACAGATTCTGATGCGTTTCAATAATATTCATACTGATAGAGCAATGAAGAGCTAATCTGGCAGCCCTGTTTTGAGCCATTTTGAGCTTTTTTTATATCGTTCTTTGCGTGTGATAGGACCAGGGATTGTGTGATAGGACCAGGGATTGTGTGATAGGACCAGGGATTGTGTGATAGGACCAGGGATTGTGTGATAGGACCAGGGATTGTGTGATAGGACCAGGGATTGTGTGATAGGACCAGGGATTGTGTGATAGGACCAGGGATTGACCATATAACTGGACAGTACTCTAAGTGTGTTAGGACCAGGGATTGACCATATAACTGGACAGTACTCTAAGTGTGATAGGACCAGGGATTGACCATATAACTGGACAGTACTCTAAGTGTGATAGGACCAGGAATTGTGTGATAGGACCAGGGATTGACCATATAACTGGACAGTACTGGACAGTACTCTAAGTGTGTTAGGACCAGGGATTGACCATATAACTGGACAGTACTGGACAGTACTCTAAGTGTGATAGGACCAGGGATTGACCTGATTCAGAGTGCTAGATGTTACATACTCTGAACATGTTCTAGTAACAGCAATTCCCCTACCCGTAATAACAATATTATCTATGTGTTCTGGCCATGATAAACCTGCGTCCATCATGACGCCTGTAGTTTTTTTTCTTCTCACTTGCGTTCTATTCATCGACAAATTCAATTGGGGATCATCAGCAAGCATATATCTTGAAACAAATACAATACACTTAGTTTTAGAAACGTTCAACACCAATTTGTTCATATCAACCCACTCAGACACCATTCTTAGTTCAGAACTCAGTACATCTGTTAGCTCATTACATTCTGATGCTGTGCTATACATTGTAGAGTCATCAGCATACATTACCACTCTTGCTTTGTTCATCACCAAAGATAAATCATTAGTAAAGATAGAGTAGATAAGGGGGCCTAGACAGCGTCCTTGAGGAACACCACAGTGTGTATCTTTAGTGTTTGAAAGGCTACCATTAAATAACACTTTTTGCCTTCTCCTGGATAGATAGCTAGTAACAGTTCATGATCAATTACATCAAAAGCAGCACTGAAATCTAGCAACACTGCACCAACTAACTTCCTGTCATCCATACTCTTTAACCAATCATCTGTCATTTGTGCTAAGGCCGTACCCGTAGAATGAAATCAAATCAAACTTTATTTGCCACATGCACCGTGAAATGCTTACTTACAAGCCCTTAACCAACAGTGCAGTTCAAGAAGAAGAAAATGTTTACCAAGTAGGCTAAAATAAAAGTTAATAATAAAATGTAACACAATACGAATAACGAGGCTATATACAGGGGGAACCGTTACCGAGTCAGTGTGCAGGGGTACAGGGGCTAGTTGAGGTAATCTGTACATGTAGGTGGGGGCAAAGTGACTATGCATAGGTAACAAACAAGCAGTGAGTAGCAGCAGTGTACAGGGGGGTCGATGTAAATTGTCCAGTGGTGATTTTTAAGAATTGTTCAGCAGTCTTATGGTTTGGGGGTAGAAGCTGTTGAGGAGCCTTTTGGTCCTAGACTTGACGCTCCGGTACCGCTTGCCGTGCAGTAGCAGAGAAAACAGTCTATAACTTGGGTGACTGAAGTCTCTGACAATTTTATGGGCTTTCCTCTGACACCGCCTATTATATAGGTCCTAGGTGGCAGGAAGCTTGCCCCAGGGCTGTACTGGGCTGTTCGCACTACCCTCTGTAGCGCCTTACGGTCAGATGCGGAGCAGTTTCCATTGCGGTGATGCAACGGTCAGGATGCTCTCGATGGTGCAGCTGTAGAACCTTTTGAGGATCTGGGGACCCATGACAAATCTTTTCAATCTCCTGAGGGGGGAAAAGTTTTGTCGTGCCCTTTTCACAACTGTCTTGGTATGTTTGGAGCATGATAGTTCGTTGGTGATGTGGACACCAAGGAACTTTAAAGTCGCTCCACTACAGCCCCGTCGATGTTAATGGGGGCCTGTTCGACCCGCCTTTTCCTGTAGTCCACGATCAGCTCCTTTCTATTTCTCACATTGAGGCAGAGGTTGTTGTCCTGGCACCACACTGACAGTTCTCTGACCTCCCTATAAGCTGTCTGATCATTGTTGGTGATCAGGCCTATCACTGTTGTGTCGTCAGCAAATTTAATGATGGTGTTGGAGTCATGTTTGGCAACGCAGTCGTGAGTGAACAGGGACTACAGGAGGGGACTAAGTACACACCCCTGAGGGGCCCCAGTGTTAAGGATCAGTGTGGCAGACGTGTTGTTGCCTACTCTTACCACCTGGGGGAGGCCCGTCAGGAAGTCCAGGATCCAGTTGCAGAGGGAGGTGTTTAGTCCCAGAGTCCTTAGCTTAGTGATGAGCTCCGTGGGCACTATGGTGTTGAACACTGAGCTGTAGTCGATGAACAGCATTCTCACATAGGTGTTCCTTTTATCCAGGCGAGAAAGGGCGGTGTGGATTGCGATTGAGATTGCGTCATCTGTGGATCTGTTGGGGCAGTATGCGAATTTGAATGTGTCTAGGGTGTAAAGATGCTGTTGATGTAAGCCATGACCAGCCTTTCAAAGCACTTCATGGCTACTGACGTGAGTGCCACGGGGTGATAATCATTTAGGCAGGCTACTTTCGCTTCCTTGGGCACAGGGACAATGGTGGTCTGCTTGAAACATGTACAGCCGTGGCCAAAAGTTTTGAGAATGACACAAATATTAATTTCCACCAAGTTTGCTGCTTCAGTGTCTTTGGATATTTACAAGCATTTCATGTTTCAAAGGCTTTTCTTGACAATTACATGAACTTGATGCCAAGAGTCAATATTTGCAGTCTTTTTCAAGACCTCTGCAATCCACCCTGGCATGCTGTCAATTAACTTCCGGGCCACATCCCGACTGATGGTAGCCCATTCTTGCATAATCAATGCTTGGAGTTTGTCAGAATTTGTGGGTTTTTGTTTGTCCACCCGGGTCTTGAGGATTGACAACAATGGGATTAAGGTCTGGGGATTTTCCTGGCCATGGACCCAAAATATTGATGTTTTTTGTTCCACGAGCCACTTAGTTATCACTTTTGCCTTATGGCAAGGTGCTCCATCATGCTGTAAAAGGCATTGTTGATCACCAAACTATTCCTAGATGGTTGGGAGAAGTTGCTCTCGGAGGATGTATTGGTACCATTCTTTATTCATGGCTGTGTTCTTAGGCAAAATTGTGAGGGAGCCCACTCCCTTGGCTGAGACCCCACACATGAATGATGTCAGGATGCTTTACTGTTGGCATGACACAGGACTGATGGCAGCGCACACCTTGTCTTCTCCGGATAAGCTTTTTTCCAGATGCCCCAACAATCGGAAAGGGGATTCATCAGAGAAAATGACTTTACCCCAGTCCTCAGCAGTCCAATCCCTGTACCTTTTGCAGAATATCAGTCTGTCCCTGATGTTTTTCCTGGAGAGAAGTGGCTTCCTTCCTGCCCTTCTGGACACCAGGCCATCCTCCAAAAGTCTTAGCCTCACTGTATGTGCAGATGCACTCACACCTGCCTGCTACCATTCCTGAGCAAGCTCTGTACTGGGGGTGCCCCGATCCCGCAGCTGAATCAACTTTAGGAGACGGTCCTGGTGCTTGCTGGACTTTCTTGGCCGCCTTGAAGCCTTCTTCACAACAATTGAATTCAACTGCTCTCCTTGAATTTCTTGATAATCTGATAAATGGTTGATTTAGGTGCAATCTTACTGGCAGCAATATCCTTGCTGGTGAAGCTCTTTTTGTGCAAAGCAATGATGACGGCACGTGTTTCCTTGCAGGTAACCAAGTTTGACAGAGGAAGAACAATGATTCCAAGCACCACCCTCCTTTTGAAGCTTCCAGTCTGTTATTCAAACTCAATCAACATGACAGAGTGATCTCCAGCCTTGTCCTCAACAACACTCATACCTGTGTTAATGAGAGAATCCCTGACATGATGTCAGCTGGTCCTTTTGTGGCAGGGCTGAAATACAGTGGATGTTTTGGGGGGGATTCAGTTCACTTGTATGGAAAAGAGGGACTTTGCAATTAATTGCAATTCATCTGATCACTCTTCATAACATTCTGGAGTATATGCAAATTGCCATCATACAAACTGAGGCAGCAGACTTTGTGAAAATTATTATTTGTGTCATTCTCAAAACTTTTGGCCACGACTGTAGGTATTACAGACTCGGTCAGGGAGAGGTTGAAAATGTCAGTGAAGACACTTGACAGTTGGTCTGCGCATGCTTTGAGTACACATCCTGCAAATCAGTTTGGCCCAGCTGCTTTGTGAATGTTGACTTGTTTAAAGGTTTTGTTCACATCGGCTACCTAGAGCGTTATCACACAGTCATCCAGAACAGCTGGTGCTTTCGTGCATGCTTCAGTGTTGCTTGCCTCGAAGCCAGCATAAAAGTTATTTAGCTCCTCTGGTAGGCTCGCGTCACTGGTCAGCTCATGTCTGGGTTTCCCTTTGTAGTCCGTAATAGTTTTCAAGCCCTGCCACATCCAATGCGCGTCAGAGCCGGTGTAGTAGGATTCAATCTTAATCCTGTATTGATGCTTTAAAGCATCTGAGGATTTCTTATAAGCGTCTGGATTAGTCTCCCGCTCCTTGAAAGCGGCAGCTCTCGCCTTTAGCTCAATGCAGATGTTGCTTGTAATCCATGGCTTCTGGTTGGGATATGTACGTACAGTCAATGTGGGGATGACGTTATCGATGCACTTATTGATGAAGCCAATGACTGATGTGGTGTACTCCTCAATGCCATTGGATGAATCCCGGAACATATTTCAGTCTGTGCTAGCAGTCCTGTAGTGTAGCATCCGTGTCATCTGACCACTTCTGTATTGCGCGAGTCACTGGTACTACCTGCTTTAGTTTTTCCTTGTAAGCAGGAATCAGGAGGATAGAATTGTGGTCATATTTGCCAAATGTAGGGCGGGGGAGAGCTTTGTATGCATCTCTGTGTGTGGAGTAAAGGTGGTCTATGTTTTTTTCCCCTCTGGTTGCACATGTGACGTGCTGGTAAAAATTTGGTAAAACGGATTTAAGTTTGCCTGCATTCAAGTCTCCGGCCACTAGGAGAGCCGCTTCTGGGTTAGCATTTTCTCCTTTGCTTATGACCTTATAGAATTGGTTGAGAGCGGTCTTAGTGCTAGCTTTGCTTTGTGGTGGTAAATAGACGGCTACAAAGAATGCCCTTCTTTGTATGCATGCTGGAAAACCGTTATCAGGCCATTACATGAGAAATAATCCTGGATTTGTACAGATACCATTTTTTCCAATAATTTACTTAACACAGGCAGCAAGCTTTAAGAATGACTATTAGGACCAATGAATGCAGATTTTTTTATCCTTATGTAGTGGAATAACATTTGACTCTTTCCAGACTTCTGGACACACCCCATACATCAAGCACTTAATAAAAATATGAGAGATTGGGGTAGATATTTGGTTAGCTGTAATTAAGCAATTTGGTGTCAAGATTATCTGTACCAGGTGACTTATCCGAAAGAGACAACAGCATCCTTTCTACCTCTTCCCTTTCTACTTGGTGAAATTGGAACATGCATTGCCTCTCCTTCATGATCCAATCTTTTATAAGGGTATATGACATGGAGTCATCAGTTGGAATCATAGCGTTCCTATTGAATTGAACATTTTCTCTAGAGCAGTTTTTTTGACTGGATTTATTACATTTCTCTAGAGCATAAAGTATCATAACTATTCACTTATTTATTATTTTTCCTCCATGTGCCATTGGTTTCCCACTGGAGCCACCCATACTGTACGTAAAATGTACTGTATGCATGCATAACTGTAAGTCGCTTTGGATAAAAGCGTCTGCTAAATGGCATATATTATATTATATATCATTTTTTGTCTCTCCTAAATCCTGTTTTATCCCAGATTATTGTGAATGGTGCCCTCTTCATGGAGTACCTGCACCGCCTCTCGTTCTCCAGAGTGGACACCATCTCTGTGGATGGGGGAGTGGAAGTCCAGTCTATTGCCTTCTCCAACCCTGCAGTCACCGTGAGTATCTGATAGGTCCTCCTCATGGGAGAATATAGTTCATTTTCGTGTTCAGTAGGATCAGCTTTGAGCAAGCAACTGGACAAATTTGCTCATCTTAATCAGTTGTCTGGAATGCAACCAAGTGGGCAAAAGTGGTTGCAGTGGTCATGGTCAGGTGGTGTAATGATTGTAAAAGGATGTTTTAGACATATTTTTGGCATCCAGAAAAACGGAGTTCCCCCAGTTCCCTTTCCTGCAGACAAATGACCTAGTGGCCTCATGGGTGGAATGCTATTCATATTTTTCATAATTTTATAATGAATTTAAAAAAAATAATAAAGCCCATGTAGACTTTGGATGGTCTAGAGGAGATCAGGCTTGCAGATTCAGTGCCTCTTTTTAAATCCATGTTGAAGACACACTTATATAAAGATCTTTTAATGTTTGATTTTAATTAGCTATCTTTTTTCATTGTCGTTCCTCCAGTCTTTATTTCTTTATTAGTACTTTTATTTTGTGATGTGAAGCACTTTGGTACCTGTATTGAAACGTGCTATACAAGTTATCATCAATATTCAGACTTGCATGTGCTGACTAAGAGAGTCTGTTCATATCCTATACATAGAAATGAAATGTTATGTCCTGTCTTTTCTCCAGTCACCTCCTCCCCAACCAGGATATCCTGGCCATCCACACAGTGTGAGTATTCTTATATGACAGACTCATGAACAGGATTCTTAGTTATACAAGTTAAAAACATATTATATTTGGAGTTATTTCGAGAAAAGGTCTGGAAACACTTATAATTAGTAATAAACCCAGTACTACATATCTGGCTTCACAAAACAGTAGCATAGGTCATAATCCAAGATGGACAATTTATTTACAGGGTCAACGAAACCGAAATAGATCTCGTCAAAGCAAAACTGGCCCCCAAACTCCTCCTCAACAAACTCCTCCTCAATGGTGTAATGCCACACAGGTAGATTCTATCATGCTGGGTTGACAGCTCATTTAGTGTATTTCACTTTTTTTCTGGTGGTGGTTGTTTTAGTAAGGTGACTGCATTTCATTCCATTCAATCAACGTTAGCTTTGAGGGTAGATTTAGCTTGCTTTCCTTGTTAAGATTGATATATATTTGACAACTGTTTGTCTGTTTTGTAGGCTTTCTCAGCTGCAGGATTTCTTCAGGTCAGTTGCATTCCAATGAATCAACTTTTCAAGGTTTAAAATGTGTAGATAGAGGCCAATATTAGGAATTGCATTGAAGTTTGATAAATCTTTATCTATATAAATTAATGTTAAGAAAATTAAGTTCTGACAAGCTTAAAGTAGTTTTTTTTGTAGAGACTGTAGTGATGCATAATGTTTATTTTATAGGCACCCCCTCCATACACTGCCCAGCCTCCATACTCCCCCAAGCCGTCCTTTGTAAGCACCCCTTCTTTAACCTACAGACTAATTGCAGACTGCATAATTACATTCATTTCTGTATCGAAACAGATTATTGGGTTGACATGGTGATGGATCCTTTGTCCTCAGGTTGTGCCGTATAAAAACATAATGGCAGGTGGACTTTACCCAGGCAGAAACATCACCATCCAGGGTGTGGTCAACCATAACGCTGATAAGTAAGCAACTTACTCAATTTGAGCACATCTTACATAATGCATTTGCTTCACCTGCTATGGGTCGGAGTTGGTACTATGAATTGTATACCTGTACATTACAGACAATACAAATGAATAGTAAGGAAAAGGTCCTCGTTTGATTAGCCTGTCACCCTCCAAATAATTTATTTCACGATTGTGTAACACTCACCAGCAGAGTCCAGAAAAGTTCTCCCTCTCTACAAGCAGTACATTACAGAGCTATACAGTATTATGAGCCAGGTTGTTTGGGTCCTGGATGCTGATTGGCTAAAAATGCATTTTAGCCTTGTTTATATCAGACATTATACCACAGGTTTGAGGCAAAAATACTTGTTTACTGTTCTAGCTTATGTTAGTACCCAGTTTATAATAGTAATAAGGCACCTCGGGCTTGTGGTATATGGCCAATATACCACGGCTAAGGGCTGTGTCCAGGCACTCTGCTTCGTATCGTGCATAAGAACAGCCCTTAGCCGTGGTATATTTAAGCAAGACCCAAGTAAGTATGGTATATGGCCAATATAGGGCTGTTCTTATGCACGACGCAACATGGAGTGCCTGGACACAGCCCTTAGCCGTGGTATATTAGCCGTATACCACAAACCCAGAGGTGCCTTATTGATATTATAAACTAGTTACCTCTGTAAACCTTTTCCACCATCTACCACAGAGCATTAGTTTAATGCGTAATCTAACCTGACATTCCTGGTCAAGCCTTATAACCATGATTATGGTTCGCATGGTTCTAGGTTCTGTATCAACCTGCGTTTCAACTCGGGGGTGGCGTTCCACTTCAACCCCAGGTTCAATGAGAACGTTGTAGTTCGTAACAGTCTCCTGAAGGAACAGTGGGGTCCAGAGGAAAGGACAGGTGGCATTCCCTTCTACAGAGGCCAACCTTTTACGGTATAAACTCCATTATAGCTAACTGCATACTGTAGGATGGAACAAGTAAATATATTTTAACAGATATTTGCGTTGTGCATTGACAACAATTTCAGCTGAAATGCATCTGAATGTGTTTTAGTTCAATGATATCGTATGCTTTCCCTTGGATGAGCTCAGCACTCATTCAGGCCCTGTGTTTCAGGTGATCATCATGTGTGATACCCAATGCTACAGGGTGATGGTGAATGGAGCCCTGATGTTCAGCTACAACCACCGCCACTTCCTTTTCCAGCAGATTGATATTCTAGAGGTGGAGGGGGACGTGAGCCTGTCCGCTGTGCTGGTCTGAGTTACAAACACACTGAGGTCAAAGTTCAGCGATAGTAGGGTCTGATCAGTCAGTGCATTATCTCACATTATGTGTGAGGAATCATGTCTTATGTGTCTGTGTGTGGCCATTTTCTGTATTGAAAAACTGTGGCATTTTACTGTGTTGCTGATGGTGAGATGTTTTACATTTCTCTCTTCCATAAACAATTATAGGAAATATTGTCTTCTATTGATCATATTCCAGATAGCCCACATGATGCCTGCTGTATGTCTGTGCTTTCTGTCACAACAATGTTTCCACAGCAAATAAACAGCAATATATTGGAACTAAGATGTTGTCATAATTCTACATCACCGCTAGAGGGCAGAGAGGTTCTGGTAAAATGAATAACTTGGCCCTGTTTTAGATTGTAGTGGGAAGGTTCAGATTTTATATTAAAGCATTCTAAGGATTTTCACCAAGTAAATACTGATGACATGAATGGTGTTGTGGATCATTATAATTACATGAAGTGCATTCGAATGACTGTGCACTCAGGGAGTTCCAGGTGGTTAGAAGTAGGCTTGTAGACTGGTTGACAGTGTTTTGACTGGGTCTCGGGATGTATGGACTGATACGCACCTACAGATTCACCTCACATGCTGCTACAAGAAGGCAGTACAGATTCACCTCACATGCTGCTACAAGAAGGCAGTACAGATTCACCTCACATGCTGCTACAAGAAGGCAGTACAGATTCACCTCACATGCTGCTACAAGAAGGCAGTACAGATTCACCTCACATGCTGCTACAAGAAGGCAGTACAGATTCACCTCACATGGTGCTACAAGCAAGCTGCACAGATTCACCTCACATGGTGCTACAAGCAAGCTGCACAGATTCACCTCACTTGGTGCTACAAGCAAGCGGTACAGATTCACCTCACTTACTGCTACAAGCAATCTGAAGCCATCAGTTAGGCTTTTGGATATATATATTTTTTTTTCTCTCACTAAGACTGCCTCTTAGCAACCGCTTTCACATGTAGGCCTCCACTTGCTGTCCTTGCCATCCTTACTGCCTGCAGTGGCAGCACCAAGCATTTTTCACTGGGGTAGCTTGGTCGTTGTGTAGGGGTGCTTGCAATCTACAGTGTACATGATTGCATATACGCAAAACGTATTTCTTGGTGCTAATGGGAGTGCTAGGCCTATTCTTGAGGGGGCTTCAGCACCGTTTTGTCTCGCCCTGGTGCCATCCATGACTACATGATTGTACCAAAATGATGTAGACCAGTGCTGCACAAGCTAGACTTTCTTTCTATGCAAAAAAAGATAACTGTTCAACATTCTTTAGATAATTGAAATTAGTTAATTGTGCAGCAATTCTTTCTGAGGTGGCACAGGGTCAAAGCAGGGCAACTTGACATGTCAACACATTTGAATGGCAAATTTAAGCACATTAGGACTGATATCTTATCCACCAGGGTTTTATTTGGCCCTCCAGAAAAATATTTTTCAAAGGGACTATCTGCCCAGAGATCATTTATAGGTAAGCCGTTTATATAGGCTTACTTTCTTAACTATTAACACTGAATTCTTGCCTGAGAGAAAAGGGAAGGACAATAATAAATTGTTACATAACAGTTTAGAATACCAGCACATATTGCCAGATGAAGGACTGGAGTCCTATCATATTGTACAAGTTTCAACTGATGATGTAGGCCTACACTATAAGGGATTGCTAACTTATCTAAACTCAGCAAAAAAAGAAACGTCCTCTCACTGTCAACTGTGTTTATTTTCAGCAAACTTAACATGCATCAATATTTGTATGAACATAACAAGATTCTACAACTGAGACAAACTGAACAGGTTCCACAGACATGTGACTAACATAAATTGAATAATGTGTCCCTGAACAAAGGGGAGGGGGGGTTAAGTCAAAAGTAACAATCAGTATCTGGTGTGGCCACCAGCTGCATTAAGTACTGCAGTGCATCTCCTCCTCAAGGACTGAACCAGGTTGGCCAGTTCTTGCTGTGAGATGTTACCCCACTCTTCCACCAAGGCACCTGCAAGTTCCCGGACATTTCTGGGGAGGAATGGCCCTAGCCCTCACCCTCTGATCCAACAGGTCCCAGATGTGCTCAATGAGATTGAGATCCGGGCTCTTTCACTGGCCAACATTCCTGTCTTACAGGAAATCACGCACAGAACGAGCAATATGGCTGGTGGCATTGTCATGCTGGAGTGTCATGTCAGGATGAGCCTGCAGGAAGGATACCACATGAGAGAGGAGGATGTGTTCCCTGTAACGCACAGTGTTGAGATTGCCTGCAGTGACAACAAGTGCAGTCTGATGATGCTTTGACACACCGCCCCAGACCATGACGGACCCTCCATCTCCAAATCGATCCCGGTCCAGAGTATAGGCCTCGGTGTAATGTTCATTAATTTGACGATAAACGCAAATCCGACCATCACCCCTGGTGAGACAAAACTGTGAATCAGTGAAAAGCACTTTTTGCCAGTCCTGTCTGGTCCAGCGACGGTGGGTTTGTGCCCATAGGCGACACTGTTGCCAGTGATGTCTGGTGAGGACCTGCCTTACAACAGGCCTACAAGCCCTCAGTCCAGACTCTCTCAATCTTTGCGGACAGTCTGAGCACTGATGGAGGGATTGTGCTTTCCTGGTGTAACTCGTGCAGTTGTTGTTGCCATCCTGTACCTGTCCCGCAGGTGTGATGTTCGGATGTACCGATCCTGTGCAGGTGTTGTTACACGTAGTCTGCCACTGCGAGGATGATCAGCTGTCTGTCCTGTCTCCCTGTAGCTCTGTTTTAGGCGTCTCACAGTACAGACATTGCCATTTATTGCCCTGGCCACATCTGCAGTCCTCATGCCTCCTTGCAGCATGCCTAAGGCACATTCACACAGATGAGCAGGGAACCTGGGCATCTTCCTTTTGGTATTTTTCAGAGTCAGTAAAAAGGCCTCTTCAGTGTCCCAAGTTTATATAACTGTGACCTTAATTGCATACCGTCTGTAAGCTGTTAGTGTCTTAACAACCGCTCCACATATGCATGTTCATTAATTGTTTATGGTTCATTGAACAAGCATGGGAAACAGTATTTAAACCCTTAAATTATTCGGATTTTTACAAATTATCTTTGAAAGACAGGGTCCTGAAAAAGGTTAGCTACAGAGTTTAGCTACTGTTATTATGCATTTTGTTTTAACGGCAAAATATTTCTGTCTCTGTTTCTTCTGTATCTAAAATCCTATGGCAGTATGACCTCACCAGTTTGTTATCTAAAACCTGTCATTGATGAAAACACACGGCATTGGTCCAATGTCCCTTTTTTTGTATTCATACTGGACGCTGTAAAGATTCTTGCAACGCACGCGCAGTAGCTGCTCCTCAAAACAGCATCAGTGCCTGCTTCATTGAGGTTGTCCCTAGTTACCACAGCCAGAAATTCAGTGGCTCTATCGTAACAATTCATGAAAACCAAAATTCGCTTTTTGGTCTTAAAGTAAGGTTACGGTTCAGCATACGGTTATCAGTATGGTTAAGGTTAGGCTTACGTAAAAAAAAACAGATTTAAAGAAAATAAATTGTAGAAATAGGCGGGGTTTATCCATAATTATGACATTGTGGCTGTGGTAACTAATGACGACTGTTCATTGAGAAGGAGGATTCAAACTTCCGGTTCTGTCATGGGGATATTGTTGTGTGTCTGATAAAAGAAAGAAAAAATAACCCCATCAACATCGGAATTTGAGGATTAACTGGTTGAAAATAGCAAAGGAATCATTATTTATACGGATAATTCAAGTGGCCCATCGCGGCTCGCACCCGGCCGGCCATGGCGGCGCATAAACCCGTGGAATGGGTTCAGGCCGTAATTAGTAGATTCGACGAGCAGGTAAGAATAACACATCGTATCAGAAATTGTGCCTCTGCTTTTTCCTCAGTAACATCATAGAGGTCGTGGGTTTAGCGACAAGATAATTTAAAGAAAGCTGCACTGTCATGAGTGGTATGTTTTGAGCCGATCTAGAATTTATAGTTTTCCTGCAGAGCCGCATCATCACACAGGAGCAAGTGACAGCGACAGAGAGAGAGGGGACGAAATAACACATGTACCAATTCTGTCCCTAACATTTGAAATAGCATTTAAAATCCCTTTGAATGAAACCACGAGGATGTAGTCTCAATATATAAACAAAGGAATCGACAGAACACGCCTCTTACTGTCAAGAAGGAGGAACTAACGAAATGTTGAATTGGGCAGCGAGCTGCTAGCTTGCGTGGTTATTACTGTAATGCATTCAGCTTCTGCCAATAACACTGTGCTACCTATCTCGCCACTGCGAGCCTTGTCGCTAGCCAGCTTGTCAACTCGACGCAAGTGTCCAGTAATTAGTGTGTTTATGTCATTTCCATTAACTAGTAGCCTCACCTTGGACTACAAAGCACTGTTTCTTTATTGCCACTTAGCCACCACAGTAGCTAGCTGCTAACTATTACAAAACAAAAATATAAACGCAACAATTTCAAAGATTTGACTGAGTTTCAGTTCGTATAAGGATATCAGTCAATTGAGATAAATGTATTAGGCCCTAATCTATGGATTTCGCATGACAAAGCAGGGGTGCAGCCATGGGTGGGCCCACCTACTTGACAACCAGGCCCACCCACTGGGAAGCTAAGCCCAGCCAATCAGAATTAGCTTCTTCCTACAAAAGGGCTTTATTACAGACACAGATAATCATCAGCAACCCCCTCAGACAATCCCACAGGTGAGGAAGCCGGATGTGGATGTCCTGGGCTGGCGTGGTTACACATGGTCTGCGGTTGTGAAGCTGGATGGACATACTGCCAAATTCTCTAAAATGACATTGGAGGCAGTTTATGGCAGAGAAATGAACATTCAATTCTCTGGTAACAGCTCTGGTGGACATTCCTGCAGTCAGCATGTCAATTGCGAGCTTCCTCAGAATTTGAGACCTCAGTGGTGTTGTGTGACAATACAGCATATTTTAAAGTGGCCTTTTATTGTCCCCAGCACAAGGTGCACCTGTGTAATGATCATGCAGTTTAACCAGTTTCTTGATATGCCACACCTGCCAGGTGGATGGATTACCTCGGTATTGGAGGAGTGCGCACTAACAGAGATTTGAACATTTGTGGACAACATTTGAGAGAAATACGCTTTTTGTGTATGGAACATTTCTGTTTTTTTGTGTGTTTTTTTCCAGATCATGAAACATGGGACCAAAACTTCACATGTTACGTTTATATTTTTGTTCAGTGTAGCTAGTCATATACGGTGTTATTTGAGCTGCGTCCAGTTTGTTTACAGTTTGTGTGGATTTATCTATGCAGATTGACAATCATTTCCCATCCATTCATTGCATTGGAAAACATGGGGAAGAGAATATTTTATTGACCTGCTCTAATCCCCTCACTGATGTCATCCTTGTCGTACCTCAAAGCAGGGCTAGGGGCATTTCCATTGAAAAGGACCCATCATGAGCACCAGCATGTGAAGTTCGTTGGAGAATATCACATTGGGTGTCAAATGAAAGCTACGAGTTTGTATTTTTGGTATATGAAGGCATAGATACAATCAACCATTTCCCATAATTAGGCATTACTAAAGGCTTAGAAAATATTGACCAGAAAAACAGTCTTAAAAGGCATCAGAAATGCATCAAAACACAATGTTGACATAAAGACCCCTGCCAACCAATACAACACTTAAGCTTTATATAGCTTTGGAGAAATTGTTTACCTTCTGGAGGTTTAATAAATATTGCCCTGTGCCTTGTAATTCCATTACCAAAACCCCACATCTTTATGATATTTTCTAATGTCTCTCCCTTATAAGGAGGGAGGACAATGAAAGTCCACAGAAGTAACAAGTAATGGTAGACCAACCAATTAGTTATAGTGATTTTTAATGATATCAATTTTGTTTATGAATTAAGTTATTAGAAATTATTAGAATTACTGCAACTGAATTGGCTACAATGCGAAATCATAAGTCTCAACCCACACCTGCTACTGTCCTCCCTTCCACTGCCATACTGTTATGTTGAGCTCATAACTGTTTTCTTTGTCTTTCTGTTGGTCAAACATCGAGTGTTAAGAGTGTTCAAACAGTTTGGATGACACCTCCCTTTGTCTGTCTCTCTCCAGTTAATGTCACCTCTCCCAGCTGTTACCGACACCTACACCATGAGCCCCCTGTCTTTTCATTTTCTGTAACCAGCATCCTCACCCACTGACACCTACACCATGAGCCCCCTGTCTTTTCATTTTCTGTAACCAGCATCCTCACCGACTGAGAACCCACTGACACCTACACCATGAGCCCCCTGTCTTTTCATTTTCTGTAACCATCCACCTACACCATGAGCCCCCTGTCTTTTCATTTTCTGTAACCATCCTCACCCACTGACACCTACACCATGAGCCCCCTGTCTTTTCATTTTCTGTAACCATTTTCTGTATTTTCTGTACCAGCATCCTCACCCCCTGACTGAGCAACCGACTGAGAACCCACTGACACCTACACCATGAGCCCCCTGTCTTTTCATTTTCTGTAACCAGCATCCTCACCGACTCACCTCACCATGAGCCCCCTGTCTTTTCATTTTCTGAACCAGCATCCTCACCGACAGAACCCACTGACACCTGAGCCCCCTGTCTTTTCATTTTCTGTAACCAGCATCCTCACCGACTGAGAACCCACTGACACCTACACCATGAGCCCCCTGTCTTTTCATTTTCTGTAACCAGCATCCTCACCGACTGAGAACCCACTGACACCTACACCATGAGCCCCCTGTCTTTTCATTTTCTGTAACCAGCATCCTCACCCACTGACACCTACACCATGAGCCACCTGTCTTTTCATTTTCTGTAACCAGCATCCTCACCCACTGACACCTACACCATGAGCCACCTGTCTTTTCATTTTCTGTAACCAGCATCCTCACCCACTGACACCTACACCATGAGCCCCCTGTCTTTTCATTTTCTGTAACCAGCATCCTTACCCACTGACACCTACACCATGAGCCCCCTGTCTTTTCATTTTCTGTAACCAGCATCCTCACCCACTGAGAACCCTCTGACACTGGACGTCCAGCGACGTTGTAAAGTAGCTTGGTCAGTCCACCCTGGCCTTGATATTGAAGGGATGATGACATCATCCAATGACATCAGCAACCAATTAGTAAACAATGCCTACTCATAATTGTTTAAAATCACACAATGCTCACCGATATCATTGGAAACACTTATCTTCCTCCATCGTTTTACTACGAAACATAGAAACACACCATTTTCACATGTGTTGAGGTGGTGCTGGAGATGATGAACATGAAGTAGACATTTTGTTTATATTCCTTTAACGTTCACAGACCATAATGGACGTCACCAAATCTGAACCCATCTTCCACAAGTTTGGATAGCACATTACAGTAAAGAAAAGTGTATTACAGTATATTGTGCTAAACTATACTCTACTTTACTGAACTGAACTCTACTGCACCGGTACCGGGTCCACTGCACCGTTACTTGTCCACTTAATGTGGACTAGTTCAATAACCAAAACAGATGTATTGCCAAACTCAAGGTGCCATCTCATAGCTTGACACCCCATTCTTTCTGCAGACACCTTTTGAATCTTAATTCGGAGTAGACATTTAAGAATTTTTGGTAAACGTGGTCGCATAAAAACCTGAGGGAGATTTTACCACAATTCCATTACCAAAATTTGCATCTGCACAGATCTTCCACTTTAATGAGTTTTTGTACATTTTTCAGTTTAAACTGTTCAAAGTAGTCCTTTTGCATAGATTTGTATGTTTTGTTAAACTTTGAAATAAATGTTTTTTGTTTGGCATACATTTTAAAGTGAAAATGCAGAGTCAAATGTAATTCTGTTACCTTGGAATTGCCCCTAGCCTACCTGATGCAGTATCAGTATGGGCTATGGTTGTACTGTAGTAGGCTTACTTATATGCAAAGCAGTGATGTCATTGTGTCACCCTTGCATGTGTTTCTTTTTTCATACAATTGATGTAATCAAATTTACAGGCCCAGTCTGTATGATTATGATCGGTAACGTTTGTAGTATGTTGCAGTATAGGCCTAGATGATCAACCTATGGAATGGGAAATGCCATGTTTTTTTATATGTAAAAATAAATAAAGGCTAATGAATCCTATCAAATGAATACACTTTTGGGTCTGTTCATTGTTGCAAGAGGAAAGATGACTTGTGGGCATATTGCCATACACTGTTAACATGATTGGTTTACATGTGTATTTTCTATCAAATATCTCTTAAGTGTTAAGCAAGCCCATTTAAAAAAATAAAATAAAAAATGTTTTCCCCAATAGCTCAGTGGAGATTAGTAATTGTGGATGTTTAGACTACTGTGGCTTGTTTTGGGTAGGTGGTTAGACCAGGACTCACCAACCCTATTCCTAGACAGCTACTCTCATGTCGGTTTTCACTCCAACCTCAGCTTATCAACCAGCTAATTATTAGAATCAGGTGCACAAGATTAGGGTTGGAGTGAAAACCTACAGGAAAGTAGCTCTCCAGGAACCGGGTTGGAGAGCCCTGGGTTAGGCCTTACTTACATTTTACATTTGAGTAATTTAGCAAAAGGTTTCCCAAACTCGGTCCTGTTAGTTTCCCTGGGTGCAAATAGTATCCCTGTGGAAAGCTTTTGACACCTTGTAGATGGGTGGGAGTGTGGTCTCAGTGATGTACTGGGCTGTATTCACCACCACCGAGAAGGCCTTGCGGTTGTGGACGGAGCAATTCCCGTACCAGGCTGTGATGCAACCGGTCTCTCGATGGTGCAGCAGTAGTATTTGGAGAGGGGGGCGGGGCGGGACCCGGTTCATCTTATCAGTTCCATCTAAGGTGTTGGTAACCACATCAGGGACGTATTCATATAGTAAATAACATTTGGAGGCTAGACTGTACGCAACAGGCCAGATGTCTAGGTTACTGAGACTATCACAACACTTAGTTTCTGTGATCCGCTATTATAGTTTTGAAAGTTTTAGTGGTAGCATAGTGATTAATAGTCAAATGTCCCGGCTCCCCAGTAAACTTTCTCCATCTTCAAAGGTCCAGACTATTCCAGGCAGATAGGCCTGCCTGTCCCTTGTAGCAGAGATTGGTCCTTCTGTAGCACAGTTGGTAGAACATGGCGCTTGTAATGCCAGGGTAGTGGGTTCGATTCCCGGGACCACCCATACGTAGAATGTATGCACACATGACTGTAAGTCGCTTTGGATAAAAGTGTCTGCTAAATGGCATTTATTTATTTATATATTTAGATTCAGTTGAAGTTGTGCCCCCTTATTCCGTTAGCTAACTGTTCTGGCTTGGCAGGCCAAGTGGCTGGGTGTGGCTCATTGCACTTTGATGAAGTTTTCATGGAGATTAGGCCTAATTTAAATCCACTTTTGACTGTTAAGCCTATTGATAGTGCCACTGAAACTTACTCATTAAAAAGGATTGTGTATTTTGGGTTCTGGTGGGATTGGGACTGCTTTTAGTCAGAATCAGCTTTGAGATTAGCAGCTCAACCTCTGATATTATAGGTTCGGCTATATCACCTTTCTTCGAGCTTGACCCATTGAGGTCAAAGCAGAGCATTAGAGATTATTACCCTACAAATAATCTAACCCTCACTAGAGTTCATTCAGACTATCCTTTTCAAAATCCAATGAAAAGTGGGCTGCTTCCGCTGTGCCACATCCAAGGATATTGTAGTGTGTTTTTGAATAGGAATTGAATAGGATTCCATTTATTTCCCCCATTTGTGTAAACAACATTAAACCCTATCATTTATTCTAATAGTGTCTTAAACTAGTGCTTGAATTTATTGTGCTTGAGCTTGTGAAACCTTTGACCTTTTCATTGATAATGTGACGTTGATCCCTGATGCTGCTTACAAGCCCTGAGAGAGAAGCTCAGCCACGTGAAGAAGAGCCATGCTTCTTTTAGATGGAATCTTGGATGTTCGCTCATAAATATCTCCACGATTCACAACAATCCCGACCTCCATTTTTTTTCTGTGCTCGCCTAAATGTTGTTTTTATGTTGGCACTCAGCAAAAACTGAATTACTTCGGCGTTTGTGTGTCTTCTGGCGGTAGGTCAACAAGAAAAGTGTACTCCTCTCTCCCCTCTTTATGTGCAGTGCCCTGTTGGCTAGTGCCAAAGCACTCCTAAGGAAAGGGATTGACCTTAGAGGAATTGAAGACCGTGCCAGTGAAACAAAGTGGCCCTGTGTCTGTTTGCCTGGTCTGAATATGGATGTCAACCAGTGTATCTGCATGTGGGTTTCTCTGTGTGTGTTTGCAGGGAAGATGCTCAAGTATCAGGACTCTCATTTCCGTCCCCTCACACATACGCATGTCTCTAATCCAGGAGAGGAGCAGCCCCTCCCTGGCCTGTGCTGGTGGTCAGGGTGTTAGGTCATCCTCCTGCTGTAGGGGGAGGAACCTCTTCAGGACCTGTTGGATGGTTGGGACTGAGAGTGTGTCAACCTCAAAGATCGCCAAACCTTTATTTGTTTAGCTTATAAGAAGCCATAGGCTATACAAAACTGTCAAGTTGGACTTCCTCTGCACTTTGCAGACTAAGTAAATGAGTTTGTATTAGTTGTCCTGCTTGTAAACTTGTTTGTGTGTCTGGTCGTGCATGCGCACGTGCGTACAACTGTAGCCCAAAAGGTAGAGACTGAGCGTAATGCATGGAGTATAGTCCATAGCGTGTGTCTGTGAGCCCAGCTCAGCACATCCACCCCTTGTGTGTGTAGGACTATATGCTCAGGGAGGGGCCACCCTCCAGGCTTCCCCAGTGCTCTACACTCCTCTCTATCCAATAAGTCTCTTCTGCTGTCCGGGAGGGGAGCGTCTTGTCCTGCTAGCTCTACAATAGCCCATGCCTCTGTACTGCTGTCCCTCACCAAATGGGAAAATTCTTCCAAGAAGTGGGAGAGTCGGGTTGCTTTGAGTGTTTGTGGTTTTTAATGGTGTTTGGGTGTCACATGGAGCTATGATTTGCTGTTATTAGGCTAGATGGAGTGGAGCCTAGGCAAGGCTTGGTCAGCCTGGGGCCTTAGACCAGCTGATGCACTGTCATCCTGTCTGAGCTGGAGGCAGAGAAGAGCCCAGCCAGCCAGGCTCTCTCAGACACATCCACTGAATGTAGTGTAGCCTACTATACAGTATATCCCCTGCTCAGGATGCAGAGGAGGCTTCACTAGAGACAGACATGTTGGTCTCTAGAGAAAGAGACTGAGATCACTGCTCAAGGAGCGCTGCTAACCAAATGTATTGTTATTCAGTCATGCAGACCTAGAATAGGCTATCTCCTTGAAAACATAGTGATGGACTTATTGACAGGGAATGTATACAGAAGACTATTCCTGTACTCAATGCTCTTGACAGTACGTTAGAGTTATTTGTATTGGACACGAAGCAAAGTTACCAACTTAGATTCATGTAACATCACCAACAGCCTTACTCTGTCCCTTTTTCCCCTCTATAGCTTCCAGTCAAAGTGGGCCAACAGAACACTCACACCAAAGTCAGCACAGAGCACAACAAGGACTGTCTGATACACATCTCCAAGTACAAGTTCTCACTGGTCATCAGTGGCCTCACGAACATCCTGAAGAATGTGAACAACATGGTGAGTGTGTGTGTGTGCTGTATGTGCAAACAATGTCAGTTGAAGCCTATGGAGCCAGGTACAGTGTTGGAGATGTCTCAACCATGTCTCTCTCTCCCCTAGCGAATATTTGGGGAGGCTGCGGAGAAGAACCTGTATCTCTCTCAGCTCATCATCCTGGACACACTGGAGAAGTGCCTTGCTGGGGTGAGGATCATTCCCCATCAAAAACGGAAATGATGGATGCATGTGGCTTTTATATCTCTGACTCTCTTCCTCGCTCACTCTCCTTCGTTCTCCTTTCCTCCCTCTGTTTTTTCCCTGGTTTGTTTCCTTTTCTCCCTGCAAGCTCTCCTAATGCAGCGTTCTGGTTTTTATCAGCAGATCTCCATTAGATATCAGCATAACACAATAGGATGTGGTGGGATGTCTGTGGTCAAGATGTTTTGTCTCCGTGGGGACAGTGGCCTTTGCTCTGGACTGGATCTGAGCCCTTTCCCCTCCCCACACATGAACTGTGTGTTTGAGTCCTGTCTCTTTCTTTCAGTCTTGGGGAACTCTGTTAGTAGCCAGTAGTCCCCTGGCTCCCTTCTCTCCACTCCTTAGTAAAGATGTGCTCACTGAAGATTGATTTTCCAGGTGCTTGCTCATCTTGACTTTGCATTCTGAGCCTCCGATGGGATTGCCCCGAGTTTCCGGACATTTGTATTCATTTGTTTTACTACGAGCTTGTGGATGAAGGACAGCTGTTAGGTTCTTCAAGTCATCCTTTTTCTTGACATCTGAATATTTTTTTCGAACTATTTTTGCCTCGTTGATGTCCTCTTTCAGTAGCCCATGTCCCTGCAAGTTCATTTAAAATTGACATATTACACCCGTACTAGTAATCAGAAAATCCTTCTCTTTTCAATTAAATATTTCACTTAATGATCCACCACTGTCCCCAAGTAGAGCCCTCTCTTTCCCAACTCCCCCAACAGTGTGCTGGTGTAATGACAGGTCCCAGGCCTGCAGTAGAGCGCTCTCTGTCCCCAGTCCCTCCACAGTGTACAGGAGTAATGACAGGTCCCAGGCCTGCAGTGCAGCAGGTCCAAATCCAGCAGGTAGAATCATTAGTCTGGACAGCTCTGTCCAGAGCCATTATCTCAGCTAGATTTACAGCATTGTTTCAAGGCTATGAGAGACATCAGAATGCACTGTATCTAAAATATGTGATGTGAAGTTGTAGCCTACAGATTGTGATATCTTCCCTATTGGTAAGGATGTTTTAGACCAAGTATGTTTTATATCTTGATCAATGAGAGGGAATGTGTGTCTTCAGGGATGCACGCCTTGTGACGGGAGCCTGACTGTCCGTTCTCTCTGTGTGGCAGGGTTTTATTCTGGCCTATTCTCTCCTCTGTGGGCTAATCGGGCAGTGAGGACATTGAAAGGTTTTTCTCATGTTTTGACCTCTAACCTTTCCTCTAATCCCTCCCTTCCTGGTCTCTCCTTCCTTCCCTCCATCCCTCAGCAACCGAAGGACTGCATGCGTCTGGATGAGACTATGCTGGTGAAACAGCTGCTGCCAGAGATCTGTCATTTCATCCACACGTACCGCGAGGGCCACCAGCATGCCGCCGAGCTACGTAGCTCCGCCTCCGGGGTCCTCTTCTCCCTCAGCTGCAACAACTTCAATGCCGTGTTCAGCCGCATCTCCACCAGGTGACATTGATCATAAACACCCAGAACTCTAACCCTCAGCCCAAGCTGCTCTGAGAAGCGACAGGCCACAGTAGTAGACCTCAGGCTGTACGTAGAGGAAGGGTTAGCTTTAAGTGTACACCAGTTCAGGCCTGTGGTCTTCAGTGATAGCAAGGAGGAAAAAAGAAGCTGGAGCTATCATCTACCCCCGATAGATAGAGAAATAAATAGAGGGAGAAAGGGAGTCTGTCAGCAGCCTTCATAAAGAGTCTCTTTGTCTGTGTCTTGTGGAGTAATGTTCCACTGTGAAACCAACCCCCAGAAGGACCTGGACCTGCACAAGACATGGAGGCATACGTGTGTGTGTGTGTGTGTGTGTGTGTGTGTGTGTGTGTGTGCGTGTGTGTGTGTGTGTGTGCGCGTACCTGTGTGTGTCAGAGCTGAGTGGTTTGGAGTGGGAGAAAACATCTGTAAATATTAACCACTCAGGTATATTAATTATTTGTTGAAGCTCAGAAAGCACATATTTTGTCTTCCTTCTCCTTGCACTGGTGTCCTAGTTGGTTCTGAGGCAGAAGAGAAGAGTGCTGCTCCACTCGCCTGTCAGTTGCAGTCTGCACTTGTTAACCGAGCTGTGTTGTGGTTTTATTGGTCCATGACTGGCAGGCCCAGACTGATGAAGTGGCCGGTTATTAAATCATGAGGACTGAGGAGTTGGTTATGTTATGTGATGTTAAAACAGGGAGAGAGAGTTGACCTCAGCCACTCCCCAGTGTCGCCTCTCGCTCTCTCTTTTTGTCCTCAGCTTTTACCTTGAAAGCATTGCCCATTCATACAGACTAGCGTATTTGATGTCCTGTTATTACCGGTAGTCAAATGAGACCTAGACTTACCATTTGATTACTGTATCTATTATGATGCTCTACTGCTACTTCTCTACAATTTTGTAATGATGATGTGATTATATTGAATATGAATATTCGAGGAGATAAAAATGACCATCTTTATTAAATATCCATCTTTGCGACGTTTCCCCTCAGGTTGCAGGAGCTCACTTTGTGTTCGGAGGACACAGTGGATGTCCATGACATCGAGCTCATCCAGTACATTAATGTGGACTGTGCCAAGCTAAAGAAACTGCTACAAGGTATTTGCATATTCTTATCAGTCTCATTGCTTTATTTTGACCTACAGCCGTCCCATTTGAAGTTATCCGTTTGATAGAGCCAAAGATGTTCTGTTTCTTTTGAGTTGTGCACCGTTGTTGATGTTCAGTGTGGACTCACTATTGGTTGTCATCTCCTGCAGAGACGGTGTTTAAATTCAAAGCCCTCAAGAAGCCTGCCCAGCTAAGTGTCATCAACAGCTTAGAGAAGGTGAGTATCTCTCTCTCTCTGTCTGCCTCTCTGTCTGCCACTCTGCCTCTCTCTCTGTTTCTCTCTCACGCATCTATCTACAGACTCACTTTCTCCACCTAGTGGTCTCTTGTCCTCATCTCCTGTTGCCCTGCTCCTCCTGCTCTAGTGCAGTGTCTGTTGACTTTCTGTTGCCCTGCTCCTCCTGCAGTAGTGCAGTGTCTGTTGACTTTCTGTTGCCCTGCTCCTCCTGCTCTAGTGCAGTGTCTGTTGACTTTCTGTGGAGCTGCTCCTCCTGCTCTAGTGCAGTGTCTGTTGACTTTCTGTTGCCCTGCTCCTCCTGCTCTAGTGCAGTGTCTGTTGACTTTCTGTGGAGCTGCTCCTCCTGCTCTAGTGCAGTGTCTGTTGACTTTCTGTGGAGCTGCTCCTCCTGCTCTAGTGCAGTGTCTGACTTTCTGTTGCCCTGCTCCTCCTGCTCTAGTGCAGTGTCTGTTGACTTTCTGTGGAGCCACTCCTCCTGCTCTAGTGCAGTGTCTGACTTTCTGTGGAGCTGCTCTAGTGCAGTGTCTGACTTTCTGTGGAGCTGCTCTAGTGCAGTGTCTGTTGACTTTCTGTGGAGCTGCTCCTCCTGCTCTAGTGCAGTGTCTGTTGACTTTCTGTGGAGCTGCTCCTCCTGCTCTAGTGCAGTGTCTGACTTTCTGTTGCCCTGCTCCTCCTGCTCTAGTGCAGTGTCTGTTGACTTTCTGTGGAGCCACTCCTCCTGCTCTAGTGCAGTGTCTGTTGACTTTCTGTTGCCCCGCTCCTCCTGCTCTAGTGCAGTGTCTGACTTTCTGTGGAGCTGCTCTAGTGCAGTGTCTGTTGACTTTCTGTGGAGCTGCTCCTCCTGCTCTAGTGCAGTGTCTGTTGACTTTCTGTGGAGCTGCTCCTCCTGCTCTAGTGCAGTGTCTGTTGACTTTCTGTGGAGCTGCTCCTCCTGCTCTAGTGCAGTGTCTGTTGACTTTCTGTTGCCCTGCTCCTCCTGCTCTAGTGCAGTGTCTGTTGACTTTCTGTGGAGCTGCTCCTCCTGCTCTAGTGCAGTGTCTGTTGACTTTCTGTGGAGCTGCTCCTCCTGCTCTAGTGCAGTGTCTGTTGACTTTCTGTGGAGCTGCTCCTCCTGCTCTAGTGCAGTGTCTGTTGACTTTCTGTGGAGCCACTCCTCCTGCTCTAGTGCAGTGTCTGACTTTCTGTGGAGCTGCTCTAGTGCAGTGTCTGACTTTCTGTGGAGCTGCTCTAGTGCAGTGTCTGACTTTCTGTGGAGCTGCTCTAGTGCAGTGTCTGTTGACTTTCTGTGGAGCTGCTCCTCCTGCTCTAGTGCAGTGTCTGTTGACTTTCTGTGGAGCTGCTCCTCCTGCTCTAGTGCAGTGTCTGTTGACTTTCTGTGGAGCTGCTCCTCCTGCTCTAGTGCAGTGTCTGTTGACTTTCTGTTGCCCTGCTCCTCCTGCTCTAGTGCAGTGTCTGTTGACTTTCTGTGGAGCTGCTCCTCCTGCTCTAGTGCAGTGTCTGTTGACTTTCTGTGGAGCTGCTCCTCCTGCTCTAGTGCAGTGTCTGACTTTCTGTTGCCCTGCTCCTCCTGCTCTAGTGCAGTGTCTGTTGACTTTCTGTGGAGCCACTCCTCCTGCTCTAGTGCAGTGTCTGTTGACTTTCTGTTGCCCCGCTCCTCCTGCTCTAGTGCAGTGTCTGACTTTCTGTGGAGCTGCTCTAGTGCAGTGTCTGTTGACTTTCTGTGGAGCTGCTCCTCCTGCTCTAGTGCAGTGTCTGTTGACTTTCTGTGGAGCTGCTCCTCCTGCTCTAGTGCAGTGTCTGTTGACTTTCTGTGGAGCTGCTCCTCCTGCTCTAGTGCAGTGTCTGACTTTCTGTTGCCCTGCTCCTCCTGCTCTAGTGCAGTGTCTGTTGACTTTCTGTGGAGCCACTCCTCCTGCTCTAGTGCAGTGTCTGACTTTCTGTTGCCCCGCTCCTCCTGCTCTAGTGCAGTGTCTGACTTTCTGTGGAGCTGCTCTAGTGCAGTGTCTGTTGACTTTCTGTGGAGCTGCTCCTCCTGCTCTAGTGCAGTGTCTGTTGACTTTCTGTGGAGCTGCTCCTCCTGCTCTAGTGCAGTGTCTGTTGACTTTCTGTGGAGCTGCTCAGGCATCTGGATACACTTCAGTTACACTAACCGTCTGTGGCTCGCCAGAAGCCCCGGTCTTGAAGCTTGACAATACAATCAGGACGGGAAATATTGTTGCAAGTTGGTGTGTTGTTGATAGTCTTCTTTGCGAGTAGAAGATGGGTACAGTGCTTCCCAGGCAGGTGGTGTGACCCCCTTTCCCCCCCCCTCAGGCCTTCTGGAACTGGGTGGAGAACTACCCTGATGAGTTCACCATGCTGTACCAGAGGCCACAGACAGACATGGCTGGTGAGGATGCAGTTGCAGTTCTAATGTGATGAATCATACTGTACCTGTCAAAAGTTTGTACACCTACTTATTCAAGGGCTCTTCTTTATTCTTTTCCTATTTTCTACTAGAGGTCGACCGATTATGATTTTTCAACGTCGATACCGATTTATTGGAGGACCAAAAAAAAGACTATACCGATTAATCGGCCGATTTTTAAAATGTATTTGTTATAATGACAATTACAACAATGCTGAATGAACACTTATTTTAACTTAATTTAATACATCAATAAAATACATTTGGTCTCAAATAAATAATGAAACATGTTCAATTTGGTTTAAACAATGCAAAAACAAAGTGTTGGGGAAGAAAGTAAAAGTGCAATATGTGCCATATAAGAAAGCTAACGTTTAAGTTTCTTGCTCAGAACATGAGAACATATGAAAGCTGGTGGTTCCTTTTAACATGAGTCTTCAATATTCCCAGGTAAGAAGTTTAGGTTGTAGTTATTATAGGAATTATAGGACTATTTCTCTCTATACTATTTGTATTTCATATACCTTTGACTATTGGATGTTCTTATAGGTACTTTAGTATTTCCAGTGTAACAGTATAGCTTCTGTCCCACTCCTCCCTCCTACCTGGGCTTGAACCAGTAACACAACGACAACAGCCACCCTCGAAGCAGTGTTACCCATGCAGAGCAAGGGGAACAACTACTCCAAGTCTCAGAGCAAGAGACGTTTGAAACGCTATTAGCACGCACCCCGCTAATTAGCTAGCCATTTCACATCACATCGTTACACCAGCCTAATCTCGGGAGTTGATAGGCTTGAAGTCATAAACAGCAGAGCTGCTGGCAAAACGCACAAAGTGCTGTTTGAATTAATGTTTATGAGCCTGCTGGTGCCTTCCATCGCTCAGTCAGACTGCTCTATCAAATCATAGACTTAGTTATAACATCATAACACACAGAAATGCGAGCCTTAGATCATTAATATGGTCGAATCCGGAAACTATCATCTCGAGAACAAGACGTTTATTCTTTCAGTGAAATACAGAAACGTTCCATATTCTATCTAACGGGTGGCATCCATCAGTCTAAATATTCCTGTTACATTGCACAAACTTCAATGTTATGCCATAATTACGTAAAATTCTGGCAAATTAGTTCCCAATGAGTCAGGCGGCCCAAACTGTTGCATATACCCTGACTCTGCATGCAGTGAATGCAAGAGAAGTGACACAATTTCACCTGTTTAATATTGCCTGCTAACCTGGATTTCTTTTAGCTAAATATGCAGGTTTAAAAATATATACTTCTGTGTATTGATTTTAAGAAAGGCGTTGGTGTTTATGGTTAGGTACACGTTGGAGCAACGACAGTCCTTTTTCGCGAATGCACACTGCATCGATTATATGCAATGCAGGACACGCTAGATAAACTAGTAATATCATCAACCATGTGTAGTTATAACTAGTGATTATGATTGATAAAGTTTAATGCTAGCTAGCAACTTACCTTGGCTTCTTACTGCATTCGTGTAACAGGCGGGCTCCTCGTGAGGCAGGTGGTTAGAGCGTTGGACTAGTTAACCGTAAGGTTGCAAGATTGAATCCCTGAGCTGACGAGGTAAAAATCTGTCGTTCTGGCCCTGAACAAGGCAGTTAACACCGTTCCTAGGCAGTCATTGAAAATAAGAATGTGTTCTTAACTGACTTGCCTAGTTAAATAAAGATTTTTTTTATTTTTTATTTATTTATTTTAAAAATCGGCAAAATTGTCGTACAAAATGACTGATTTCCGATTGTTATGAAAACTTGAGATCGGCCCTAATTAATCGCCCATTCTGATTAATCGGTCGACCTCTATTTTCTACATTGTAGAATAATAGTTAAGAGATCAAAACTATGAAATAACAAAAAAAGTGTTAAACAAATCTAAATATATTTTGACTGCTTTGCACACTCCTATTCTCTCAACCAGCTTCACTTGGAATGCTTTTCCAACAGTCTTGAAGGAGTTCCCCAAATGCTTAGCACTTGTTGGCTGCTTTTCCTTCACTCTGCTGTCCAACTCGACCCAAACCATCTTAAATGGGTTGAGGTAGGGTGATTGTGGAGGCCAGGTCATCTGATGCAGCACTCATCACTCTCCTTCTTGGTCAAATAGCCCTTACACAGCCTGGAGGTGTGTTGGGTCAATGTCCTGTTGAAAAACAAATGATAGTCCCACTAAGCGCAAACCAGATTGGATGGCGCATCGCTGAAGAATGCTGTGGTAGCCATGCTGGTTAAATGTGCCTTGAATTCTAAGTAAATCACAACAGTTTCACCAGCAAAGCACCATCACACCTCCTCCTCCATGCTTCACAGTGGGAACCACACATGCGGAGATCATCCATTCACCCACTCTGCGTCTCAAAAAGACACGGCGGTTGGAACCAAAATTCTCAAATTTGGACTCATCAGACCAAAGGACAGATTTCCACCAGTCTAATTAATGTCCCTTGATGGTGTTTCTTGGCCCAAGCTAGTCTTCTTATTGGTGTCCTTTAGTAAGTGGTTCCTTTGCAGAAATTCGACCATGAATGCCTGATTGACGCAGTCTCCTCTAAACAGTTAATGTTGATGTGTCTGTTGCTTGAACTCTGTGAAGCATTTCTTTTTTGGCTGCAATTTCTGAGGCTGGTTAACTCTAATGAACTTATCCTCTGCAGCAGAGGTAACTCGGGGTCTTCCTGTTGTGGTCCTCATGAGAGACAGTTTCATCAAAGCGTTTGATGGTTCTATCCATAATATGGATTTGGTATTTTACCAAATAGGGCTATCTTTTGTACCTTGTCACAACACAACTGATTTTCTCAAACGCATTAAGAAGGAAAGAAATTCCTCAAATTCACTTTTAACAAGGCATAACTGTTCATTATAATGCATTCCAGGTGACTACCTAATGAAGCTGGTTGAGAGAATGCCAAGGAGTGTGCAAAGCTGTCATCAAAGCAAAGGATGGCTACTTTTAAGAATCTCAAATATAACATCTATTTTGACTTAACACTTTTTGGTTAATACATGAATCCATGTGTGTTATTTCATAGTTTTGATGTCTTCACTATTATTCTACCATATTTAAAATAGTAAAAATAAAGAAAAACCCTTGAATGAGTAGGTGTGTCCAAACTTTTGACTGGTACTGTATGTCTGTTATTGACTGCTGTTGCTTGGTTGTGTCTTTCCCAGACTGTGTGTTATTGACTGTGTTGTTGCTTGGTTGTGTCTCTCCCTGACTGTGTTGTTGCCTGGCCGGGTCTCTCCCAGACTGTGCAGAGAAGCTGTTTGACCTGGTGGACAGTTTTGCTGAGAGCGCCAAGAGGAAGGCAGCCGTGTGGCCACTGCAGATCATCCTCCTCGTCCTCTGTCCCGACATCACACAGGACATCTCCAGAGAGACTGTAGAGGACACCAAGGTCAACAAGGTCAGACACAACCCACCCACGGGGCAGGGCACTCACAATAGGGTTCTAATCAGTACACTACTCTTCTCTGTCCCTAACAGAAACTGTTCCTGGAGAACCTGAGGAAGGCCCTTGCCGGCCACGGGGGCAGTAAACAGCTGACTGAGAGTGCTGCCATCGCCTGTGTCAAACTCTGCAAGGCGTCCACCTACATCAACTGGGAGGACCACTCTGTCATCTTCCTCCTGGTGCAGTCCATCGTAGTGGACCTTAAGGTGAGCATCAGCCACAGATTGTCCTCTGATCATCAGTGTTATGGGAAGGTATTATAAACATAGTATCCAGTATTAGTCACCAGTGGTAACCAGTCACAGCTGATGCTATGGACTTTGTTTCTCCCTTCTCCTGTCAGGCCCTGCTCTTCAACCCAGCCAAGCCTTTCTCCAGAGGGGCGGGAAGCCAGAACGCAGACGTGGACCTCATGATCGACTGCTTTGTCTCTTGTTTCCGCATCAATCCCCACAACAACCAGCATTTTAAGGTATTTATTTGTGTTTATTAAGGATCCCTGCAGCTACTCTTCCTGGGGTCCAGCAACATTAAGTCAGTTATATATACAGTTTAAAATATTACATGACATTACATTTCACAACACTTACCCAAAAATTGAGTGTGTTCCTTCAGGCCTCTACTCCACTATCACATATTTACAATACAACATCCATGTGTATGTACATGTCTTATCATGTGTGTCTGTGTCTGTGTGTGTTTCTTCACAATCCCTGCTGTTCCATGCGGTGTATTTTTATCTGCTTGCATCAGTTACCTGATGTGAAATAGAGTTCCATGTAGTCATGGCTCTGTGTCGTACTGTGTGCCTTCCATAGTCTGTTCTTGGCTTGGGCATGTCTTCTGGGGTATTCATGGGTGTCCAAGCTGTGTGCTAGTAGTTTGAACAGACGTCTCAATGCATTCAGCATGTCAAAACTTATTTGAAAAACAAGTAGTGATTGTCAATCTCTCCTCCACTTTGAGCCATAAGAGATTGACATGCATACTATTAATATTAGCTTTCCGTGTACATTTAAGGGCCAGCCGTGCTGCCCTCTTCTGAGCCAATTAAAATTTTCCAAGGTCCCTCTTTGTGGCACCTGACCACACGATTGAACCGTAGTCCAGATGTTACAAAACGAGAGCCTTTAGGACCTGCCTTGTTGATAGTGTTGTTAAAAAGACAGCAGTGCTTTATTATGGATGGACTTCTCCCCCATCTTAGCTACTGTTGTATCAACATGTTTTGACCATGACAGTTTACAATCCAGGGTTACTCCAAGCAATTTAGTCACCTCAATGTCCACATTATTCATTACAATATTCAGTTGAGGTTTAGGGTTTAGTGAATGATTTGTCACAAATGACAATGCTTTTAGTTTTTGAAATATTTAGGACTAGCTTATTCCTTGCCACCCATTCTGAAACTGACTGCAGCTCTTTGTTAAGCAGTGATTTCACGCGCTGTAGAAATGATGTGTATAGTGTTGAGTCCTCGGCATACATAGCTTTACTCAATGGCATGTCATTAGTAAAGATTGAAATAAGTAAGGGGCCTAGACAGCTGCCCAGGGGAATTCCTGATTTTACCCGGATTATGTTGGAGAGGCTTCCATTAAAGAACACCCTCTGTGTTCTGTTAGACGGGTAACTCTTTCCAGGCTCTGTCGAAACCGGGAGACCCATGAGGCGGTGCACAATTGGCCCAGCGTTGTCCAGGGTTAGGGGAGGGTTTGGCTGGCAGAGATGTCCTTGTCCCATCACGCTCTAGCGACTCCTGTGGCGGGCCTGGCGCATGCACGCTGACACGGTCGCCAGGTGTATGGTGTTTTCTCAGACACATTTGTGTGGCTGGCTTCCGGGTTAAGCGGGCATTGTTTCAAGAAGCAGTGCGGCTTGGTTGGGTCGTGTATCGGAGGACGCATGGCTCTCAACCATCGCCTCGCCCAAGTCCGTATGGGAGTTGCAGCGATGAGACAAGACTGTAACTACCAATTGGATATCATGAAATTGGGGAGAAAAAGGGGTAAAAAAAAATATCTATTGGGACAGTTAACTCTTTATCCACAATATAACAGGGGGTGTAAAGCCATAACACATACGTTTTTCCATCAGCAGACTATGATCGATAATGTCAAAAGCCGCACTGAGGTCTAACAAAACAGCTCCCACAATCTTTTTATCATCAATTTCTCTCAGCCAATCAATTATCAGTCATTTGTGTAAGTGCCGTGCTTGTTGAATGTCCTTCTCTATAAGCGTGCTTACAGTAAAATAGCATTGTATCTGGCCAAACACAATTTTTTCCAAAAGTTCACTAAGGGTTGGTAACAAGCTGATTGGTTGGCTGTTTGAGCGAGTAAAGGGGGGCTTTGCTATTCTTGGGTAACATAATTACTTTTGCTTTCCTCCAGGCACACTCTAGGCTTAGATTGAAGCTATGGCAAATAGAGGAGGGCCAATTTCGTCCGTTATTATCCTCAGTAATTTTCCATCCAAGTTGTCAGACCCCGGTGGCTTATTGTTGAAAGACGATAATAGTTTTTTCACTTCTTCCACACTCACTTTACGGAATTCAAAATTACAATGCTTGATTTTCATAATTTGATCAGTTTTACTTGGATGTGTGATGTCGCGTTTGTTGCTGGCATGCCATGCCTAAGTTTGCTAATCTTGCCAATGGAAAAAATCATTCAAGTAATTGGCAATATCAGTTGGTTTTGTGATGAATGAGCCGTCTGATTCGATGAATGATGGAGCTGAGTTTTGGAGTATAGTATTTCATAGAAAGGGTTGTTGATGCACACTTTTTAACCACATACTGGTGTGTTGAAGTAAGGACTCTGTGATCCCTGATTAATCTCTCTTTATTTTTCCCCTCCATTTCAGGTCTGCCTGGCGTCATCCTCCCCTCCAACCTTCCACTTTGTCCTGGTCAACTCCCTACACAGAATCATCACCAATGTAAGTGTGTGTTGTCATGGCCTAACATAGGGTTAAGGGATCAATCAACACACCAAATGCCAATGTCCAGTGCCACTATTCAAAGTATATAAAGTGACCAATGCTGTGTGCACACAGTGCATGTCTAGAATGACCAGTGGTAACCTTATCTGTGGTGACTTTGTGTAGATGATGTCACTACTGTATACACTGGGCTGGCTCTATTACCCAGCCATTAGATCGACTACCATCTCACTCTGGATGAGCCATGCAGGGAGAGGAAGTGCTGCAGACACTCATGTGGTTTGTGTGTGTGTGTGTTTGTGTGTTTCAATAGGAAGTGCCTGAGGGAAGATTTCATACAGAGACCCTTTTATTAGCTCCCCATGTGCCTAGGAGACTATGTGTGAGGGAGTGAGAGTATAACTGGTCTCTCTCTCACCCCCCTCACGCAAAGCACTTCCTGTCTGTGAGCAGAAGTCAGAGGCTGCTTTTGTTCCTGCGTGTCTCTGTCTGTCTGGGTTGGTGGGTGTGTAACGGAGAGTATGAGAGTACAGCTGCCATCTTTCTCCCCTCCAGGCAAACTGGAGAAGTCTCATCTCTCCACCCTAACAAATCCTACTGGGCTGAAGGCCCCATGTCACTTTCTGAATGAGTTTCGATTGGGATAAGACTCAACACCCACTTACTATTTAACCTACAGGCCCTTGTATTATCCAAGTCTCTTTACAGGATTCTGTTTCAAATGTTTTCTAATGAAGCCTACAGTAGATTTGTTTAGAGGATTGAGTTGAACCCTCTGTCCATTCCTTTGCTGCAGTCTCCATTGGACTGGTGGCCTAAGATTGATGCGGTGTACTGCTACTCAGGAGAGCTGAGGATCATGGTTTCTGAGACGCTGGGCCACGTGATGAGGGGCTGCAGTACGCACGCTCCCCTCCGCATGACTCCGGTAAGACACACACACACAACAAAACACACACTCTTGGAAACAAAAACATACTCAACAAACCCAAATATTAGCAGTGTGCATGATTCTTTTTTTAAATGAATGGGCCATGTTGGGATGAGATGTAATTCAATGCCAGACTGCAGTGTCTGTGTGGTTTTACTGTGGAGAGCAGGAGCTTCACAGCAACGGGAGCAGCAATCCCCCCTCTTTCTTTTTTTTCTCCAAATAAGAACTTATACATACAAACAACAAGTTACAGACGCACTCAAACAACGACTACATCTCCTCTGCCCAGACCCGTATGCTCACACCCCCATCCTTAGTGCATTATTATTTGCCACTTGGCCTTAAATTGTACCAATTTGTTTTTCGTGGTCGCCCATGCTATTTTAATAATATATCATTCAATTTTTCCATTATGTACATGATGGCGGATTGATTGATTTCCAAGTTTTTAGTATGTTTTTTTCAAGATGAGTGAATCGTCCAGCTCATTGGGTATCTCACTACACCACTATATGCAATGTCATGAAATATGCGGACAGATAGATTAAAAGAAAGTTTACATTGCAATACTTCTGACAGCCAACTTTCTTGCTCCGTCCATACATTTTGGACTTCATAGCATTCCCAGAAAGCAAGTAGTTTTACACTTAAGACATGACTCTGCTGTTGTGCTGTAGACTTGAGTTTTCTCTCTTGTATAATAAATTGTAAACATTTAGTTTATACAGGATTAAACATACATTTTCGTTATGTGTAATTTCGTTACTTTTGCGCCAACTTTCCCTCCATCTTGTGATAACATCATTTGGTTCCAATCTTGGTTCCAATAGTTTTTTTTCTTTTTTATAACTCAAATAAGATTCATTCAAGGTTGCTCTGATGTTTCGAAAATATTTATATTCGAAACTTTTTGATACACTACATGACCAAAAGTATGTGAACACCTGCTTGTCGAACATCTCATTCCAAAATCCTGGGTATTAATATGGAGTTGGTCCCCCCCCAGCCTCCACTCACTAGATGTTGGAACATCGCTGCAGGGACTCCAGTCAGCCACAAGAGCATTAGTGAGGTCAGGCACTGATGTTGGGCGGTTAGGCCTGGCTTGCATTCGGCATTCCAATTCATCCCAAAGGTGTTCTATGAGGTTGAGGACAGGGCTCTGTGCAGGCCAGTCAAGTTCTTCCACATTGATCTCAACAATTCATTTCCGTATAGACTTCGATTTGTCCATGGGGGCATTATTATGCAGAAACAAGAAAGCGCCTTCCACAAACTGTTGCCACAAAGTTGGAAGCATAGAATCGTCTAGAACAGTGGTTCCCACATTTTTATAGTCCTGTACCCCTTCAAACATTCAACCTCCAGCTGCGTACCCCCTCTAGCACCAGGGTCATTGCACTCTCAATTGTAGTTTGTCATCATTGTAAGCCTGCCACACACACACACACACACACCACACACACACACACACACTATACGATACATTTATTAAACATAAGAATGAGTGTGAGTTTTTGTCACAACCCGGCTCGTGGGAAATGACAGAGCTCTTAAAGGACCAGGGCACAAATAATATAATAATCAATCATTTTGCTCTTTATTTAGGCATCTTACATATAAAACTTTATTTGTTAATTGTGAGTCTCAGTCTTAAATCATTTTACACACACAGTCTGTGCCTGTATTTAGTATTCATGCTAGTGAGGGCAGAGAATCCACACATACTGTAGGTATGTGGTTGCAAAGGGCATCAATGTCTTAACAGCGCGTTTTGCCAAGGCAAGAAACTCTGAGCGCAGCCCAATCCAAAAATCTGGCAGTGGCTTCTGATTAAATTACATTTTCACAGAACCGCTTGTTGCAATTTCGATGAGGCTCTCTTGTTCAGATATCGGTAAGTGGACTGGAAGCAGGGAATGAAAGGGATAAGGAATACAGTTGTTTGTTTCATCAGTTTCGGGAAGGTACCTGCGTAATTGCACACCAACTCACTCCGTTGCTTTATATCACATTTGACATTGTCCGCAAGCTTGAGTTCATTTGCACACAAAAAAATCATACAATGATGGAAAAACCTGTGTGTTGTCCAACTTCTTAATCAGCCTCAATTTTGTCCCGCATATTGAATACAAATGGACTGTTTGAAAATGTGAATACATTTTTATTTGGCGTACCCCTGACAGCATTGCGCGTACCTCCATACCCAGTTTGGGAATTCCTGGTCTAGAATGTCACTGTATGCTGTAGCATTAAGATTCCCCTTCACTAGAACTAAGGGACCTAGCCTGAACCATGAAAAACAGCCCCAGACCATTATTCCTCCTCCTGGCCTCCACCAAACCTAGATTCGTCCGTCAGACTGCCAGATGGTGAAGTGTGATTCATCACTGCAGTCGATGAATGGCATTGCGCATGGTGATCTTAGGCTTGTGTGCTGCTGCTTGGGTATGGAAACCCATTTCAGTTCTTGTGCTGACGTTGCATCCAGAAGCAGTTTGGAACTCTGTAATGAGTGTTGCAACCAAGGACAGATGATTTTTAAACGTTACACGCTTCAACACTCGGTGGTCCCGTTCTGAATTTGTGTGGCCTACCACTTCGCGGCTGAGCCGTTGTTGCTCCTAAACGTTTCCCCTTCACAATAACAGCACTTACAGTTGACTTGGGCAGCTCTAGCAGGCCAGAAATTTGACGAACTGACTTGTTGGAAAGGTGCTATTGTATGATGGTGCCACGTTGAAAGTCACTGAGCTTTTCAGTAAGGCCATTATACTGCCAATGTTTGTCTATGGAGATTGTATGGCTGTGTGCTCGATTTTATACACCTGTCAGCAACCGGTGTGGCTGAAATAGCCAAATCCACAAATTTGAAAGGATGTCCACATACTTTTGGCCATATAGTGTATATGTCGCAAGTGAAAGCCTTGTGTTGGGAGTTCATACAATACCATGTCTGGAAGGTTAAAACCACCCTCGGACTTAGTTGATGAAAAACTTTCCTTTTTATTCTATGAATTTTATTTGCCCACGTTAAGTCTTATTACTGAGTATACTTTTTTAAAGAATGTCTTTGGTGGGGTAGGTGGTATTACAGAAAATAAATAGAAGACCTTTGAGCCATGCCATTCTTATTTATGGAATGCATTTCAATTAACAAGTGTGCATTGTAAAAGTCATTTGTGGAATTTCTTTCCTTCTTAATGTGTTTGAGCCAATCAGTTGTGTTGTGACAAGGTAGGGGTGGTATACAGACAATAGCCCTTATTTGGTAAAATACCAAATCCATATTATGGCAAGAACAGCTCAAATAATCAAAGAGAAATGACAGTCCATCATTACTTTAAGACATGAAGGTCAGTCAATCTGGAAAATTTCAAGAATTTTTCTTCAAGTGCAGTCGCAAAACCATCAAGCGCTATGATGAAACTGGCTCTCGAGGACTGCCACAGGAAAGAAAGACCCAGAGTTACCAATGCTGCAGAGGATAAGTTCATTAGAGTTAACAGCACCTCAGATTGCAGCCCAATTAAATGCTTCACAGAGTTTAAGTAACAGACACATCTCAACATCGACTGTTCAGAGGAGACTGCGTGAATCAGGCCTTCATGGTCAAATTGCTGCAAAGAAACCACTACTAAAGGACAACAATAAGAAGAGACTTGCTTGGGCCAAGAAACACGAGCAATGCACATTAGACCGGTGGAAATCTGTCCTTTTGGTCTGATGAGTCCAAATGAGAGATTTTTGGTTCCAACTGCCGTGTCTTTGTGAGACGCAGAGTAGGTGAACGGATGATCTCTGCATGTGTGGTTCCCACCAAGAAGCATGGAGGAAAAGGTGTGATGGTACTTTGCTGGTGACACCATCCTGTGATTTATTTAGAATTCAAGGCACACTTAACCAGCATGGCTACCACAGCATTCCTCAGCGATACTTCATCCCATCTGGTTTGCGCTTAGTCGGACTATCATTTGTTTTTCAACAGGACAATGACCCAACACACCTCCAGGCTGTGTAAGGGCCATTTCACCAAGAAGGAGAGTGACTGAGTGCTGCATCAGATGATCTGGCCACAATCTCCCGACCTCAACCCAATTGAGATGGTTTGGGATGAGTTGGACCACAGAGTGAAGGAAAAGCAGCCAATAAGTGCTCAGCATATGTGGGAACTCCTTCAAGACGGTTGGAAAAGCATTCCAGGGGAAGCCAAGAGTATGCAAATCTGTCATCATGGCAACGGATGGCTACTTTGAAGAATCTCAAATATAACATATATTTAATGTAACTTTTTTAAATTTATTTATTTATTTGGTTACTACATGATTCCATATGAGCTATTTCATAGTTTTGATATCACTATTATTCTGCAATGTAGAAAATAGTAAAAATATAGAAAAACTCTTGAATGAGTAGGTGTGTCCAAACTTTTCACTGGTACTGTATATAAATCTGATAACTCTCTTGATAACCATCTTTGATAACCACTCACTTCCCTGTGTGTGCGTGTCATCTTGCTCATATCTGTGTGTTTGGTCTACTCATCTCATGGAAGTGAAGGACGGCAGAGGGAACTCTCTGACATCATTGACTCGGTGGTGCTTCTTTGTCCTCTGCTTATTTTCTCTTTTCATATTGCCCCGTTCTTTCCTTCTCCTCCTCCATTTTCTTTGACCTGGCTGCTGCCGCTCACTCACTCAGATGCCAACCTGTCACAGTCACTGTTTTGCATGGCAGTGGGCGTCTGTTGCTGTAAGTATAACTGCCACCCCTACCACTCCCCACACTTCCTCCTTCCGACTCCTCTGCAGCTGACCTCTAACCCCTGACCCCACCCTCAGGCTACCACAGATAAGAGAGAGCCCCTGTCGTCCTCCACCTCCTCTGTGCTCTGGTTGAAGTGAGCCTGTTTCCGACTCCTCCCTCCACTCCATCTCATCTGTATGCTAGGCTAGCTCCTGGAGCATGCATCTCAGTCTGTTAGTGCTGAGCGATTTTTAGTGCTTTTTGAGGTCATTTCGGTTATTGAAAAATAACCACTGTTTTTCGATTTTCGTTAAGATGTAATTCAATATTAAATGCACTATGCACTATGCATAATGTGGATTGAATGCTGTAACTAAACAGAATACAACAATTAATAAAAGGCCAATGATGTTTGTGACTATTACTGCTTATTAACCATTGTTTATTCACATTAATTTATTAAAATATTTCAGATTGTTTTATTTTATTTATTATTTAGTTCCAAGTCATCTCATCTCTATAGATCTGCTGCCTACGCTGTCTGACAAAATCACTATTTTAGTAGTTCTTCAAAGTAAATGAGGCATACTTTTGTTATTGCTGAATACCAATTATCAATCACTTAGATGATGTATTTTCAGGTAGATAACTCACAAAGCAACTGCTCTCTGTCTCGCACGTTCTTCTCTCTTCTCTCCCTCAGTGTCTGCCCCACACAGACTGGACAAATCAAATCAAATTTTATTTATATAGCCCTTCGTACATCAGCTGATATCTCAAAGTGCTGTACAGAAACCCAGCCTAAAACCCCAAACAGCAAGCAATGCAGGTGTAGAAGCACGGTGGCTAGGAAAAACTCCCTAGAAAGGCCAAAACCTAGGAAGAAACCTAGAGAGGAACCAGGCTATGTGGGGTGGCCAGTCCTCTTCTGGCTATGCCGGGTGGAGATTATAACAGAACATGGCCAAGATGTTCAAATGTTCATAAATGACCAGCATGGTTGAATAATAACAAGGCAGAACAGTTGAAACTGGAGCAGCAGCATGGCCAGGTGGACTGGGGACAGCAAGGAGTCATCATGTCAGGTAGTCCTGGGGCATGGTCCTAGGGCTCAGGTCCTCCGAGAGAGAGAAAGAAAGAAGGAGAGAATTAGAGAACGCATACTTAGATTCACACAGGACACCGAATAGGACAGGAGAAGTACTCCAGATATAACAAACTGACCCTAGCCCCCCGACACAAACTACTGCAGCATAAATACTGGAGGCTGAGACAGGAGGGGTCAGGAGACACTGTGGCCCCATCCGAGGACACCCCCGGACAGGGCCAAACAGGAAGGATATAACCCTAATGACAAATAGGCACACAATGGATTATGGTCTTAGTAGTTAATTACCACGCTTACTACACTAAACCATGTGGAACATTGGCCTGTTGGAAACTAAACTCTACTAAATCGCCCAGTTCAGGTTTGATGTGATTTATCTCTAGAGAAACTGCACATTGAGCTCACAGAAAAAAACTGAACAAATAGAAGTTAAAGTAATTGAACAAATGTTGGTCAATTAGTTGTTTTAAAAATAAAAACAATGGACTTGTTGGTTAATTTCTCAGCACTACAGCCTGTTGAGGCTGAGTTCTACTTGCACACTCACTAATACTTTGGATTGTTCATCATCTTTATTTGAACTCCTAAATGGAGTATTTTAATATAATCACAGTGTTGATATGCCTTCAAACTAGGTTCTATGGATGGCTACTTGGTTGTGTTTATCACCTGTGAACAGATGAGAGGCCTATAGATTGTTTTGGTGCATAGTTGAATATTACCTTCAAACACCACTAGAATGCTATTTCCTCATCCATAATTCCTGTTTGCAGTGTCCTGGTGTTTGTGTGTGGGCCTGCCCATGATGGTTTAGGCATGGCTCCTGTCTGTTTGTCCACCTCCAGTTTCATGGCCCACCAATGAAGGGCACTTATGAAACAGTGTCTCTCTCCCTCTCTCTCGCGCCCCCTGTTTGACCCTTGATTCCTTCTCTCCTGGTGGCTCTCCTGATCCCTGTGCGCTGGGTCACTGTCTTAATTTTTCCTTGTTTACCTTTCTCTTTTCTATCACTCTCCTCATATTAAAATAATGCTCCTGCTAATGGCTAGTCTCTACTGTTCGTTTCCTTCAGAGTCTGACCTTCAAGGAGAAGATGACCAGTCTGAAGTTCAAGGAGAAGACCACAGACCTGGACACGCGTAGCCACAAGTACCTTCTGCTGGCTCTCGTCAAGCTCATCCATGCTGACCCCAAACTCATGCTACATGTTAGTGTTTGCTCTGTTTACTTTAGGACTCCTGGACAGAAATAATGTGTCTTTTGCTGTTTGAGGATGGCCGTGTAACACTGTAGTTGTACTTATCCTTTATTTCTACATTTGTTGTGTTGGATTAAGCGATTTATCATTGTTAATTCCACTTGCAGGGTTAGAGTTAGACAAATTAGCCAAGTGTTAGGTTAGAGACTTGCTAGAAAGTCTTAGGGCTCAAACACACCAATAGCGTTTGCCTGCCGAAAGTACTTGCGAACCGATGTTACATGTAGAATTGTGTGTGTGTGTGTGTGTGTGTGTGTGTGTCAGAACCCGGGTAAGCAGGGTCAAGAGATCCAGAGCAGTACAGCAGAGCTGATCACCGGCTTGGTGCAGCTGGTGCCTCTGGTCAACATGGGAGAGTGTTCACAGGAGGCCATGGAGGTGAGCCCAATCTCTCGTTCTCTCACACTCCTTTTCTCCATTATGGTTACATTTTGCCACAGTAGCTAAAACATACTCCTTGTGTTCTCTTCCTTTTTATAGGCCCTCTTGGTCCTTCATCAACCTGAGGCCATAGAGCTGTGGAACCCAGATGCTCCCATTGAAACCTTCTGGGACATCAGGTAGCCTCAGCCCTCCTTTTTTATCTATATTGTTTTATAGATGTTCTCTTATCTTAGATGCCAGTTAAAATTGAGTGTTCGTTGATGCTGATTGGTTAGCACAGATGGAGGTCACCAGTTTGACTGTGATTGGTTGTTGTACCCTACAGTTCCCAGGTGCTCTTCTTCATCTGTAAGAAGCTGGTTGGCCACCAGATGATCAACAGTACAGAGATCCTTAAGTGGCTGAGGGAGATCCTCATCTGCAGGAACAAGTTCCTCCTCAGGAACAAGGTGAGCCACAGTGTTGTGGGTTTTGTAGTCCTTATACCTGTGGGTCTCATCCAGGAGGGCACAAGGTTATAGAAAGTTCAGAATTATATTTAGGCATATTTGTCTTTTTGAGTAAAGCAAAAAGGTAGCTCTAGCATTCAGAACCCCCTCCTGAATGTGACCTTTGTTTCACTATTCTCCAATGTTCTAACCGTTCTGTCCTGTCTTCCTCCCCCAGGAGCGGGCCACGGTGGGCAGCGGCATCCCCAGCTGCAGACAGGCCCAGACCAAACTGGAGGTGTGTCTCTACATGTTCCTGTGGAGCCCTGACATGGAGGCCGTTCTGGTGGCCATGTCCTGCTTCAGACACCTCTGTGAGGAGGCTGAGGTCCGCTGTGGAGTGGACGAGGTCCCGGTCCAGACCATCCTGCCCAACTACAACACCTTCATCGAGTTTGCGTCCGTCAGCAACATGATGTCCACAGGTTAGTAGTGAATGAACGCGCTAATGACCTATAACCTGGAGTTGACGGTGCTTTGTCTTATGGTGTATAGACAGAGTACCACCTCTAGAGGGCAGTCACAGCATGAGAGCTCAGCAGGTGATGATGTCTGAGAGGCCAAGGCTCCTGTCATGGTGTGTTTGTGTGTTTTCAGGCCGGTTAGCCCTGCAGAAGAGAGTGATGGCTCTGTTGAGGAGGATCGAACATCCTACTGCAGGAAACACAGAAGTGAGAGTGGCCTGCTGCTGTGCTTCTGTTCATACCCTTATGCTTCAATATGGAATGATGTTTGTGAAACACGATATTCACATCAACTCAACATTTGTTTTGTTTTATAATCTTCCCCATAGGCATGGGAAGACACGCATGCAAAATGGGAGCAGGCGACCAAATTAATCCTCACCCATCCCAAAACTAAGCTAGAGGATGGCCAGGCAAGCAGACATCCATTAGCCTGTTCTTATGCATTCTCCTTACGCACATCAAAATACACTTCACAAATGAATTGGTTGTGGATTGATGTTGTCCCTCTGCTCCTATCTGTGTCCAGGAGTGGATCAACATGACGGGCTTCCTGTGTGCTCTGGGAGGTGTGTGTCTGCAGCAGCGCAGCGCCCCAGGCCTGGCCACCTACAGCCCCCCCATGGGGCCTCTCAGTGAGAGGAAGGGCTCCATGATCTCCATGGGTTCCTGTGAGGGGAACACGGAGACGCCCCTGGGCCGCTTCCTGGACCGCCTGCTGTCCCTCATGGTTTGCAGCCATGAAAAGGGTGTTCAGATCCGGACCAATGTTAAGGATCTGGTGGGCCTGGAGCTCAGCCCAGCTCTTTACCCCATGCTCTTCAACAAACTGAAGAACAGCATCAGCCGCTTTTTTGACGCACAGGGGCCGGTGAGAGGAACACATACATATGTACAGTGAAAAGGGTTGTACCTGTAAATCCAAAGACACTGTTAACCTGTGTGGTAAAATGTATAATTTTTTTGTATCTGTGTAGGTTCCCATCAATGACACTAACACCCAGTTTGTGGAGCAGACCATCGCCATCATGAAGAACCTACTGGACAACCACACTGAGGGCAGCTCAGAGCACCTGGGACAGGCCAGCATAGAGACTATGATGCTCAACCTGGTCAGGTAAAAGCCTTCGCTCCTCTCCTCCATGGCATGCTTACCCTGGACTATGAGACCGTTGGTGCTGTGATCACACTGCCCACTCTCATTCTCCCCATGCCCTGTGTTGTTTTGGCAGGTACGTGCGTATCCTGGGCAACATGGTCCATGCCATCCAGATGAAGACCAAGCTGTGTCAGCTGGTGGAGGTGATGATGGAGAGACGAGACGACCTGTCCTTCTGCCAGGAGATGAAGTTCAGGTAAGCGATCGAGACGACCTGTCCTTCTGCCAAGAGACAAAGTTCAGGTGAGAGATCGAGACGACCTGGCCTTCTGCCAAGAGATAAAGTTCAGGTGAGAATGTCCTCCTTGAGTCTAGACTGTCAGTCAAACATGTTCTGTACTGTCCAGGTTTACCGCAACATATCAACTGATACGTAGTAATACAAAGACCATGACATTGTATTTACATACAGTCAATTAATGTCCATTTGTCCCTGGCAGGAATAAGATGGTGGAGTACTTAACAGACTGGGTTATGGGCACCTCAAACCAGGCGGCTGATGATGATGTCAAGTGTCTTACCAGGTACTGTACTACTAACCCCTCCCCTTCTTGACTGCATGCCTGGACAAGCTCACTGAGGGGAGTGAGCCTCTAGGTCAAACACTCCCCCAGGTTAGGTGCAACATCAGAGATGACATACAATGGTTCCAGACACTACACCACATATCTTTTCTCATACCTTATCTCCCCCAAGGAGGGAGTAACTGGCTCACAGACATTGTGGAGACAAGTATGTGGTTCCCCATTTAATCCCGCCATCCCTTCACATGGTTTAGAATAGGTAAAGACACATTCACATATGAAGACAATGTTCTCTCCTGTCCTCTTCTCTTTCTGATATGCTGCATAGCACCAGAGACATGTGAAAGACAAGCCTGACCTCTCCCCTCTCTGGGCTCCAGGTGACTAAACCCAAGCTGAGGGAGGAAGTGCAACTGCCAACACCAGAGTCCGAAGGGATACATTCTTATAATAAGCATATTATGCAGATAACACATCTTAATTATCTATGTTACCTAACTAATTCCTCACAGTGACCATACGTACATATCCCAACAAGAAGCCATGAATTACAGATGCCCTGCGACAAACCATCAAACAGACAAAGCGTCAATGCAGGACTAAGATCGAATCCTACTACACCGGCACTGACGCTCGTCAGGATGTGGTAGGGCTTGCAAACTATCACGGATTTACAAAGGGAAACCCAGCAGAGAGCTGTCCAGTGAAGCAATCCTACCAGACGAGCTAAATGCCTTTTTATACTCGCTTCGAGGCAAGCAACACTGAACCATGCATGAGAGCACCGGCTGTTCTGAACAACTGTGTGATCACACTCTCTGTAGCCGATGAGTAAGACATTTAAACACATTAACATTCAGACAGATTACCAGGACGCGTTGTCAGAGCATAGGCTGACCGTCTGGCAAATGTCTTCACTTACTTTTCAACGTCTCCCTGACCCAGTCTGTAATACCTACATGTCTCAAGCAGAACACCATAGTCACTGTGTCCAAGAACGCCAACGTAACCTGTCTAAATGACTACCGCCCCGTAGCACTCACATCTGTAGCCATGAAATGCTTTGAAAGGCTCACATCAACACCATCATCCCAGAAACCCTGGACCCACTCCAATTTGCATACCCCCCAAACAGATTCACATATGACACAATCTCTATTGCACTCTACACTGCCCTTTCCCACCTGGACAAAGGGAACACCTACTTGAGAATGTTGTTAATTGACTACAACTCAAAGTTCAACACCATAGTGCCCCTCAAGCTCATCACTAAGCTAAGGACCCTGGGACTGAACACCTCCCTCTGCAACAGGATCCTGGACTCCCTGATGGGCTGCCCCAGGTGGTTAGGTTAGGCAACAATACATTCGCTACACTGAACCTCAAAACTGGGTCCCATCAGGGGTGAGTGCTTAGCCCCCTCCTGTACTCCCTGTTCACCCACGCCTGTGTGGCCGCCCACGACTCCAATACCATCATCAAGTTTGCCGATGACACGATGATGTTGGACTTGATCGACGATGAGACCACCTATAGGGAGGAGGTCAGAGACCTGGCAGTGTGGTGCCAGGATAACAACCTCCCCCTCAATGTCGTCAAGACGAAGGAGCATCCGACCGCAAGATGCTATGGAGGGCAGTGCATACGGCCCAGTACTTAACTGGGGTTGAACTCCAAGCCAAAAGTTAACCGACTAGCTGCCTGTACTAAATTAACCAAATAGCTACCTGTACTAAATTAACCAAATGGCTACCTGTACTAAATTAACCAAATGGCTACCCGGACTATCAGCATTGACCCTTTGACTCTATGCACACACACTGGACTCTACCCACACACTTGTACACTCAATCAGATATACAGTGCCTTGCGAAAGTATTCGGCCCCCTTGAACTTTGCGACCTTTTGCCACATTTCAGGCTTCAAACATAAGTATATAAAACTGTATTTTTTTGTGAAGAATCAACAACAAGTGGGACACAATCATGAAGTGGAACGACATTTATTGGATATTTCTTTTTTAACAAATCAAAAATTTTTTAACAAATCAAAAACTGAAAAATCCAATAAATGTCGTTCAACTTCCTGATTGTGTCCCACTTGTTGTTGATTCTTCACAAAAAAAAATAGTTTTATATCTTTGTTTGAAGCCTGAAATGTGGGAAAAGGTCGCAAAGTTCAAGGGGGCCGAATACTTTCGCAAGGCACTATATATATACACACACACACGCTGCTGCTACTCTCTATTATCTATCCTGTTGCCTAGTCACTTTACCCCTGCCTATACAGTATGTACATACCTCAATTTCCTAGTACCCCTCCACATAGACTCGGTACTGCTACCCCATGTATATAGCCAAGCTATCATTGCTCATTGTGTATTTATTCCTCATGTTACTTTCTTTGTAATTTTTTTATTGTATTCTGCGTTGTTGTGAAGTAAGCATTTCACTGTTACTTCGTAAACAACAGGTTTAGACTTTGAAATGTAAAATGTGATTTGATCTGACCTCTAACCCCTGAACTATGCTTTGCTGTGTGTGATATACAGGGACCTGGACCAGGCCAGTATGGAGGCGGTGGTGTCTCTACTAGCTGGCCTGCCCCTGCAGCCTGAGGAGGGAGACGGAGTGGAACTGATGGAGGCCAAGTCCCAGCTCTTCCTCAAGTACGTCAGCTATCCTCTCTTTACTCACTGTTACTATTGAAGTTCATTACTTATGCAATGTGTCTTACGTCATAAAATGTTCTAAAAGATAATGAGTAGAATATCTTTCTCCTTCTCCTCCCAGGTACTTCACCCTGTTCATGAACCTGCTGAATGACTGCAGTGAGGTGGAGGATGATGGGCAGCAGGTGGCAGGGAGGAAGAGGGGCATGTCTCGACGTCTGGCCTCCCTCAGACACTGCACCGTACTGGCCATGTCCAACCTTCTCAACGCCAACGTGGACAGTGGCCTCATGCACTCAATTGGTCAGTCTGGAAACCTAACATATCAACTTATCAGGAATGAGGCTTAGGCTCACTCTTTGGTTGGCTGCTTCATGTTTAAAGTGCTTAACATGCGAAATTAGATGTAATAGTGAATGTGGCTTTAATTGGATCTCTGTTGATTACATCTAATTCATCATTAGTGTAGGGTCGTTAAAACAATACTTGCCCATGGTCAATGTTCTTTCCTCTTGTCACACTTAGATAAGATTACAATACATGTCTCTCTCTTTCTGTGTGTGTAGGTCTGGGCTACCATAAGGACCTGCAGACGCGGGCCACCTTCATGGAGGTGCTGACTAAGATCCTGCAGCAGGGGACAGAGTTTGACACACTGGCAGAGACGGTGCTTGCTGACCGGTTTGAGAGGCTGGTGGAGCTGGTCACCATGATGGGAGACCAGGGAGAGCTGCCTATTGCCATGGCTCTGGCCAACGTAGTGCCCTGCTCCCAATGGGTATGTAGGCTATTCACCACCCACTGTCCTTTCTCTGGGACCTGAAATCTTTACATTTATATTACACCTGGGGGTGAAAATGGAATAACTTTTAAAGCAAATAGTTTTCACACTGTTTTAGCTTATATTACACCACTGTACCACACTGAGATTGTTGAGGTATGAATATGAATGAATGCGCCAGTGTTGCGTAGATTGTAGGTGTCAGACTGTGAGCTGTGTCAGTAACAATAATTTTCTCTTGTCAGGATGAGCTGGCGCGGGTGCTGGTGACTCTGTTTGACTCACGCCACCTCCTCTATCAGCTGCTGTGGAACATGTTCTCCAAGGAGGTGGAGCTGGCTGACTCCATGCAGACACTTTTCAGAGGAAACAGTCTGGCCAGTAAAATCATGACCTTCTGCTTTAAGGTACACAACATGACATGAAAATGTGGACAAACCTTTTTACGATGCAAAATACCCCTATCTCTGACAAAGGATATGACACACTACAGTTGAATTCAGAAGTTTACATACATTTAGGTTAGAGACATTAAAACTTGTTTTCTCCACAAATGTCTTGTTCATTAACAATAGTTTTGGCAAGTTGGTTAGGACATTTACTTTGTGCATGACACAAGTAATTTTTCCAAAAATTGTTTCCAGACAGATTATTTCACTTATAATTCACTGCATCACAATTCCAGTGGGTCAGAAGTTTACATGCACTAAGTTGACTGTGCCTTTAAACAGCTTGGAAAATTCCAGAAAATTATGTCATGGCTTTAGAAGCTTCTGATAGGTTAATTGACATAATCTGAGTGAATTGGCGGTGTACCTGTGGATGTATTTCAAGGCCTACCTTCAAACTCAGTGCCTCTTTGCTTGACATCATGGGAAAACCTAAAGAAATCAGCCAAGACCTCAGAAAATAAATTGTAGACCTCCAAGTCTGGTTCATCCTTGGGAGCAATTTCCAAACACCTGAAGGTACCACTTTCATCTGTACAAACAATAGTACGCAAGTATAAACGCCATGGGACCACACAGCCGTCATACCGCTCAGGAAGGAGACGCGTTCTGAACATACTTTGATGCGAAAAGTGCAACTTAATCCCAGAACAACAGCAAAGAACCTTGTGATGATGCTGGAGGAAACAGGTACAAAAGTATCTATATCCACAGTAAAACAAGTCTTATATCGACACAACCTGAAAGGCCACTCAGCAAGGAAGAAGCCACTGCTCCAAAACCGCCATAAGAAAGCCAGACTACGGTTTGCAACTGCACATGGGGACAAAGATTGTAGTTTTTGAAGAAATATCCTCTGGTCTGAAGAAACAAAAATAGAACTGTTTGGCCATAATGACAATCTTTATGTTTGGAGGAAAAAGGGGGAGGCTCACAAGCCAAAGAACACCATCCCAACTGTGAAGCACGGGGCTTTCAGCATCATGTTGTGGGGGTGCTTTGCTGCAGGAGGGACTGGTGGACTTCACAAAATAGATGACATTATGAGGAAGTAAAATGTGGATATACTGAAGCAGCATCTCAAGACATCAGTCAGGAAGTTAAAGCTTGGTCGCAAATGGGTCTTCCAAATGGACAGTGACCCCAAGCATACTTCAAAAGTTGTGGCAAAATGGCTTATTGAGGACAACAAAGTCACGGTATTGGAGTAGCCATCACAAAGCCCTGACCTAAATCCCATAGAACATTTCTGGGCAGAATTGAAAAAGCGTGTGTGAGCAAGGAGGCCTACAAACCTGACTCAGTTACACCAGCTCTGTCAGGAGGAATGGGACAAAATTCACCCAACTTATTGTGGGAAGCTTGTGGAAGGCTACCCAAAATGGTTGTCCAAAGATAACCAATTTAAAGGCAATGCTACCAAATTCTAATGAGTGTATGTAAACTTCTGACCCACTGGGAATGTGAGGAAAGAAATAAAAGCTGAAAGAAATCATTCTCTCTACTACTATTCTGACATTTCACCTTCTTAAAATAAAGTGGTGATCATAACTGTCCTAAGACGGGACATTTTTACAAGGGTTAAATGTCAGAACATGTGAAAAACTGAGTTTAAATGAATTTGGCTAAGGTGTATGTAAACTTCCCGACTTCAACTGTGTGTGGTCTTTGGCTTTCAAATAAGCATGGTGCCTGCTTTCTATAATGTTAGTTTTGAGTTTGTGTGTTTGTGTATCCACCTCTCTGCTGTTTTCAGGTGTATGGTGCCACATACCTGCAGAAGCTTCTAGAGCCTCTTCTCAGAGGGGTCATCACTGCCCCAGAGTGGCAGCTCATCAGCTTCGAGGTGGACCCCACCAGGTACCCTGACCCCTCAGACACAACACATTCACTCATTCACCCACTTTGTTTTCCAGCTGTACTATTTAAACCAAGGCAGCCCCCTCCCTACCATCTTAGATGCATTTTTGCAACATGGAAGCATTGTCCGATGCTCTCTTGCTGTCTCTGGTTTTGACTGGCTGGTTACATGTCTCCGGCTGCAGGCTGGAGCAGAGTGAGATCCTGGAGGAGAACCAGAGGAACCTGCTGCAAATCACCAACCGCTTCTTCCTGGCCATCATCAACTCCTCCACAGAGTTCCCCCCTCAGCTGCGCAGTGTCTGTCACTGCCTGTTCCAGGTACATATTAGACTGCACACCTCAACTGTCAACTCCATCCAACCCACTCTACAGTCTGTAAACCCCCATCTTAACATACAGGGTTCCATTTATTTGAAGATTTTAACTTTTTCTGTAATTGCCACCATTATGTTTTCACATAATGTCAGGGTGGTTTTTATGAACTAGGTAAATGTACATCAAAAGGTAAGGTTTGCACTTTTGTGCGGTGTCTGTATATGAATGTAGAAGTATTTGTGCAGTGCATGTTTGTGGTGTGTGTGTTTGCCGTGACCTTTTTTGTGCCCATCTCTGTTCTGTAGGCAACTTGCCACTCTCTACTGAATAAAGCCACAGTTAAAGAGAAAAAGGAAAGCAAAAAAGCAGTAAGTTCAGAGAATGTTCTCCCTGACCACTGTTGAAAGAAAGGGAAGGTCATTCACCCTCTTGCTGTTCTATCACCTTAAACTACTTTATACTCCTGTCCTCCTTACAATCCTCACCTGAAATCCCACTACTAATACTTTTACTTTCAAATGAGTTAATATGGATTTTAATGTACGCTCACCACAAACAAACTCTTGGCACTGGTGAAACTGCACTGCTGTTACTGGTTGGTGTTGAAAGGAGTTTGGGGGTCGATGACAACGGGCTCATGTTGCAGATGGTCAAGGAGCACTTTGGCACATAGTTGTGCTATGCGACTCAGGATCCTGGGATCCACACCGCTTTTTTGAAACCTCTCATGGAATTTGGAACTAAGGGTGTTGGGCAAAATACGAGCCACCAGAATAGCATCAATGCACCTTGGCATAGGTTCTACAACTGTCTGGAACTCTATTGGAGGGAAGCGACACCATTCTTCCATGATCATTTCCATCATTTGGTGTTTTGTTGTTGTCGATGGAAAACAATGTCTCAGGCACCACTGCAGAATCTCCCAGAAGTGTTCAATTGGGTTGAGATCTGGTGACTTGACACATACACATTTGTTTTACTCTCCTTGTGGGAACCAAAAAATGTATTCCTATTCAAAATCCTGTTTTCGAGAACCCTTAACCAAACCCAGGATTTCCCAAACTCTGTCCTGGTAACCCCAAAGGTACACTTTCTGTTTGCCCTAGCACTACACATCTGATTCAAGTAACTCACTAATCATCAAGCTTTTATCATTTTGAATCAGCTCTATTATGCTAGGGCAAAAAACTAAACGTGGTGTTGAAAGGAGTTTGGCGGTCGACGATAACGGGCTCATGTTGCAGATGGTCAAGGAGCCCTTTGGCACATAGTTGTGCTGTGCGACTCAGGATCCTGGGATCCACTCCACTTTTTTGAAAGCTCTCATGGAATGTGTAACTCTTGTGAAGTCCTGAGGCTTTCTCTGAAATTCATTACTAGCTAAGTTTCGCAGTGCAGAAATACCTCCACACCTTCAGTTCTCTATCCTGCATTTACCATATCTGAAATCTGCAGCCTATTGTTGTGCATCCATCCATGATGTCATATTGGCATGATGGTCAAAATTGCTAGCGGTAAATATCCTGTGTTGGTGGCACTGGGTAAGCTGTGGAGGCCTGGTAATTAATTGGCTGACCTTTCAAATCACTCTAATACTGCAGGTCATTAATGACAGCTTGTCTTATTCCAGCAGCAATGAAATAAGACTTCATGAGGTTGCATTATCTTACAGCCTAGTAATTCCACTGCTGCAATATCCCTTTTAAAACACACGTGTGTTACAAGTGATACCATTTTCATATGCGGACATGCAGAGCGTTTGATCAATTTAGGACATTGATTTAATTGAACATCGCCCAGTGTTTTTTCAGAAGCGTACAGTATCACGTCTACCCTAGTAGTTAGGACTGGTCTAAGATTCTCCTCTCCCCCTTTTCAAGATTCCCAGGTACCTTGCTTTCCTTTTAATCTCTTAACTCAGTTTTGAAGCGGGCCTAGCGTTGTGAATGTGGTTTGGAGGTGATGATGTGGCCATTTTGTCCTCTAGACTGTGGAATACTTTGTCTCCCTCCCCACTCTCCTCACTGCAGTCTTTCTACCCTTCTATCTTCTCCAACCCATGTCCTCGCCTCCTCTCCCTCTCTCTAACAATGTTGTTACCATCCCTCCAACACCCTCACACACAGGTGGTCAGCCAGCGTTTCCCCCAGAACAGCATAGGGGCGGTGGGCAGTGCCATGTTCCTCCGTTTCATCAACCCTGCCATAGTGTCTCCCTATGAGGCAGGCATTCTGGATAAGAAACCTCCTCCCAGGATTGAGAGGGGCCTTAAGCTCATGTCCAAGGTAAGAGGACAGGACACCCAGGCCACATGTATACAAAGCTGATATGTCTTAATAATATGCTATATTATATTTGAGGATCTGGCCTTGTTGTTAATATGGTTTGAATGTTCTTTTACAGATCCAGCAGAGCATTGCCAACCATGTTGTATTCACCAAAGAGGAGCACATGAGGCCTTTTAATGACTTTGTCAAAAGCAACTTTGATGCAGCTAGAAGGTATGATAACGTAACGATATCTTACCTCTCTGAGAATACATTGATATGTATTGGATGTTTTCACCTGATACTAATTACCCTAGCAGGTGTAGATAAATCTTGTTCCTTTGACCCATGTGTTGTAGGTTTTTCCTGGACATCGCATCAGACTGCCCTGCCAGTGACTCAGTCAACCACAGCCTGTCCTTCATCAGTGATGGCAACGTTCTGGCCCTGCACCGGCTGCTGTGGAACAACCAGGAAAAGATAGGACAGTACCTTTCTAGCAACAGGTGAGTGGGCAGAATGGAACATGTATGGCTTAGCTGTTACAAGAGATAAGTAAGATGTTTCACACAACCCAGATCTCTAGAATAAACAACGGCCCATCTCACAGGAGGTGGTGTTTGATACTACTGTAGACCTCTGTACTTTCTGCATGTGGCAGATGTGTATCAAAGAGTAGATTATTCCTAACGTTGTTGTTCTTCATCAGGGATCATAAAGCAGTGGGAAGACGACCTTTTGACAAGATGGCCACCCTCCTGGCCTACCTGGGGCCCCCAGAGCACAAACCTGTGGCTGACACCCACTGGTCCAGCCTCAACCTCACCAGCTCCAAGTTCGAGGAGTTTATGACAAGGTACATACATCAAGTTACTATTAATTACATACAGGTAACTGCCCAAACAAAGGAAATGCCAACATAGTGGCTTAATAGGGCATTGGGCCAGAACAGCTTCAATGCACATAGATTCTACATGTGTCTGGAACTCTATTGGTGAGATGTGGCACCGTTCTTCCTTGAGAAATTCCTTAATTTGTTGTTTTGTTGATGGAGGTGTAAAATCTGTCTCAGGCGCCGCTCTAGAATTTCCCATAATTGGGAGAAGATTGGGTTGAGATCTGGGGACTTGAGACACACATGTTTTACTATCCTTGTGGGGACCAAAACACACACACACACACACACACACACACACACACACACACACACACACACACACACACACACACACACACTTTAACCTCCCTATGCTCCTTTGAGACCCCTCTTTCAAAGTCACTGAGATCTCTTCTAGTCACAGTAGCCAAAATAATGGGCAGCTGGGCGTTTTTATACATGGGTAGGCGTTTTTATACCCTAAGCATTGGATGTTAATTGCTTAATTTACTCAGGATCCACACCTGTGTGGAAGCACCTGCTTTTAATATACACTGAGTGTCCAAACATTAATAACACCATCCTAATATTGAGTTGCTCCCCCCTCCTTTTGCCCTCAGAACTAACAAGGTATTAACAAGTGACATCAATAAGGGATCATAGCTTTCACCTGGATTCACCTGGTCAGTCTGTCAATGAAGGAACAGGTGTCCATAATGTTTTGTACACTCAGTGTACTTTGTATCCCTTATTTACTCAAGCATTTCCTTTATTTCGGCAGTTACCTGTAGATCTCACAAAGCAGTCTCATAAAACAGGATATGAAAGCATCTGAGGCAGAGGTTGTTTTAGTGGTACTCTGAAAGTATTTCCCTGTCTTGATCCTGCTCCTGCTCCCTCAGACACCAGGTACATGAGAAAGATGAGTTCAAAGCCCTGAAGACCCTCAACATCTTCTACCAGGCTGGCACCTCCAAGAACGGCAACCCTGTCTTCTACTACATCACACGCAGGTGAGGCCTGCAGACTGTCACATTTCAACAGAAAGTCACAGAACGCTGTGTTCACTTTATTATGATGCATTTATTCAGAAACATAGTAGTTTTAACATGTGTACTATATTTTATTTTAGTAGATAACAAAAGGTTTTTTAGAAAGTGTCCAAGGTGTACAGGTCATCGTGGTCTTCCTTAGGGTGAGAATATATGTAGTTAAAGCATAGTTGGACATCCCAGATTGAGGGAGTGCATGGTGAATACAGCTGCCTTGCTGCCATCAGAGAGTAGCTATCTGCTGCAGGAGAGTGGGGGACAGAGCCAGGAGCATGAGGCCAATCCCCCACAGAGAGAAGAGTGGGGGAGAGGAGTTGGTGCTGCTGCCCGTGGAATTGGTGCTGTTGGCTCCGATCACAGTCCCATGTTGAGCCAGGAAGACAATGGCCATCACAACCATTTGCAGCACACCACTACGAACATGCATTCTCTTTCTGTGGTCAAACTGCCAATGTAGACATAAGACAACCAACATGCCACAGTCACCAGCATGCCAGGTAGAACAGCATTTTTTTACACTCTTTCATTTGTAAATCTACTACATTTCTCATGAGCTGTTATCCATTTTAAAGCTGTATTCTAGTATTCTAAATAAGTTAACCTTAGTAAACTGATTTGATCGATGAATGCCAGCAAATTGATCTCAATAAACATCTGACCAATTATAACAACAACGGAACCACCAACACCATTCAAAGATCTGCCACTTACCGGATATTATGACGTAAACCCTCTCAGCTTCAGTGGTGATGATTTGTGAAGAGCCAACCGTTTGGGAGGAGGTATTTTATGGCACCTGGCTAATGACATCATTATAGTTGACTGTAGGCATTGGCAACTCACCACAACGGGGGTGGCCGGTGTTTCTGTTTCGCTGTACCCATGGAAAATCACAAAACTGTTTGTTTCCAAGTCTCTAGTGGAGATCCGCCCATCAACATTCTCTCACTCTTTCTCACACGCGGGTGAACTCTCTCTCTCTCTCACACACACACACACACATACACATACACATACACATACACATACACATACACATACACATACACTCACACAAGTATTTGTGGATGTGATTGAGTGATGTAGCCTGCTGTGGTGCCAGTAGGAAACATAAAGGTACAGTATGGTGCCACCTGCTGCTGAGTTACGGTCATAGCCTCTAAATTGTTGTGAAAGAATCAATGTGTGTGTGTGTGTGAGGATATATATATCCTATGTGAAGACTCAATAGCGCTCTCATTGATTAACTCAAGTTGAATTGAAGGACCACCAGGGTACTGCCAGCTGCCATTAGCAACTAAATTATCCTTCTGTGTGCGATTTTAAAATAATTGCTTCAAAGACCTACATCTGGTGTATTAGAAGCAATTACTGGAACCACGTTTTGTCTTCAAAACTTTTTTTATTTACACAAAGATTGACCACGAAGATGACAATTTTTCTGTTCGCTATAATGGGGGATCCTGTTTTCTGCTAACAATGCCTGAAGCGCACGAGGCTCAATGAGAGGGGGCAGTCATTCTTGCTTGAGAAATTGCTCTTTGCTTAGAAGCTATTTTTGAACAATTTAATTGAAAACAATAATATAATAAATAATAATCACTCTAAGGTTTTTAATTATTATCCAGAAATGATTTGATATTGAGATAAAAATGGCTGCTTTGGACCTTTGAGTATTCAAAGTTGATGATGAAAACAGAGTTATGCAGATAGTGAGTACTAAAGTATTTGTTCAGTATCCTAATAATGATACTGGCCATATAGTGGTAGTAGTGTTAGTGTATATGGATGCTGCCTGTGCATGTCATACAGTATATTGTTATTGATTAAAGTAATGCAGAAGAGTTCATTTAAGTGTCTTACAGTATTCAAAATGGAAGAAAACAACAAAGTTGGTTTAATGATACAACTGCACAAACACACACAAATGAGTATGTCCAAAGTCTGACAAGGACATTACTCCAACTCCAGACATTTCCTTCAATTTTCAGAGGACATACCGGGTGTGAGTCAGGAAGAACCACAGGTTCAGTAGGAGTGGGAGTGTAGACCTGGGGCTGGGGGCTGGGCTGGTGTTTCGTACCGGGGAGCCACCCTGGTTAGGCCTCTTGACACTCCTGGTGCGGAGGGTGGCTGTTCTCCTTGTGATGGTAGAGGGGTTGTCAGTGGTATAGAAGCTGTCAGTAGTAAATCCAGTGTCTGTTAGGAAGGGGTCGTCTGTGCTTGTCAAGCTGTTTTCTGTGTGGGACCTGTCAGTGGGCAGGGTGGAAATGGCTAGAGGGGTGGAGGTGAACTGGTGTTGGTCTGTGAAGAGGCCGTGGTCCTCTGATCCACTGGGGCGTCCTGGGGCTTTCCTGCTGTGGAGCTGGGTGTTGAGCAGGGCAGACTCGGACAGGTACCAAGGCCACCTGGTGAGGGCCTCTGGAGGAGGAGGGTGGCTCCGCTCCTCCTGAGTACCAGCAGCCAGGGGAGGTTGAGTGTAGGAGGCAAAGTGCCACCCTCCAGTCCTGGCCAGGGGATGCTCTCCACAGACAGAGTGAGTGTGGCAGGGGCAGCCCAGCACGCGGGTGGAGGTGTGCTTGAGCCAGGCCAGCAGGTGGGTGATGTTGGTCTGGTGCTCACAGGCCCAGGGGTTGTCCCCCAGGGAGAGGAGCCGCAGGCTGCCCAGCTGGCTGAAGGCCCTGGGACCCACAGAGGAGAAGCGGTTGGAGTGCAGGTAGAAGGTGGTCAGCCTGAACAGCTGTGCCAGAGTGCCAGGCAGCATCTGCACCAGGGAGTTGTGGGAAAGGTCCACTGTCTCCAGGCTGGCAGGCATGTTGGTAGGCACGGTCCAGAAGCGGTTGTGGCTGAGGTTGAGCAGGCGCAGGCTGGTCAGGGTGTTGTTGATGAACACAGCCCGTTCCAGCTTGTTATTGGACAGGTCGAGGACCCGCAGGTTCCACTGGTAGGCTGTGTCGTTCTTGTCCAGCAGGTTGATGCCGTTGGCTGCAATGTGGAGCTCCCACAGGGCTCTGGGCAGAGCGGTGGGCAGGCGGACCAGCCTGTTGTGGGACAGGTCCAGGGTGCGGAGGTGGACAAAGGTACTCAGCTGGCCGTCCAGGTCGTGGATGCGGTTGTGAGACAGGTTGAGGGAGTGCAGGTTGTGCTGCAGGCCCAGGGGCAGAGTCCTCAGGCCCCTCCAGGAACAGTCCACCTCCCTGTGGCTGTGGTTACAGGTGCACATTGGGGGGCAGACAGCCAGGGCCTGGAGACCCAGCAGCATCAACAGCCATAGCACGGCCACACAGTGGGGAGGGACGCTGGGGGGCATCAGTAGCACACGCCTTGAAACACAGGGGAAACACCTGGATAAATTAGTTACAAACATGATAGCAAGCCCACTATTAGCTAGGCTACATATCAAAGCAGTAACATGTATTAGTAAAAGCTTATAGTCCACAGAGGTAGTAGACAAAGAGCACGGTGAATGATATGCAGATTGAGACTATCCTCTCTGCACCAGTAGTGGAGGAGAGGCTGTGTTACTGCAGTGAGCTGTGCTGAACACACTGGAGACAACGGTTAAGATCTCATTCTCTCCCGTTCTGCTCCACCCTCACCCTCTTTCTCCCCCCATGGTGGCTCCCTAACATCTTGTCACAGTGCTGCAGATGTGCCTTCTCCAGATGTGCCTTCTTATGCATACAATAGAGTATGTGAGTAGGGTTTAAACGTTTGGCATTAACCCCTACAGTCAGTCCTATTTATTGAGGAAGGGAGCCTCCCTAGCAACAGACTAGTGGGCAGTGTGATGCTTTGACTAGAATGGCTTGTTGTCTGTTTTGAAAAGATTGGCTTGGGCTATTAGTCTGTAGAGGATACCTTTTTAGAAGATGTTTGTACATCACTTGAGGTGTGATTTCCCTGCTGTCCTATTTCACTGATGTTAATTAGCCTGTTCGTCAGCTACTGAGCAGGGAGTTGTTCCTACTAGAACGTGCTGAATAGATTGGTTTTGTTAATGACTAAGGAGAGGACTGGGACACTGGCCAGTCCCGCAGCAAGCGGAGTCAGAGAAATGATGCACAGGGAGCAGTGCAAAGATTCAATTACTGTAGCATCATAGTCATGTATGTTTGTGTGTGTATTGTTGCTTTTTTGTCTTGGATTCCGAGGGGGAGGTGTGTGTGTGTGTGTGTGTGTGTGTGTGTGTGTGAATAGACTCACCTTTTCCTCATCGTTGCATTCCAGTCACTTCTCTCCTCTCTGGTCCTCAGCCCAAGGCTGCTTTCTATCCTCTGTCTCCTAAAACACTGGAGTGGCAGCTGCTTTGCTGAAGAGGGATTTTCTTTCTTTTTTTTCCCTCATTCACTGTTTTTAATTACCTCTTTCCTACCTTCTGAGACTGTTCTGTTCCCCCTGGTTTTGTCCTTGATCCCTTTTGTTTTCCTCTGAAGGATGGACCATTAAGAGTATATGTCTCTTCGTCTGCCCTCTTAGGTCCAGTGATGAAGGTAGCATTAAACGGTATAAGCTCCTACTGCTTCAGCATCCACTGCAGGCTCTGCATTGTGTGTGTGTGTGTGTGTGTGTGTGTGTGTGTGTGTGTGTGTGTGTGGTAGAGGGGAAAGTGGGAGGGGTGTAGGAGAGGAGTAGGGATGCAGTGCAGAGCGGCCCTTAGCTACTGATGACGAGGAGTGTGGGGGGAGGGCTGCTGACTCCAATGTTTCATAATCACTATCATTCAAAGAAATGTCTTCAATATCTCTCTCCCCCAACACCATCCTCTTTCCATGTATCTGGATTTAGCTAGGACTGTCAATCAAAATCCACTGACTCAATGCACCACGGAAGGGAATTTATTTTCTGGCACAAAGATGTTCTTCATATTTTGCTATAATAGTTATGTACCTCCTGTACGTATTGCAGTAATGGATAACATTTGATTTTGGTTTGAAATTGTTAGTAGTCAGTATTATGCCCTCTTCACGGACAACCCGTTTTAGACTTGACATGCAATACATCCACACGTTCATCATGTTGTCAGCCGTAAGTAGATGAATAAATATCTGAGAGAGAGGATGGGAACATAAAACGGATCAGTGGCGGTGTAGCAGTTTTGAATGTGGTATTATGCTGCTTTGTTGTAGTTCCCCTCTCTGGTCAGTGAAAACAGGTGGTACTGCCTCACAGACACACTGCTTACTAATGCCCAGCCTCGCTCTCCCCCTCTCTGTAATTCATCCACATGCACACTCACATGCAATTAGCTGTCTCTCAGACACACTGTAGCAGAGAAACACTCAGGAAGTGTCCTAATTCTTTATTGTTTCAAAGGCTTGGAAACGGAAGGGCAGATAAAGCTAGAGCAGAAACATTTGAACTCTTCTTTACTGTTTCGAAAACACCAAGGAAGTGATGTTGACTTGTAGGAAAACATTGTGGGAGTGTTTCTGGAAGAGGTTTGTGGCTTAAACAGTTCCTTTAAATGGTCTACTTAAGCTGATACTACAGTTTAGTGCTGGTTGGTTCTGTTTTGTCATTTTGCAGAATTTAGAATGTCTAAAAATGGAGAAGTGAGGGAAATGGCAGATGAATTGTGACAACAAGCAAGCTGTGATACAACCACTAGACCAAACAGGAGTCATTTCCTCTTATCAGTGACACTGATGATGGCTATACATTTTAACTTATAACTATTTTTGTTACACAAATACAAATTCATACAAATATTAAACATTCACATGATATTTAACTTCTTGTGGTACATTAATTGGTATAGACATGGTCATAATGGTAATTATTTCATTATTTCAAGTTTTGAATGAGAATGCGAGCATAAAATACAAAACCACACAATCACTCTAAGCAAACACTCAGTGCAAAAGCAAATCTCTTTACAGCATGCCAATAGAAGCTGTCGTATAAAACTGTGCTGTTCCCATCATCTGAGGACAGTGACCAGTGGTTTGAGCTTGTTTCTGGTCCAAGGTCAGAGGAGGAGGTCACCATGTGAGAGCCCTCACCCCACCACCACAACAACATCGCTAGAGGCTTGTGATTGGGGAGAGACTGCTGTGGCTGTGGGGTCAGAGGGCTCTGCAGGCTGTTTGGTGGTGGTAGGGACTGGGCTCCCCTGGCTCGGGTTTGCAGCTGCTGCCACCCCATTTTCCGTGGCTTCCTTCTTTTCCTTCTTGGGTGTATCTTTCGCCATCTTATTTTCTTCTTGCCCCTTGTCTGTCTTGCCGTTCTCCCCCTCCTGGGTCTGTCTGAGCTCTGCCATCATCAGGCTGGTCTCACCGGGCTCAGAGTCAGGCCTCTCCTTGGTCCTCTGGCCAGTGCCCCAGTACCCAGTACCACTCACCAGGTCTATGTTGCTGCGGGTAGGGCGGCTGCTGATGCGGGGCTGGCGCTTCAGGCAGCACACATGGCATGACAGCACCACTGTGGAGACTAGCAGGATGGCACACAGGACCACCAGGGCACCTGTCACAATCAGCAGGATGGTGGCCTCCTTCTTATCCAACAGAAAGTCAGAGCTGCGGCAGGGGCTGAACGTGGGGCTGGTTTGGGCCTTAAGTGGAGGGTAGGCACTAGGTTTGGTGTTGGCTCTGGATGGTGTGTTGTTGGTGTTCACTGGGCTATTGGTTCCAGATGTTTCTCTGGTGTTGAGGGTAGCTGGTGTTGTTGATTCTGACTGAAAATGTGTTGAACTGTTAAATTGTGTTAAATGTGTAGTTTCAGAAGGTCCCATGGTTGCGTTATGGTTAGCCCCAGCTCCCTTTTCAGTTTCATTTTTCATTTTACCGTCATTAGCAAGTACTGATGTTCCCATGAGTACCACACAGTACAGCAAGAGGCAGACCTGGGAGCCATTCATATTTCTATGGGAAAAGGGGGAAAAGAGATCATAGTGAGGTTTACTGGTGACCATCAGTAAGTATTATAGCATCTCAAGTTCTGCTTTTTCTTACACATTGAGTTCCTTTGTGGTTTCATGTGAGTGTCAGTTTCCATACTGTCTGATGCCATTTGATCAGCAGTCTGAGATCTGAGTGACAAAGATGATTGGTATTAATCTGAGATTTAAAATATCTTGATTAATTGAATTAGCTTTCTTGTTAAACTATTTATTCATTTGTTTTGCCCAGAATGCATTTGAGAGTTGATGATCAATATTCACTTCCAATTTGCACCAGTACATAAAAAAAAAAAAGAATTAACAAAAAATTAAAAAACTGCCTTTGCTGAACAATGAATCAAATGGCCACCCGGACTATTTGCATTGACACCCCCACTCCCTTTGTTTTTACACTGCTGCTACTTCTGTTTATTATCTATACATGGTCACTTTACCCTTACCTTCATGTGCAAATGACCTCGACTAACCTGTACCCCGCACATTGACTCGGTACCCCCTGTATATGGCCTCATTTATTGTTTTTATTGTGTTACTTCATTTTAAAAAACAAACATTTAGTAAATATTTTCTTAACTGCATTGTTGTTTTAAGGGCTTGGAAGTAAGCATTCCACGGGAAGGTCTACACACCTGTTGTATTCGGCACATTGTGACAAATACAATTTTATTTATGATCTCCCAGAAATTTAAATCAAGCGATTTTGGTCAATGTAATCTGGAATTTATAATTTATGTGTATGATGTACAAAATCTCAAGACTGAATCTCCTTGATCTCAAAATAATACACTACAAAAAAACACTTCCCTCAGGGATACTTATCCTTCAGTTCAACACCGTACCATCCACCCTGTGAAGGTAGACTATTTTCAAACTTAGTTTATTTTTTTGAATATTTTGACATCACTTACCTTGATGGAGTTGACCAGTCTGTGTGTGGTACTTCCTAACACGAGGGAATCCAGGCAGAGATTCAAAAAGCTCAGCCGTATGTGTGACCAGTTTCAGAAATGAGAAATGCCTATGAGAAGAGAGGTGTGAAAGACGCCCTCGACGTCAGCATGCTCATTCAGTAATGACCAGTTTCCTGTTCCTCTCTCACTTCTCACTTCACTTCTCCTAGTTACTTGATTTCCTGTGTGATGTTTAGCTTGGTCACTCAGAGGGGCAGCACTATGGCACTCTCCGCGGGATTAGGAGAAAGCGGATGTTTCCATTTTTCAGGGATCCAATATTTTCAACCAAATTTCTGTTTCCCCTGAAAAACAGATGTGGAGACTACGATCAGGTGTCTTTTTACGCCTACTATGTTAGGTTAGCACTATGGTACAGTAGTACTATGGTTAGCTCTATGGTACACTACAACAGTAGTACTATGGTTAGCTCTATGGTACACTACAACAGTAGTACTATGGTTAGCTCTATGGTACACTACAACAGTAGTACTATGGTACACTACAACAGTAGTACTATGGTACACTACAACAGTAGTACTATGGTACACTACAACAGTAGTACTATGGTACACTACAACAGTAGTACTATGGTACACTACAACAGTAGTACTATGGTACACTACAACAGTAGTACTATGGTACACTACAACAGTAGTACTATGGTACACTACAACAGTAGTACTATGGTACACTACAACAGTAGTACTATGGTACACTACAACAGTAGTACTATGGTACACTACAACAGTAGTACTATGGTACACTACAACAGTAGTACTATGGTTAACACACTGAGAGGAAGTGAACACATGCTGGCTGTCTGCTTATTAGCCCACACTATTCAATTTACAAGGCCTTAAAAATGCTTCTGTGATGTCCCTTTCTGCCTCCCCCTCTCCCTCCTCTCCCTCCCAGATTTAAGACTGGCCAGATCAACGGTGATCTCCTCATCTACCACGTGCTGCTGACCCTGAAGCCCTACTACGCCAAGCCCTATGAGATCGTTGTGGACCTGACCCACGCCGGACCCAGCAACCGCTTCAAGACCGACTTCCTGTCCAAGTGGTTCGTGGTGTTCCCGGGCTTCGCCTACGAGAATGTGGCGGCCATCTACATCTACAACTGCAACACGTGGGTGAGGGAGTACACCAAGTATCACGAGAGGTTGCTGACAGGCCTGAAGGGGAGCAAGAAGCTGCTGTTCATTGACTCCCCAGCGCGGCTAGCGGAGCACGTGGAGCCTGACCAGCAGAAGCTGCCGGCGGCCACGCTAGCCCTGGAGGAGGACCTCAAGGTGTTCCACAACGCCCTCAAACTGGCCCACAAGGATACCAAGGTCTCCATCAAGGTTAGGACATGAGGGAGTCAGTAGATTCAGAATGCAATGTGTTTCCTACATATTCTTTGGGCTGTGGGACATCATTGAAAGTAAGTCAGACACAGACAAGAATGACAGGAATGGCTGAGACAGATTGAATCATTGTCCCCAGGAGGCATATGTGGTCTGGAGTCAGGAGCGTCAACGTTTTTGAACAATGTTACCATTTTGTGTGCCAGCTAGCATAGTAACTCCCTCTCAATGTCTCTGTTTCTGTACCCAGGTGGGTTCCACAGCGGTCCAGGTGACGTCAGCAGAGCGGACCCGGGTCCTGGGCCAGTCGGTCTTCCTGAATGACATCTACTACGCCTCGGAGATCGAGGAGATCTGCCTGGTGGACGAGAACCAGTTCACCCTGACCATTGCCAACCAGGGCACACCGCTCACCTTCATGCACCAGGAGTGTGAGGCCATCGTCCACTCCATCATCCACATCAGGACGCGCTGGGAGCTGTCCCAGCCAGACTCCATCCCCCAGCACACCAAGATCAGGCCCAAAGACGTGCCAGGCACCCTGCTCAACATCGCCCTGCTCAACCTGGGCAGCTCTGACCCCAGCCTCAGGTCAGACACAGCTGAGGAAAATAGTCATACATGTTTAGATTTTGGTGGGACTATGAGAGCTGACAGTCTTCTTAGGGATATTTGAATTATACATGGATTATGCTAACTAATTACCTTTTTATTCTCCTTCCTTCTCTCTCTCGGTCTGCTGTGTGCAGGTCTGCAGCCTACAACCTGCTGTGTGCCTTAACCTGCACCTTCAACCTGAAGATAGAAGGCCAGTTGCTGGAGACCTCAGGGCTGTGTATCCCTGCCAACAACACGCTTTTCATAGTGTCCATCAGCAAGACGCTGGCTGCCAACGAACCCCACCTCACCCTGGAGTTCCTGGAGGAGTGCATTTCTGGCTTCAGCAAATCCAGTCAGTATTCTTGTTCCAGCCCTCCACACACACACACGCACACGTTGTAACATCCTCTCTGATGTGTGTAGGTATTGAGCTGAAGCACCTGTGTCTGGAGTACATGACCCCCTGGCTGCTCAACCTGGTGAGGTTCTGTAAGCACAACGACGACGCCAAGCGCCAGCGGGTCACTGCCATCCTGGACAAGCTCATCACCATGACCATCAACGAGAAGCAGATGTACCCCTCTATCCAGGCTAAGATCTGGGGTAGTCTGGGACAGGTGGGGATCTCTCTTCTCGGCTCTGTGTGGGTGTTGGCCCATATATCAGCCAACCAGTATATTGGATGTTATTGAGCCCGTACAGTACTCGTCCATCAGCCCAGTCTGCTGTTATTGAGGCCGAACAGTACTCATCCATCAGCCCGGTCTGCTGTTATTGAGGCCGAACAGTACTCATCCATCAGCCCGGTCTGCTGTTATTGAGGCCGAACAGTACTCATCCATCAGCCCGGTCTGCTGTTATTGAGGCCGTACAGTACTCGTCCATCAGCCCAGTCTGCTGTTATTGAGGCTGTACAGTACTCATCCATCAGGCCAGTCTGCTGTTATTGAGGCCGTACAGTACTCGGCCATCAGCCCAGTCTGCTTTAATTGAGGCCGTACAGTACTCGTCCATCAGCCCGGTCTGCTGTTATTGAGGCCGTACAGTACTCGTCCATCAGCCCAGTCTGCTGTTATTGAGGCCGTACAGTACTCGTCCATCAGGCCAGTCTGCTGTTAATTGAGGCCGTACAGTACTCGTCCATCAGGCCAGTCTGCTGTTATTGAGGCCGTACAGTACTCGTCCATCAGGCCAGTCTGCTGTTATTGAGGCCGTACAGTACTCGTCCATCAGCCCAGTCTGCTGTTATTGAGGCCGTACAGTACTCATCCATCAGCCCGGTCTGCTGTTATTGAGGCCGAACAGTACTCGTCCATCAGCCCAGTCTGCTGTTATTGAGGCCGTACAGTACTCGTCCATCAGCCCAGTCTGCTGTTATTGAGGCCGTACAGTACTCGTCCATCAGCCCAGTCTGCTGTTATTGAGGCTGTACAGTACTCATCCATCAGGCCAGTCTGCTGTTATTTAGGCCGTACAGTACTCGTCCATCAGCCCAGTCTGCTTTAATTGAGGCCGTACAGTACTCATCCATCAGCCCGGTCTGCTGTTATTGAGGCCGAACAGTACTCGTCCATCAGCCCAGTCTGCTGTTATTGAGGCCGTACAGTACTCGTCCATCAGCCCAGTCTGCTGTTATTGAGGCCGTACAGTACTCGTCCATCAGCCCAGTCTGCTGTTATTGAGGCCGTACAGTACTCGTCCATCAGCCCAGTCTGCTGTTATTGAGGCCGTACAGTACTCGTCCATCAGCCCAGTCTGCTGTTATTGAGGCCGTACAGTACTCGTCCATCAGCCCAGTCTGCTGTTATTGAGGCCATACAGTACTCGTCCATCAGGCCAGTCTGCTGTTGGCTTTATTTTACTGCTGATTTAGGATCTGGGAAATGGCTGAAGGATTCAGTGGACTCACTGTTCAGGATGTTATAGAGGCCTTATCAGATATTATGAGAGTGTTTTATCCCCTTATGTAGGTATAATAACTCTCTTTGTCAGCATCCCTGTACTTTTCAGATCGCAACCAGTTATCATGCTCGCCACCTGAAAATCATGAAAAACATATCTTTGCGTGTTAGTGTAGAGCGGGAAGTTGTGGTCTGACTGAAAAAGATGCTGGCATTCTGAAATAGAAATGACTTGAGACAAATACGCTAGTTAGTAATGGAGGGGAATTTATTTTGTCTCTGAGCTGAGGTCCTGTTGTATCCTTGTTCTGTAGATAACGGACCTGTTGGATGTGGTGTTGGACAGCTTCATCAAGACCAGCGCTACAGGAGGCCTGGGATCCATCAAGGCTGAGGTGATGGCCGATACAGCTGTGGCTCTGGCCTCAGGGAACGTCAAGTTGGTGTCCAGCAAGGTGAGCAACACACACATACACCTCAGGAATTACTACTGTGGCTATTCCCTTCACAGGTTGAACCCTTCACAGGCTATTCCCTTCAAAGGTTGATTTTGTGACTTGAGTCTAGACAAGGATATCTGCTACAAGAATATCTGCTGCAAGCATCAATACAGATCCTCTACAGATGAATAAATGATTTCCGGATGTCCGTTTTCCTATCAAATGCCATGAGAAGTCTGTTCTATGCAGTCCTTATACTTCTTTATGGCAAGTTGTGATCTTGTAATGTCACTGAATTAATAGTAGCTAATACAGTATCCAATGTTATAGATGACATTACATATTGTTACCGATTAGTATTTGTACTCCTACAGTATGAATGAAGCCTGTTTTTAAATCTCACTAACTGCACATGCAGGCAGACACATTTCCATGTGCCTACCCTGGCACGCTGACATTGAACAACTCTTCCAGTTGTCATGACCACAGTACCTCTCAACAACAGTGCTGTTTGTGTCACAACTATTTCTGTCATTTGGTGGTCTGCGTTATTTATCATTTCCTTTTGACTGTTGAGCTGATTTCTCAGAAAGAAAGAGGGAGTTTAATGTATTGCCCAATGAAGTAGTCTTGCCAGGTCGCAGTTGGAAATGAGAACTTATTCTCAACTGGCCTACTTGGTTAAATAAAGGTGAAATAATAAAAACAATGTACAATGCTGATCATGTGATCTAGTGCCAGGAAGAGGAAGGAAGCCTCTGAATACAAAGGCCAGTCTGTGTCGGGGTGACGTCTCTTTTATCTACTCTCGTATGTCAAGGCAAAAAGCTGAACACACGTTTAGATATTGTGATTGTACAATGGATCAACACCAGACTGGGATATAAAGCATTACTCTATGCATTCCCAGTTCTGCCTGTAACCTTTAAAAACAGGGGGGATAAGGGATCTTCCCAGAGATGCTAGGTGACATGAGAGTCCTGAGTCATCCTGTTCTTTCCCTTGGGTGGAAGGGAGAGATAATAGATAGGATGTCAAATGTGGTAACGTACCCGACCTTTGATGTAACCTTAACCCCGACCCGTGTCTATCTGGCAGGTGATCATCCGCATGTGTAAGATCATCGATAAGACGTGTCTGTCTCCCACGCCCACCCTGGAGCAGCACCTGATGTGGGATGACATCGCCATCCTGGCCCGTTACATGCTCATGCTGTCCTTCAACAACTCTCTGGACGTGGCCACTCACCTGCCCTACCTGTTCCACGTGGTCACACTACTGGTGGCCACCGGTCCCCTGTCCCTACGAGCCTCCACACACGGCCTGGTCATCAACATAATCCACTCCCTCTGTACCTGCGCCCAGCTCAACTTCAGCGGTGAGGAAGCCACACACACACGGCACCCTGGCTGTAGACTGAGGACAGACAGAAATAGGGAGAAGTGAACATGATTAAAAGGCAGAGGGTTGATCAGTGTCGTGGTGATTCAGTGTTTTGAAAGCAGTTTTTTCTTGATGTATAGCCTTGCTGAGACTCAGTGATAACTATTCCCATGTGTGTTTCTCTCTTGCAGAGGAGACCAAGCAGGTTCTGAGGCTGAGCCTGACAGAGTTCTCCCTGCCTAAGTTCTACCTGCTGTTTGGCATCAGTAAGGTCAAGTCTGCTGCGGTCATCGCCTTCCGCTCCAGCTATCGCGACCGCTCCTTCTCCCCCGGGTCCTACGAGAGGGAGACCTTCGCCCTGTCCTCCCTGGAGACCGTCACTGAGGCCCTGCTGGAGATCATGGAGGTCAGGAGATCACCCAACTGACTTAATCACTTATCATTACATCACTATAGCATGACACTACTGTCTCTACCGGTCTAGATGTTCAGTGAACACTAACCAAATTCAATATTCTACTTGCCTTCATACAAATCCAGTCTAGAATTTAAAAGTTCTTTTAAAAAATATGTTTTTCATACAGTACCAGTCAAAGGTTTGGACACACCTACTCATTCCAGGGTTTTTCTTTATTTGTACTATTTTAAATATGGTAGAATAATAGTGAAGACATCAAAACTATGAAATAACACATATGAAATCATGTAGTAACCAAAAAAGTGTTAAACAAATCAAAATATATTTGAGATTCTTCAATGTCGCCACCCTTTGCCTTGATGACAGCTCTGCACACTCTTGGCATTCTCTCAACCAGCATTGTGAGGTAGTCACCTGGAATGCATTTCAATTAACCGGTGCGTGTGTTGTTAACAGTTAATTTGTGGAATTTCTTTCCTTCTTAATGTGTTTGAGCCAATCACTTATGTTGTGACAAGGCTGGGGTGGTATACAGAAGATGGCTCTATTTGGTAAAAGACCAAGTCCATGTTATGGCAAAAGCAGCTCAAATAAGCAAAGAGAAACAGTCCATCATTACTTTAAGACATGAAGGTCAGTCAATCCAGAAAATGTCAAGAACTTTATAAAGGTTCTTCAAGTGCAGTCACAAAAACCATCAAGCGCTATGATGAAACTGGCTCTCATGAGGACTGCCACAGGAAAGGAAGACAGAGTTACCTCTGCTGCAGAGGATAAGTTCATTAAAGTTACTGTACGGCCTCAAAGTTATTTGGGCTGCACCTGAGATTGCAGCCCAAATAAATGCTTCTCAGATTTCAAGTAACAGACCCATCTCAACATCAACTTTTCAGAGGAGACTGCGTGAATGGTTTAATTTCTGCAAAGAAACCACTACTAAAGGACACCAATAAGAAGAAGAGACTTGCTTGGGCCAAGAAACACAATCTATGCTTTGGTCTGATGAGTCCAAATTTGAGATTTTTGGTTCCAACCACCGTGTCTTTGTGAGATGCAGAGTGAGTGAACGGATGATCTCAGCATGTGTGGTTCCTACTGTGCATGGAGGAGGAGGTGTGAAGGTGAGGGGGTGCTTTTCTGGTGACACTGTTGGTGATTTATTTAGAATTCAAGGCACACTACAGTGCCAGCTGTGCCATCAGAGTTCCTGGGTTTGCGACCAGGCTCTGTCGTAACCGGACGCGACCGGGAGTTCCGTGGGGCGACGCACAATTGGCCTAGCGTCGTCCGGGTTAAGGAGGGCTTGGTCGGTAGGCATGTCCTTGTCTCATCGCGCACCAGCGACTCCTGTGGCGGGCCGGGCGCAGTGCGCGCTAACCAAGGTGGCCAGGTGCACGGTGTTTCCTCCGACACATTGGTGCGGCTGGCTTCCGGGTTGGATGCGCACTGTGTTAAAAAGCAGTGCGGCTTGGTTGGGTATCGGAGGACGCATGAATTTCAACCTTCGTCTCTCCCGAGCCGGTACGGGAGTTGTAGCGATGAGACAAGATAGTAGCTACTACAACAATTGGATACCACGAAATTGGGGAGGAAAAGGGGTCAAATTTTAAAAAACAAACAAACAAAAAAATAATTCAAGGCACACATAACCAGCATGGCTTCAACAGCATTCTGCAGCGATTCACATTCCCATCTGGTTTGTGCTTAGTGGGACCATCATTCGTTTTTCAACAGGATAATGACCTAACACACCTCCAGGCTGTGTAAGTGCTATTTGACCAAGGAGAGTGATGGAGTGCAGCATCTGATGACAGGCTCTCCACAATCATCCGAACTGGTTATGGATGAGTTGTACCGCAGTGTGAAGGACCGTCCGGGATTGGGAGTCCCATAGGGCGGCGAAAATTGGCCGTCATTGTAAATAAGAATTTGTTCTTAACTGACTTGCCTAGTTAAATAATGGTAAAAAAATAAAAATAAGTAGCCAACAAGTGCTCAGCATATGTGGGACCTCCTTCAAGACTGTTGGAAAAGCGTTCCTCATGAAGCTGGTTGAGAGAATGTCAAGAGTGTGTAAAGCTGTCATCAAGGCAAAGGGTGGCTCCTTTGAAGAATCTAAAATATATTTAGATTTGTTTTCACACTTTTTTGGTTACTACATGATTCAGAATGTGCTATTTCATAGTTTTGATTATTTGACAATGTAGAAAATAGTCCAAATAAAGAAAACCCGTGAGTGAGCGAGTGTGTCCAAACTTTTAACTGGTACTGTATATGCTCGTAATTGTGTTTCCCCTCCTCCACAAGGCCTGTATGAGGGACATTCCAAGCTGTAAGTGGCTGGACCAGTGGACAGAGCTGGCTCAGAGGTATGGTAAACTCACACCAACTTTTAACACTAACACTGGCTCAGTGGAGGCAACCACACTGTCTGCTCTAAATGCTTAGCTTACATATTTTCTGATGATGTCAGAGCAATGTAAAGAGGCTTCAGACCACTTGATTGGCTTTTATAAGGCATGTGTGTGAATGGATTGTATTCATCATTCCCTCCATCTCTTCCTCGCTCCCTTCCCTTCCCTCCATCAGGTTTGCGTTCCAGTACAACCCGTCCCTGCAGCCCAGAGCTCTGGTGGTGTTTGGCTGCATCAGTAAGAGGGTGACCCACGGCCAGATCAAACAGATCATCAGGATCCTCAGCAAGGCCAGCCCCCTGCTCAGCATAGACCGGGTCTGTGTCCCATCACTCTCCCCTGCTGCTCGCTACGTCATATTATACCCAGAATTAAGACATCTCATGGAAACCACGTCCTGACATATTGTACTATCTTGTCACATGTATATGTAGTGTATCTTGTACTGTGTCTTTGCCAGTGAAAAAATAGATTCTATCACTTCAAGTAACTGCGCTTGCATCTTTTGTACTTTTTTTTGTTTTTTTTACCTGCTAAGTGACATTCTAAGTCCATATGAACATCACTACTCCTAGTGCTAACTTCGCACGTTTTCAAATAGATTCTGCTACAATTATTGGGATTAGTTGTACGGTGTCTGATCCTGTCTGTTGAAAGGGTCTGTGTTTGTATAACCTGTGCTGCCCAGACTGAACTGACCTGCTGTCTTGGGTCCCATAGGGTCTGGAGAGCTGTCTAAAGGGACCTGATAACTACAACAGCCAGGTGTTAATAGAAGCCACAGTCATTGCTCTCACCAAGCTACAGCCGCTCCTCAACAAGGTACACACAAACACACAGATGGCAACTCTCAAAGGCTAATTTAAGAGATGTGCTAAATGTTCTGGTGAGCTAACTTCCTCGTGTGTGTATGTATGTGTGCCCGCCTGCAAACCACATTCTATTGAGTATAACCCACATGTTTGAAGCAGGCTTACTGAGAGGAGGGAAGTTATTTTGGCCCTGGCCTGTATGTGGTGAATTGGCTGCTGAGCGACAATGGATGTTGGCAGTAAATGGTCATGCGAGACTCGCTCTGACTGCAAGTGTGTTTGTTGGCCCTCCACGGCTCGCCTATGCACAAGGCCGTGTGTGTGTGTGTGTGTGTGTGTGTGTGTGTGTGTGTGTGTGTGTGTGTGTGGGACAGTAGTGGTGGTGAGAGTAAATAACAGCCTGTGTTTTTCCTTCAGGACTCCCCCATGCACAAGGCTCTGTTCTGGGTGGCCGTGGCTGTGCTCCAGCTGGACGAGGTCAACCTCTACTCTGCCGGCACCGCTCTGCTGGAGCAGAACCTCCACACACTGGACAGCCTCAGGGTCTTCAATGACAAGGTACTAAACACACAAACATATACACACGGTACCAGACACACACCCATTCAGAAGGTTTGTCTTCCACAAACATTCGGCTCACATTTTCGGCCAGATCTTTTTACAGTTTCACTTTGATTTCATTATCTTTCCCTGACGTGAATTGTGTGTGTTCCTCCCGTTTCTCCCTGTACAGAGTCCAGAGGAGGTGTTTATGGAGATCAGGAAGCCTCTGGAGTGGCACTGTAAACAGATGGACCACTTCGTGGGCCTCAACTTCAACTCCAACTTCAACTTTGCACTTGTGGGTCATCTGTTGAAAGGTAAGTAGGTGGAGGTGTCTAAGCCTCGGGTCGGCTGGGGACTGCATGCATGGGGACTGCTCTTTGTCTAACCACCCACCTCTCTGTCTAGGGTACAGACACCCCTCCCCCAACACAGTGGCGCGGACCATCCGGATCCTCCACACACTACTGGCCCTGGTGGGAAAACACCTCAACTGTGACAAGTTTGAGGTGAACACCCAGAGTGTGGCCTACCTGGCAGGTGAGTTAACGGAGCACTCCACAATGAAGCCATACTTTTATTTTTCAGCCATAGTAGGATTGTTCATATTGTCTTTAAACAATGGTATTCTTTATTCGCATGGCAACTGTTTCTGTGTAGAAAATAAACTGATATAGTATTGAATTGACCTGTGAAATGTCTGTGTAGCTCTCCTCACTGTCTCGGAGGAGGTCCGGAGCCGCTGTAGCCTCAAGCACAGGAAGTCCCTGCTCCTCTCAGACGTTACCATGGAGAATGTTCCCATGGACACGTACTCTGTGCACCACAGCGACCCCAGCTGCCGGTGAATGACTACAGGGCTGACTGCTGAGTTGATGTAGAGGCTGATAGAGTAGCTGCAGCACCAGCTGACTAAGCAGAATTTGTCTCTCGCTGTATCGAACAATGTCAAAGAGGAATTTTATGGACCGTATGTGTTCACCTTTCAGAATGTTTTGTTCTTCACTCCCCTCCCTCTGTGTCAGAACTCTTAGGGAGAGTCAGCCGTGGACGTCCCCCAAGGTGTCGGAGCGCTACTTAGTGGTCCACTACCCCACAGGGGGGCAGATCAGCCCGCGCACACGGAAGTCCATGAGCCTGGACATGGGCCAGCCTTCCCAAGCAAACACTAAGAAACTGCTGGGTAAGACACCTATCAGTCATTCTCTGCTGCTAGATCCAGGCCTCTGACCAACAGAGGAGTTTTAACATGCGACAACTGATCGGAGGTATTTAGACTATATACATTCATACATGATTACTTGGATATCCATAGAATATCCATGCATGTATGTACTAGTTTAGGTATGGGGAGTTGACCTGTGTATGTATGCCCCATTGTTTAACATGAGTTTTTCAACGCTGGCTCACCAGGCACTAGGAAGAGTTTTGATCACTTGATATCAGACACTAAAGCACCAAAGAGGCCAGAGATGGAGTCTGGAATCACCACGCCTCCAAAGATGAGGAGGGTGGCGGAGAACGATTATGAGTGTCCAGGTCAGTTTGTCTCCTGTATACCAGACACTTACACAATGTTTTTGGCTTTTGACACTGATTTTAAAGGGGCAACCTGTAGTTGAAACAATGATAAAGTGTTTTCCCCGCCACTGTTTCGGTAAAAAGCTGAGGCATGGGGCTGGAGAAATGTAACCAATCTCAAATTCATAGACCGCCACGGATTCAATAACTGTCAATCCATGATATCAAATTGATCATTTTAACCATGTTCTGAGGCTATAAAGTGTTTGTTTACATTTACTTTGGAGTAAAACAACCTTATTTTGGGTCCTGATGGGGTCAAACAATTGAACTAAGCTCATGAGTCATTTTCTAAGTTATATTGGGCTTCCAGAATGGCGTTACGGTCTAAGGCACTGTATTGCTGTGCTGGAGGCTTCACTACAGAATTTGGTTATTTCCCAGGCTGTGTCAAAACCGACCGTCATCGGGAGTCCCACTAGGTCGGTGCACAGTTGGCCCAGCGTCATCCGGGTTAGGGGAGGGTTTGGCTGGGGGGGTAGGCCGTCATTTTGTTCTTAACTGACTTGCCTAGTTAAATAATAAATATATATATATATAATTTTTTTTTTTTTTTTTTTTTTTTTTCTTCAAGTATCTTTGGGACATATAATTCATTTAAGTCCAAAAATGATTGTGGCAACTGCAGATTCTTTGAAACTGGCACAGGTCCCTATCGCTCTCTCTCACACCCTCATTCGCTCACACCCTCGCTCACTCTCACACCCTCGCTCTCTTTCACACACCCTCGCTCTCTCCTCCCCTCCCTTCCATTCCACAGAATCGACCCAAAGAATCTCCCACCATACTCTGAGGAAGGTCTCTGTGTCAGAGTCCAACGTGCTGCTGGATGAGGAGGTCCTCACAGATCCCAAGATCCAGGCTCTGCTGCTCACTGTCCTGGTGAGACCACTCACTCCGCTTCTCTCCCACTTCCTCTATATTAGTTTGTGCCTATTTCTAACATGCTTGTCTCTACTACAGGCTACGTTGGTGAAGAATACAACAGATGAGTTTGACCAGAGAATCCTCTATGAGTTTTTAGCTGAAGCTAGTGTTGTCTTCCCTAAAGTCTTTCCAGTTGTGTAAGTGTTTCATTTCAACCCAATAAAGTATGTATTTTTTCCAATCCCCTTTTAATGTGTACGCATGCGTAAATAACTTTCATCCATTCATATCATCTTGTGGTTTTCTCTCCAGTCATAACCTGCTGGACTCAAAGATCAACACCCTCCTATCACTGTGCCAGGACCCTAATCTCCTAAACCCCATCCATGGCATCGTGCAGAGTATGGTTTACCACGAGGAGTCACCCCCCCTGTACCAGCCCTCCTACCTGCAGAGTGAGACTCCACCCACTCCTCCCGCCATACAGTTACAACCATGGCAACTGGAGTGACAATGACCATTTAATCCTCATCAATGTTTCTTTGGTTTCTCTCTCAGGCTTTGGGTTTAATGGTCTGTGGCGATTCGCTGGGCCCTTCTCAAAGGTGAGCAGACACAACTCATTTAACTCTTTAGAGTATGAAGGTTTATTGTCAGTGTTAGTAAATTATATTCCTTGTGCCAACAGCAAACCCAGTTCCCAGACTACGCTGAGCTGATAGTGAAGTTCCTGGATGCTTTGATTGACACGTATCTGCCGGGGATCGACGAGGAGACGAGCGAGGAGTGTCTGCGTACGCCCACGTCGCCCTACCCCCCGCCGGGCCAGAGCCAGCTCAGCATCACAGCCAACCTCAACCTCTCCAACTCCATGACCTCACTGGCCACCTCCCAGCACTCCCCAGGTCTGATCAGATACAGTGTACGCACACACACGAACACATGCAGTCAAATCCAGCCCTTCTGTCTCTTGGCAGATTTGATTCTTAGGAATAGCTGTGATACTTTAGAGTCACCTTTATCTCAAACAAAATAAATATTTGATCCATTGACCTGTCTGCATTTTATCTTCATCTTAATATAGTCTGGCCTGTTTTAGTCTTTCCATTTTACCAATCAGAAGAATAAACTTGCGCTAACAAACACATAATTAGAAAGAAATATAAATGACCATCCATCCATTTCCAAATGAATCCAACATCATCTGAGAAGTTCCATCCACTATATGTATCATTACATAGTGGTTCCCCAACCTGGTCCATGTGTGAGGCTTATTCTCTGTTTCTTTAACTCATTAATGCATGATCTCAAAATGGATCATTTAGTGTTCACACACATTTCATTTAATGTTTGTGTTCCCTTTTCCTCCTCATTTGTTATGCTTGATGCGGTGTATTTTATAGACCATCTCCAACAAGTCTCATTAGAGCACCACCAAGGTGGTGCCCCACCCCCCCCTGAAATGACGGGTACAACTAGAAACGATATACACTCCCCTATGTATTTATTTGGACAGAAGCTAAAACTTTTAATTTGGCTCTATACTCCATCAGATGTTTGCTGTGAGGCGACAGTACAGAATGTCACCTTTTCTGTGAGGGTATTTTCTGTCTGTTTTACTGTTTAGAAATGAAAGCACTTTATGCATCTAGTCCGCCATTTGAAGGTGTCATTAGTATTTGGAAAAATTCACTTATAGTTTATGGATGCTACCATGACTGAATCGTGATAATCATGAATGAATTACAGATAATTATGAATGAATGGTAATAATGATGTGTGAGAAAGTAATTGATGCAGTACCAGTAACAGGGGAGGTTAGCATTTTGGGGGTTATGATATCTATGCCTCTAACTTTCTCCCTCATTATTATTCACGATTCATTCTTGATTTTCCGTAATCATGGCAGCATTCCACATTTGTGTTCAGAACATATTCTATTCTGGATGTCTATATACTTTTGGAAATGTTTCATTTGTTTTGGTCCTGAAGAACATTTGAGTAATTCATGATATGCCACTATTTTGGAAGAAGGAATGAGCCTCTTGCTCTATATTGGACATTTTATTTGGAAATAAAGATACTTGATTATATAGATGGACTTGGTATGTATACTTATAATCTAAACCATATTGTCTGATACACCTGAGAATGCTGAATGAATCATTTTTTTCCCCCTCATGATTGATTTCTGTCACTCTTTGTTATGTTTTGTTTTTGTTAATCATGTTGCTCTTTTGTTTCCTGTCATTCCTCTTTTTTGGGTTGCCATGGTCACTCCCTCCTGTTTCTTTCCCACTCTGTGTCTGAGAAGCTTCTCTGCCTTGCTCTAAGTCCGCCGTTTTCACCCCACACCTCGTCCGGCCAGGTATTACAGCTCCTCACTCCCAGGCACACGGCACAGCCTCTCAGAGGTGTGTGGGGGGAAGCAGAGGCCCATCACAAAGCCAAACAACACTACTGGAGCATTTGTGATGAAGTCTTTGTACATAATGTTTCAATGCCCGTACACCATATGTCCTGTTTGTTCAAAACACAGAGCAACCCTGTTGCGATAAGTTGGAGCACTTACATCAGTCCATGGGTAGACTACTCCGCCTATTGTTGGATTTGTATATAACAACAGAGAATCTCTGTAGTTATATACACTCTTCAGGTGGATGTCTCAAAAGCGTTAGCATTTCTGTAGAATTATATAATAGAATAGTTTCTCAATTATTAGTGTGACATATTATACCTGATGGCGTGTGTCCGTCCATCCTCCGGCAGGCATCGACAAGGAGAACGTGGAGCTCTCTCCGACCACGGGTCACAGCAACAGCGGACGCACACGCCATGGTTCTGCCAGCCAGGTGCAGAAGCAGCGCAGCGCAGGCAGCTTCAAACGGCCCAGCATCAAGAAGATCGTATGAGAGATGCCCACCACTAGGACCCCCCCCCCCACCAGGGCCGCCCATGCCAGTCATCATGCTGCACTCCTACTCCAACTCTCCTGTCTTATCGATCTCTCTCTCTCTCTCTCTCTCTCTCTCGCTCAGCCTTGATTTTCCTCAGTTTCCTTCTGTTGTTTTTTGCGTGTTTCTTTGACCCTAACCCGTCCAGTCAGCCATATTTGCTTGACGATCAACATATATTGAAGAACTGTCTGAATATGATGTTTTGTTTGTGAAGCCGTGTCTGAGTCTGCCGTTGTTTCATTTGGTCTTTTTGTGTCACATAATGAGCTACATTGGAATCCTTTTTTTAAAACCGCATCAGTTGAAAGAAAGCACTGACAACACTGCAGAAACTGTAGGGATCATAGTATCTGAAGCCATTTTGTTGTCTTGCTTCTTTTTTCTTGGTTGAATTTTCTATCATAATGACAAAGTATAATGAGAACCATTTCTGTGATTTGCACAACATTCTGTGATTCAACATGCATGTATATGTGTTTGTTTTTGCCTTTAAGTTAGTAGAAGGACATGTTTCTTCAAGCTGAGAGAGCTTTGACAATGGGCTGAATTAGATCAAAATATGAGCTGCAAATGCCTCTCATTGAGACATGGACATGACAATAGAGATTGGACCTTGGGACCCAGTGTTGAGGAAAGGGATCCCTCTCACCCACCATCACTGCAGAGGGAGAGCACTACCCTGAACCACACACACACCGTTCTGGAGGAAATCACTGAAAGCACTAAAACCATCCTGTATTTGCAACATCTGTGAAAAGCATGGCCAACAACAGACATTAGTGATTTACTGTGCTGTGGAGGTGGGGGCTGGATGATCAATTTGCCCTGTTTGAGCTTTGTCAGGCACAATCCAATGATGGCCAAGCCATGTGTCTTCATTGGCTATTGATTGTCCAAGCTGTGGGGATTCCTCTTGATTAGGCAGTATTTTCATTCTCACATGATGGAGTGCCAGAGAGGGTCAACTAGACAGGCCACTCTGGTGTTGGAGGACAGCAGTCCTGCAGGTGTCAGAACTTAAGCTTTTAATCAGCTGTTCACGTTTCACAACACAATGTCAGGGAAAGTTGGGAAGGAAAATCTGGAGGAAAAACAGGAATAGACAAAATGTCCTCCTATGTTGGAATGGACATTGGAAATCCGCCTAAGCTTTGAGATTTGAAATGTATAATATCTATAGTAGTAGTCTCAGTTGTAATTGTCTCATTCTTGCCCACACTTACTGTAAACACACATATATATGCACACACAACACACTTGGGAGGTTGTTTTGTTCATTGTGTGCCTTTTCTAGGGTTTTCGTGTGCGTGTGCGTGTGCGCGTGTGTGTGTGTGTGTGTGTGTGTGTGTGTACCGTATATATACAGTACCAGTCAAAAGTTTGGCCTCACCTACTCATTCAAGGGTTTTTCTTAATTTTTTACAATTTTCTACATTGTAGAATATTAGTGAAGATATACACACTATGAAATTACAAATGAATCATGTAGTAACAAAAAAGTGTTAAACAAATCAAAATATATTTAAGATTCTTCAAAGTAGCCACTCTTTGCCTTGATGACAGCTATGCACACTCTTGGCATTCTCTCAACCAGCTTCACCTGGAATGCTTTTACAATACTCTTGAAGGAGATGCTTAGCACTTTTTGGCTGCTTTTGCTTCACGCTGTGTTCCAACTCATCCCAAACCATCTCAATTGGGTTGTGGTTGGGTGATTTGTGGAGGCCAGGTCATCTGATGCAGCGCTCCATCACTCTCCTTGGTCAAATAGCCTTTACACAGCCTGGAGGTGTGTTGGGTCATTGTCCTGTTGAAAAACAAAGGATAGTCCCAGTTAAGCGCAAACCATGGCGTATCGCTGCAGAATGCTGTGGTAGCCATGCTGGTTAAGTGTGCCTTGAATTCTAAATAAATCAATGACCGTGTCACCAGCAAACCATCCCCACACCATTACACCACCTCCATACATCACAGTGGAAACCACACATGCAGAGATCATCTGTTTACCTACTCTGCGTTTCACAAAGACACGGCGGTTGGAAAAAATCTCAAATTTGGATTTATCATACCAAAGGACAGATTTCCACCGGTCTAATGTCCGGTATTCTTTAGTAGTGTTTTCTTTACAGCAATTTGACCATCAAGGCCTGATACACTCAGTCTCCTCTGATCAGTTGATGTTGAGTCTTGAACTCTGTGAAGCATTTATCTGGGCTGCAATCTGAGGTGTAGTTAACTCTAATGAACTTCTCTGCAGCAGAGGTAACTCTGGGTCTTCCTTTCCTGTGGCGGTCCTCGTGAGAGCCCGTTTCATCATTGTGCTTGATGGTTTTTGAGATTGCACTTGAAGAAACTTTCAACGTTCTTGAAGTTTTCCAGATTGACTGACCTTCATGTCTTAAAGTAATGATAGACTGTGATTTCTCTGCTTATTTTGAGATGTTCTTGCCATAATATGGACTTGGTCTTTTACTAAATAGGGCTATCTTCTGTATACTACCCCTACCTTGTCACAACACAACTGATTGGCTCAAATGCATTAAGAAGGAAAGCAATTCCACAAATTAAGTTAACAAGGCACACCTGTTAATTGAAATGCATTCCAGGTGACTACCTCATGAAGCTGGTTGAGAGAATGCCTAGAGTGTGCAACGCTATCAAGGAAAAGGGTGGCTACTTTATAGAATCTCAAATGTTAAATATATTTAGATTTTTTTAACACTTTTTTGGTTACTACATGATTCCATATGTGTTCTTTCATAGTTTTGATGACTTCACTATGATTCTACAATGTAGGAAATATTTAAAATAAAGAAAAACCCTGGAATTTGTAGGCGTGTCCAAACTTTTGACTGATACAGTATATAAACACACACACCCACACAATACCTTATGATACAAGTACACAGTCATTACTAATCAGCTGCCTGACAATAATGAACCTGTATGGTTAAATATTGTAAAACATTGTTAACATTCGGTACCTCTTGTCAAATAAGTATTCAAACAGAAAGTCCATGACTCTAGGGACCAGAGTTGCTGAGGGTTTGCATCTACAAATGTTGCACCTGTATTTAAGACAATGAAATATTGAAGTCACAACAGTATTGTTTTCAGTTAGCTCTTTGTTTTGTGAAAATTGGTGCCAATTATGTTCCAGGATCAAAAGCTAAAGTAAATCTGTCCCTGTTCATGATGTAAATAGTCAAATAATGTAAGGTAATTACAATCAAATTGTATTGGTCGCATACACAATGATATAGTTATGAATTATTTATGAATTTAATTGTATAATTGCAAAATAAATATTTAATTTGAAAGATTAGAAATATGAAATAAGTAATAAGGCACGAGGAGGTGTAGTATATGGCCAATATACCATGGCTAAGGGCTATTCTTAAGCACGATGCAACGCTGAGTGCCTGGATACACCCCTAGCCATGGTATATTGGCCATATACCATAAACCCGAGGTGCCTTATTGCTATTATAAATTGGTTACCAATGTAATTAGAGCAGTAAAAATAAATATTTTGTCATACCCATTATATACGGTCTGATATACCAAGGCTGTCAGCCAATCAGCATTCAGGGCTCGAACCACCCAGTTTATAGTAAAAAATAACCTATGGTAGTAATCACCTCACGACACATATCTACTGAATAGTGTTTTCCATGTTTAAAATTAGCCTACTGAAATGCTGCCAAAAAGAGCATTGTGAGGGATTGAGACTATTGTCAGACAGTCTGTTCTCAGACAGGAGAACTATGTGTATTGGGAGTAAAGCTGTACAGGTTGTTACTGGCCCTTCTTGCCATTGTCTTCCCTCATTAGTCGATAGTGTGGCACTTGTAAAGGTATAGGCATAGGGGTCAGTCCCATGATGCAGTGTGGCAGGCCCTGGGATGCTGCACCAAAGACTAGCTTGCAGTAGCGAAAGGAAAATCAAACCTGTTCTGTAGTTTTATCATTTTTGACTGTCTCTGAGCCTTTTCAGTTGGTCCGATATGTATTGCACAGATAGACTGAACGTGTGGCAAACAGTAGAGACTTCCCTTTCTGTAACAACAAGGTGCAGTTTGTTGAGCAGCACAGGAGTCCTCTGGTTACACCTTTCAATTTGTTGTGGAGACTGGTTCCTCATTTCTGCTGTTTGAGGTTACCAGTGCCATACATTGAGTCTAAGTCATGGTTGTTTTGGATGCTTGTGCCAACTCCTTCAGAATGTTTTTTTGTAAATGACTTGTAATCATAATGATTATCCTGGGGTAAAACACAATTCGATGAGATGTTTTTTGACTTGCCTTTGCTGAGTAGAGCATGTGCATTATGTACACTGAGTAGGAGTTGGTGTATAGAGATAGGAGGGAGGATATGAAGACTTGACAGTTTTAAAAAACACTAGTGTTTTACTGGCCATTTAGTTTGTCCCATACATCCAGCCATCTTAACAATCAACAACCATGCTCAAACATACATTTGTTTTCCTATTCTATTAATCTGATTTAGATTTGACATGATGACCACAAGAAAATGAACAATGTGCACACTTAGTTGTTTTTTCCAAATTCAAAGTGTGTTGGTGCTGTTGAGAGGTAATGAACCTTGTGTGATGAAGTTGAACTCCATGCCTGGATTTTGTTTACAAATGTTTTATTATACTTGAATCAGGAGGGGATATGTCCAGAAGAAGCAGTTCCACATCATGGAAAGGGAAAAAAAATACAGATTGAAAGATAAAATGGAGCAAGTTTACCAAACATAATCAACCAGATTTCAAAAGATCTAGTGTGAAGGAAACCAAAGTTAAGGAACGGCAATATAGTACAAACAAACTCTAAAACTACTGTGTATTGATGAAGTCCAATAAACTAACCCACAAATAACAATTTGCTTTTTTTATGGGAATGAGAGATGATACAACTAGTGAAAGAGAGATGGACCAAGCTATGAATCGATGCTTTTTAGTCAATATCGCAGCTTTCGTCATCATGCACTATGATGTGTGTATTGTGAAAGTATCAGTTATTTAGTTCTGTCCTCATCAGACTTTTAGGAACTGTACAGATCTGTTTCAAGCGCATATGATTTGAAGAGTGAACCCAACCAACTGTTTCTATTTGATATTTCTTTATTTGACAGTGTATAGCAGGCGGACAGAACACTGATAACCCTATCTTCAATAGACCCCTTCTCAGTGTCTCATCTGAAAGGTTAGGCTGGAGGGAATGTTTTTGCCTTGGTTTTACTCAATGGAAATGTGCCACTTTAAACAACTGAAAGGAATGAATTCACATACAATGTGTCCTAAATTGAATGAATTGAACATGTCTGTACTTGAAGGCTCTAACATTTATTTGCAGCAGCATAGGAGAGAGAGTGTATATAGATATCAGTTAACCACTTTGATCAATGCAAAGGATAAAACAATTTAAAAATGTATTTTCTCTTCAAACGTTGCTTTTAATATACAGGAATGGCCATTTGGACTTCCTTTCAAAATGGTAAAGCATAGAAATGACAGCTGAAAAAGTTTTGGATGCAGAGCACCCCCACCACCTGTTATCACACTAATACCAGAGGAAAGTGTGGGAGCAGACACTTGTCTCTGAAAGGCAGACTGAGCTCTCTGTAAATGTGTTGTTGGTTTTCATGATTCTCAACTGAAGTCAATTGTGTCTTGCGCTGGTGTGATATCTCCTAATTTGGCACATCTCAAGGTTATGCAAAATATTTTTAACCACTGGCCACAGTTTTACTGTTTCTTTCCCTCATTTTTTTACACAGTAAGCTCCACCTCTGTAAATAATTTTGTGTAAAAATTGACAAAGGTATATTTACTACACTGTAAATACATGTGATGATATATTGTATTATTTAGCTTTTTGTAAAGCAGTTAGTTGCTGTACATGTAAAACATACAAATTGAATTATTCTAGTGTTAGTAATGATGACCTCTCCATCCGTCACTGCATTGTCATGAACTATATTGAGGAAAATAAAAGGTTCAAATCGAGGATATAGATGACTGTGTACTCTAAACCTTCACTGTATGATATAGGTTGCTGTCCTCATCTGACATTTACAGATGTTGCCCTAATAAATAATTTCTGTCCGACCTCTAGCTGCTGGAGTCATATTTGAAGATAATGTATGTGTGTTTTTGAATGTGCTTTTGATGTACAATTTATTGATGATGAAAGATAGTGCTCCCCCTCCCTAATTAGTAAAATAAGAGAGAAAAAATAAACCCCACAGGGCCATAAGTAAATAGGGATATGAATTAGAATTAATCAGGGGGATTTTTCCACAAATATACAGGTGTTATCGAATTTGGCTAACTTTTTATTAAAATGTATTGTAGTGAGATCCTTTATTTATTTTGGGATATGAATTCCGAGTATGTCCAATTCACCGTCGTCCCATTATATTGGTAAACTGCACGGTAACGTAAAAGGTCCGATACCTAATATATTGCTTTTATCATAATTCGGATGTAATCCAGAGAGGTTCGAAAAATGATCTAGATCCTCTATGAGGCTGTGGAGGGATCCAAATTGCTGATTTCAAAGTAAACATGAATCGTCAGTGTACAATGACACCTTTGTTATTAAGCCCTGGAGTTCTAGCCCCTTGATATTATTGTTGGATTTTAATAGCTAATATTTTGATGGCCATAATATGTAAATACTCCTCTTAACAATGTATTACTTTCTGAGAAGTAGCCATTATTTACTATTTTACACCTGGTGTTACTATACATAACTTTTACCCATTGTATAAGAGATTCTACCAAATAAAAATTATCCAAACGTTTATATATAAATTCCAGTCGTACTTTATCAAAGGCATTTTCAAAGTCAGCTATGAATACCAGGCCTGGTTTCCCAGATGTTTCATAGTGTTCTATTGTTTACAGTACTTTATAGCCTTATATTATCTCCACTGTATTGTCCATGTAAAAAAAACTGTCTGATTAGGATGAATAATATCTGACAATACCTTTTTAATTCTATGCGTTATTCATTTTGCTAGGATTTTGGCACCACAACAATGAAGTATAAGGGGTCTTCAGTTTTTTTAGGTGGACTGGATCTTTATATTTACCATCTGGGTCATGTTGCAGTAATAGTGAAATTAGACCTTCTTGCTCAGTATCTGATAGTCTATCATTTTTATAGGAGTTGTAAAACATGTTAATAACAGACCTTTGAATACAAAGAAAAATATTTGATATACCTCAACTGGTATGCCATTCAGCCCTGGAGTTTTTCCGGACTTGAAGGCTTTAATTGCATCTAGAAGTTCCTCCTCTAGAATTGGGCCTTCACATGAGTCTTTCTGTACAGCTGTACATTTTACACAATTCATTGAAAAAAATAATGGATGATGCAAACATTTGTAACAAGTTTCAATACATTATTTTTGGTAGCATTTCTTTGTTGAAGATTAAAAAATAGATATATTTGTTACAATATATTCCATCCAGTTTAATATATTACAAAAAATAAAGCACACTTGATCTTTCTTGAATAAGTTCCTCCATTTATTTTTGTTTTTCCTCTGACTTCTTCTGTGCCTCTGTTACCTGTTTTTATTGCTATATACAGTTCCAGTCAAAGGTTTGGACACACCTACTCATTCAAAGGTTCTTTATTTTTACTATTTTCTACATTGTAGAATAATAGTTAAGACATCCAAACTATGAAATAACAGATAGAATCATGTAATGTAATGTGTTTGAGCCAATGAGTTGTGTTGTGTCAAGGTAGGAGTGGTATACAGACGAGAGGCCTATTTGGTAAAAGACAGCTCAAAAAAGCAAAGTCCATCGTTACTTTAAGAAAGGAAGGTCAGCCAATCTGGAAAATGTCACTACCTTTGAAAGTTTCTTCAAGTGCAGTTGCAAAAACCATCAAGCGCTATGATGAATCTGGCCTTCATGAGGACTGCCACAGGAAAGGCAGACCCAGAGTTACCTCTGCTGCAGAGGATAAGTTCATTAGAGTAAACTGCACCTCAGAAATTGCAGCCCAAATAAAAGCATCACAGAGTTCAAGTAACAGATACATCTCAACATTAGAGATATACAGCAAAAGGAGGATAATATGGATTTAATGGACCGTAAATGAAATCACACGACAATCCATCATCACGCTCATGCACTTTTTTATTTCACCTTTATTTAACCAGGTACGCTAGTTGAGAACAAGTTCTCATTTGCAACTGCGACCTGACCAAGATAAAGCATAGCAGTGTGAATAGACAACAACACAGAGTTACACATGGAGTAAACAATAAACAAGTCAATAACATAGTATAAAAAAAAGAATCTATATACATTGTGTGCAAAAGGCATGAGGAGGTAGGCAGTAGAGAGAGGTGCAGTAGAGAGAGGTGCAGTAGAGAGAGAGTCAAAAACAGCAGTTCCAGGACAAGGGTAGCACATCCAGTGAACAGGTCAGGGTTCCATAGCCGCAGGAAGAACAGTTGAAACTGGAGCAGCAGCAGGTGGACTGGGGACAGCAAGGAGTCTCCCTTGATCCTAGGTCCTGGCAGTGTTGTGCAGACTCAGGACAACTGAGCTTTGGAGAAATACACACATTTAAAGAGGAGTACGTAATTTTCTTTCTAATGATCATGATCTTTTCGTCAAAGAAGTTAATTAATTTTTCACAGCTGAAGTGAACACCATCCTCTCTAGGGGAATGCTGCTTTTTAGTTAGATTTGCGACAGTATCAAAAATAAATGTTGGATTGTTCTTATTCTCCTCAATTAAGTTGGAAAAATAGGATGATCGAGCAGCAGTGAGAGCTCTTTGGTACTGTCTTTCCAAGCTAATCGGAAGACTTCCAGTTTGGTGTAGTGCCATTTCTGTTCCAATTTTCTGGAAGCTTGCTTTTTTCTGTATACCAGGGAGCTAGTTTATGACAAATGTTTTTTTGTTTTTAGGGGTGCGACTCCGTATAGGGAATTACACAAGGTTAAATTTAGTTCCTCAGTTAGGTGGTTCACCGATTTTTGAACTCTGACGTCCTTGGGTAGGTGGAAGGGCATCTAGGAAGCTTTGGGTTGTTTGAGAATTTATAGCACAGCTTTTGATGATCCTTAGTTGGGGTCTGAACAGATTATTTGTTGAAATTGCAAAGGTAATAAAATGGTGGTCCGATAGTCCATGATTATGAGAAAAAACATTAAGATCCACAATATTTATTGAGTAGGCTGCATAGATTTCAAGACGAAAATGCAGTCTTTTTTTGTAAACTGAAATTTACTATCATAAATGTTAGCAACACCTCCGCCTTTGTAGGAAACATGGGGATATGGTCACTAGTGTAACCAGGAGGAGAGGCCTCATTTAACACAGTAAATTCATCAGGCTTAAGACATTTTTCAGTCAGGCCAATCACATCAAGATTATGATCGGTGATTTGTTCATTGACTATAACTGCCTTGGAAGTGAGGGATCTAACATTAAGTAGCCCTATTTTGAGATATGACAATCTCTTTCAATAAAGACAGTAGGTCTTTATTCCAGTGAGATTGATAGAGCAAACACCGCCATGTTTAGTTTTGCCCAACCTAGATCGAGGCAAAGACAAGGTCTCAATGGGGATAGCTGAGCTGTCTACACTGACTGTGCTAGTGGCAGACTCCACTAAGCTGGCAGGCTGGCTAACAGCCAGCTGCCTGGCCTGCACCCTATCTCATTGTGGAGCTAAAAGAGTTAGAGCCCTGTCTATGTTCATAGATAACATGAGAGCACCCATCCAGCTAGGATGGAGTCCGTCACTCCTCAACAGGCCAGGCTTGGTCCTGTTTGTGGGTGACTCCCAGAAAGAGGGCCAATTATCTACAAATTCTATCTTTTGGGAGGGGCAGGAAACAGTTTTCAACCAGCGATTGAGTTGTGAGACTCTGCTGTAGAGCTCATCACTCCCCCTAACTAGGAAGGGGCCAGAGACAATTACTCGATGCCGACATCTTTCTAGCTGATTTACACGCTGAAGCTATATTACGCTTGGTGATCTCTGACTATTTCATCCTAACATCGTTGGTGTCAACGTGGATAACAATATCCCTATACCATCTACACTCACCAGTTTTAGCCTCAGCCAGCAGCATCTTCACATTAACCTTTACGTCAGTAGCCCTGCCCCCTGGTAAACAGTGTATGATCGCTGGATGATTATTACCTGCAATATTAGACTTAAAAATAGAGTCACCAATGACATGGGGTTTTCAATTTGTCAGAGCTAATGGTGGGAGGCTTCGGTGTCTTAGACCCCGTAACGGGTGGAGAGACCAGAGAAGGCTTGGCCTCTGACTCCAACTCGTTGCTTAATGGGGAAAACCGGTTGAAAGTTTCTGTCGGCTGAATGAGCGACACCGGTTGAGCATTCCTACAGCATTTGCTTCCATAAACCATGAGAAAATTGTCCGGCTGCAGGGACCGTGCGAGGGGCTTTATACTACTATCTGTACTTATTGGTGGCACAGACGCGGTTTCATCCTTTCTTACACTTAAATTACCCTTGGCTAATTCCGTGCAAATATTCAGTCAATAATATTTCTCAAATACCGGAGCCTGTTAGTTCAAATAGACTTATTACAATAGTAATATAAGCCAAGCTGGGTCATGAAAAAAAAATCCAGTCTTGGCACACACCCTTTACACAAGTTTCATCCTTATGTCACACACATACAGTTGAAGTCAGAAGTTACATACACTTGAGTTGGAGACATTAAAACTTGTTTTTCAACCACTCCACACATTTATTGTTAACAAACTATAGTTTTGGCAAGTCCGTTATGACATCTACTTTGTGCATGACACAAGTAATTTTTCCAACAATTGTTTACAGACAGATTATTTCACTGTATCACAATTCCAGTGGGTCAGAAGTTTACATACACTAAATTGACTGTGCCTTTAAACAGCTTGAAAAATGACAGAATATTATGTCATTGCTTTAGAAGCTTCTGATAGCCTAATTGACATAATTAGAGTCAATTGGAGGTGTACCTGTGGATGTATTTCAAGGCCTACCTTCAAACTCAGTGCCTCTTTACTTGACATCATGAGAAAATAAAATAAAAATCAGCCAAGACCTTAGAAAAAAAATTGTTGACCTCCACTCGTCTGGTTCATCCTTGGGACCAATTTCCAAATGCCTGAAGGTATCACGTTCATTTGCACAAACAATAGTACGCAAGTGTAAACTCCATGGGACCATGCAGCCGTCAAACCGCTCAGGAAGGAGACGCGCTCTGTCTCGTAGAGATGAACGTACTTTGATGCGAATAGTGCAAATCAATCCTAGAACAACAGCAAAGGACCCTGTGAAGATGCTTTGGGAAAAAGGTACAAAAGTATCTATATCCACAGTAAAACGAGTCCTATATCGACGTAACCTGAAAGGCCGCTCAGCAAGGAAGAAGCCATTGCTCCAAAACCACCATAAAAAAGCCAGACTACGGTTTGCAACTGCACATGGGAACAGAGATCGTACTTTTTTGAGAAATGTCCTCTGATCTGATGAAACAAAAATAGATCTGTTTGGCAATAATGACCATCGTTATGTCTGTAGAAAATTTGTGGGCAGAACTGCGTGTGCGAGCAAGGAGCGTGTGCGAGCAAGGAGGCCTACAAACCCGACTCAGTTACACCAGCTCTGTCAAGAGGAATGGGCCAAAACTCACCCAATTTATTGTGGGAAGCTTGTGGAAGGCTACCCGAGACATTTGACCCAGGTTAAACAATTTATTTAAAGGCAATGAAACCAAATACTAATTGAGTGTATGTAAACTTCTGAGAATGTGCGAACCCACTGGGAATGTGATGAAAGAAATAAAAGCTGAAATAAATCCTCCTCTCTACTATTATTCTGACATTTCACATTCTTAAAATAAAGTGGCGATCCTAACTGACCTAACATAGGGAATGTTTACTTTGGTTAAAATGTCAGAAATGATGAAAAACTGCATTTAAATGTATTTGGCTAAGGTGTATGTAAACTTCGACTGTAGTAACTCCTCTTTATGTTAATGACTCATCCCCTCTGGCATTTAGCCACCGTTATATTTTTGCCTTGCAATCATTTTAGTTTGGTTTAACATGAGGGCATGGAAACTTTAGAGGCATAGCAATTGTTAAAAAATAAATAGACATGTCCACTCCCCAGACAGGAGCATGTGTAATGGTGTCTAATGACCCAGACGCACATATCGAGTGCACTATTCTTGCTGACTCTTCTGAAATTAACACACATGTTCTGGAAAATTCCCAATACTAACGATCGTGTCTGAAGCTGGGTTTGCAGCACGGCTATCCTCGCCATAAGGCGATCGTTCTTGTGTAAATTATGAGTACAGCGACTGCAGTTAGAGTCATAATGTTAATGTTACTACTCAGCTTCGGCTGGTGGAGGTCATGAAGAACCGTGTCCAGATAAAGCATCCGGGGTGAAAAAGTTGAATGAAAAAAGTTGAGCGAGATAATTTTAAACAATGTAAAACGGTAAAACCGTAAAGTTGGCAGGTAGCAAAGTAACGTTTGAAACAAACCGCACAGCAGCACGTAAACGAGTCCACAAGATTAAAGAGCCAAGTCTGTTAATTGGCCAATAGCATATTTAAAAGGATCAACCTTCCTTGCTGATCTGTTTGAACAGTTTGCAAAATTGTTAATTAGTATCATCACTCCTTTTGAGTTTCTTTGGCCATGGGAGAAATATATTTCGCCCCCAGTCCTTGTTCCGTACAACTTCGTCTGAAGGTGTAAGAATGAGTTTCCTGTAAATATATAATTTTCATTCTCTTTAACCAGGTAAAAACTGATAGTCTTTATAGATATATTCTGAACCATTACAATTATAGCTAGTTATTACAATTATAACTAGCTATACTTATTTCCACACAATGATATACACGTTTTGATTATACTTACCATGTTTGATGTAGTTTGTTTATTACGACTACATGGAAGTATGATAAACTACCAACCAAGCATATACAAAATGTTTTTATAATGATAAAAAAATAATTCCAGCCGTTGTTGGGTTATGAGTGAAGGAGGAAATGTATGTAAAGGGAATACCCCATGTCTGTGCCCTACTGGAGTGCGTTGTCACGTTAAGCCACGCCTCGTGGAGTGTATCCATGGTCAGGGAGGGCTTTCATGAAGGAATCAATGGGATGCGCGTTCTTGTGAATGCAGGAATGCCCATATGCAGGAACTCCTCAATTTGCGGCCGCAATCACACACTATCTGCCTGCGCATGAAACCCTGCTGCCTCCCTGGGGAATAATATCGCGTGGTTTGATTGGTTGCTGGATTTGGAACAAAGCTGCCGAACTTCAGAGTGATTTAGGCTGCTTGCTGAAAGAAGCATGTGAGACCAGACATCTAAGAGGTAGAGCAACTTGCAGGTGTGCGGGATATTGAGAACGTGGTGAGTACATAGCATCTACCTTATATTTGTGTTGGCCTAGCTAGCTACTATCTTGCACCAGTGCCAAATGCATTGCAAGTCAATGGAGAGGAACCAGAGCAAACGTTTGATGCAAGCATATTTGATCAGAGGTAACGTAACTATTTCAATTAGCTAGCCTTATTTTTAGCGAAAGAGCTGACTAGGCCTATCTGTTTGTCAAACGTGGCGATGCCTTCAATTGTGCAGGCACCACTCACATTTACGTCCCTTGTCTGTCACGAATGATTAATACAATTATATTAGAAACGACTTCGGAACGCGGGTGTATGTGTGGCAATAGATGTTTACTCATGACCTAAGGCATATGCACCAGACATACGTTGATATATATTTGAACTCCATTACCAGTGTTGATATATATTTAAACTCCATTACCAGTGTTCCAAAAAGTCGAGTAAACAACACTTTACTGGCCCAGAAAATGTTGAATACATTGGTCATGCTGTCAAGCCAACATGACTTCTGCCGCGTTCAAAACAATTGGAAACTTGCAAATGGGAAATCTCATACGTCCGTGAGTTCAAGACAACTGGGAACTCAAAACGAGCTCTGACTGGGAAAATACGTTTTGAACGGTCATCATACTCGGAATTCCAAATCGGGTATTCGGGGCTCTTTCTAGTGCTCCGTCCTGAAGATCACTGACGTCTTGACTCAACCTTGTTTTTCCCGAGTTTAAAGTTGTCGTGAAAGCACCATAAATCCAGAAAATGCCAGACAGAAGTTAAGTCAATTTGCCTACAAGGACTGCCGCACCACCTTCCCGTTCAAGTGGGCACAGCACAACGGCGAGTCCAAGAATGTGATATGTACTGTATGTTGTAGCTAAGAAGGTAATACAGGTCACGGCCTATATGCCCCGTTTTATAGACTCTTTAATGATAAAAAATGCTGAGCGCTTTATGTCCCTACCAGCCTATTGTGTCGCACTCTCAAATGCTTCAATGTATTTCTTTGCAAGTTATAGCGTTGAACTAATATAGCCAAAATAAAACGTGTTCCATCCTCCTTAGGCTCCTGACCAATTGGGTCTTTATGCAGTTTAATGACATTTAGCCTATTTGAAAGGTTTGTCTTATGTTGCAGCCTTATTCTAAAATTGATGCAGCGAAACATTGATTTAATCAATCTACACACTACCCCATAATGTCAAAGCAAAAACATGTTGAAAATTGATTGCAATAGTATTTTTTTTTAACTACAAAAAGCATTCTGATTGTTCGCTATGAGACTTGAAATTGAGCGCAGGTGCATCCTATTTCCATTGATCTTCCTTGAGGTGTTTCTACAACTTGATTGGAGTCCACCTGTGGTAAATTGATTGGACATGATTTGGAAAGGGGAGCACCTGTCTATATAAGGACCCACAGTTGACAGTGCATGTCAGAGCAAACACAAAACCATGCGGTCAAAGGAATTGGCAGTAGAGGTCCGAGACAGGATTGTGTTGAGGCGCATATCTGGGGAAGGGTATCAAAAATTGCTGCAGCATTGAAGTTCCCCAAGAACAGTGGTCTCCATTGTTCTTAAATTGAAGAAGTTTGGAACACCCAAGACTGGCTTGGTGGCCAGCTCTAGGAAAACCTGCGTAATCTGGGGAGAGTAGTGAGGGGAGTAGTACCCAGCGCTGTACGAGATCTTCAGTGTTTTGGCAATTTCTCGCATGGAATAGCCTTCATTTGTCTGAACAAGAATAGACTGACGAGTTTCAGAAGAATAGGTCTTTGTTTCTGGCCATTTTGAGCCTGTAATCGAATCCACAAATGCTGACGTTCCAGCTACCCAACTAGTCTAAGGCCAGTTCTATTGCTGCTTTAATCAGGATCTGTTTTCAGCTGTGCTAACATACATTTGAAGTCAGAAGTTGACATACACTTAGGTTGGCGTCATTAAAACTAGTTTTTCAACCACTCCACAAATTTCTTGTTAACAAACTATGGTTTTGGCAAGTCTGTTAGGACATCTACTTTGTGCATGACAAGTCATTTTCCAACAAAACATTTTTAGACTGATTAATTCACTATCACAATTCCAGTGGGTCAGAAGTTTACATACACTAAGTTGACTGTGCCTTTTATACAGCTTGGAAAATTCCAGAAAATGATGTCATGGCTTCAGAAGCTTCTGATAGGCTAATTGACAAAATTTGAGTCAATTGGATGTGTACCTGTGGATGTAAACTCAGTGCCTATTTGCTTGACATCATGGGAAAATCAAAAGAAATCAGCCAAGACCTTAGAAAAATAATTGTAGACCTCCGCAAGTATGGTTAGTCCTTGGGAGCAATTTCCTAATTCCTGAAGGTACCACGTGTATCTGTACAACCAATAGTATGCAAGTATAAACGCCATGGGATCACACAGCTGTCATACTGCTCAGGAAGGTGATGCGTTCTGTCTCCTAGAGATGAATGTACTTTGGTGTGAAAAGTGCAAATCTATTCCAGAACAGATGTTGGAGGAAACTGGTGCAAAAGTATCTATATCCACAGTAAAACGAGTCCTATATCAAAAACCTGAAAGGCCGCTCAGCAAGGGAGAAGCCACTGCTCCAAACCCGCCATTAAAAGAAGCCAGACTACGGTTTGCAACTGCACATGGGAACAAAGATGGTACTTTTTGGAGAAATGTCTGATTGGGGGGGGGGGGAATGGAACGGCTTGGCCATAATGACCATTATGTTTGGAGGGAAAAGGGGGAGGCTTGCATCGCTGAACACAATCCCAACCGTGAAGAACGGGGGTACCCCCCGTTCTTCACAGTTGGGATTGTGTAGGAAAAGTATTTGGATATATTGACATCAGTCAGGAAGTTAAAGCTTGGTCGCAAATGGGTCTTCCAAATGGACAAATACACCAAGCATACTCCCAAATGTGTGGCAAAATGGCTCAAGAACAACCAAGTCACAGTATTGGAATGGCCATCACAAAGCCCTGACCTCAATCCTTTAGCAAATTTGTGGGCAGAACTGAAAAAGCGTGTGCGAGCAAGGAGGCCTACAAACCTAACTCAGTTACACCAGCTCTGTCAGGAGGGATGGGCCAAAATTCACCCAACTCATTATGGGAAGCTTGTGGAAGGCTACCCAAAACATTTGACCCAAGTTAAACAATTTAAAGGCAATGAGTGTATGGAAACTTCTGACCCACTGGGAACATGATGAAACAAATCAAATCTGAAATCATTCTTTCCTGTTTATTCTGACATTTCACATTCTTAAAATAGTGCTTAAAATAGAGTTTAAATGCATTTTGCAATGGTGTATGTACATTTCTGACTTCAACTGTAATTGGAAAAGGGTTTTCTAATGATCAATTTGCCTTTTTAAAATTATAAACTTGGATTAGCCAATACAACCTGCCATTGGAACACAGGAGTGATGGTTGCTGATAATGGGCCACTGTACGCCTATGTAGATTCCTTATTAAGTCTGCTGTTTCCAGCTACAGTAGCAATTTACGAAAATGTCTACACTGTATTTCTGATCAATGTGATATGCACATTTGTCCATTTAAAATCTTTTAAAAAATGAGGACTTTTTCTCAATGACCAAACTTTGAACGGTAGTGTATATCTTCTAAAAAGAAAGTTAACAACGTTGATCAAAACCATTCAGTATCTGGTGTGACCATTTTCCTCATGCAGCGTGACACATCTTCGCATATAGAGTTGATAAGGCTGTTTTGAGGCCTCTGGAATGTTGTGCCACTCCTCAATGGTTGTGAAGTTGCTGGATATTAGCGGGAACTGGAACATGCTGTTGGCCCAGAGCATGCCAAACATGCTCAATGGGTGACATGTCTGAGTATGCAGGCCATGGAAGAACTGGGACAGGTTTTTCAGTGTCCAGAAATTGTGTACAGATACATGGGGCCATGCATTATCATGCTGAAACATGAGTTGTTGGCTGTGGATAAATGGCACAACAATTGGTCTTAGGCTCTCTTCATTCAAATTGCCCTCGATAAAATATACCAGGATTCACCTGTGGAGAGCATACTTCTCCAGCGTGCCAGTGGCCATCGAAGTTGAGCATTTGCCCATTAATCTTGTGACGCCTACCTGCAGTCAGGTCAAGACCCTGGTGAGGATGACAACCACGCAGAAGCTTCCTTGATGGTTTGTGCAGACAGTCTTCAGTTGTGCAAACCCACAGTTTCATCGGCTGGTGTCAGATCTGGCAGTGTGGTCTGCGGTTGTGAGGCCGGTTGGACGTACTGCCAAATTCTCTAAAAGGATGGAGGTGGCTTATGGTAGGTAGACATTTAAATTCGGGTAACGTTCACACTCGACACTGTCATTTCCCATCTGGACAAAAGGAACACCTATGTGAGAATGCTGTTCTTTGACTACAACTCAGCTTTCAACACCGTAGTGCCCACAAAGCTCATCACTAAGCTAAGGACTCTGGGACTAAACACCTCCCTCTGCAACTGGATCTGAGACTTCCTGACGGGCCGCCCCCCAGGTGCTAAGGATAGGCAACATCCCATCTGGCACGCTGATCCTCAACACTGTGTCCCCTCAGGGGTGAGTGCTTAGTCCCCCTCCTGTATTTCCTGTTCACCCACGACTGCATGGCCAAGCATGACTTCAACACCAAGTTTGCTGAAAACACATTGGTGTGCCGGATCAGACCGTGATGAGGCAGCCTATAGGGAGGTCAGAGACTTGGCAGTGTAGTGCCAGGACAACAATCTGTCCCTCAATGTGATCAAGACAAAGGAGCTGATTGTGGACTGTAGGAAAAGGAGGGTTGAAGTAAAGCGGGTTGAGTTTCAAGTTCCTTGGTGTCCACATCACCAACAAACTATCATGGTCCAAACACACCAAGACAGTCGTGAAGAGGGCACGACAACACCTTCCCCTCAGGCTGAGGACCCATGCCAAATCTGTTCAAAGTTCTATAGCTGCACCATTGAGAGTGCGGTATCCGACCGTAAGGCACTTGAGGGTAGTGTACGGCTCAACCATCACTGGAGCCAAGCTTCCTGCCATCAAGGACCTAATATTAGGCTTTGGAAGGCCCCAAAAAATGTCACTTGTCAGACTGTTCTCTGCTACCACACGGCAAGCGATACCAGAGCGCCAAGTCGGTCAGTCTCCTTAACAGCTTCTACCCTCAAGCCAATAGACTGTTAATCAAATGGTCACCCAGACTAATTGTTTATTTACATTGGTGGACATTCCTGCAGTCAGCATGCGGGGTATAAGGTAGCCTATTGGTTAGAGCGTTGGGCCTGTAACAAAGATTGCTGGATCGACTCCCCGAGCTGACAAGTTAAATATCTGTTGTTCTGTCCCTGAGCAAGGCGGTTAACCCATTGTTCCCCGGGCACTGAAGACGTGGATGTTAAGGCAGCCCCCGCACCTCTCTGATACACTGGTTTGGTTAAATGCGGAATACCCATTTCTGTTGTACCCCTTTCCCAATTGCACACTCTGTCAACTTGAGACATCTGTGGCATTTTGTGACAACTGCACATTTGATTGGCCTTTTATTGCCCCCAGCACAAGGTTCAACTGTGACGCGTGAGAAAGAAAAGGAGAGCCTCGCACTAGGTGCTCCAACGCAATAATTTAATAACCAACGTTTTGACAAACGAGCTATCTTCATCAGGGTATAATGACGAACATTGTGGGTCACTCATTTATGTAGTTTGGAAGGACACACGGGTGTATGTAATCAAGGCCAGGTGTGGCTTGATGTCATTGGTTGATTTTACAGATAAATATTACATTTGAGCAAAATAAGCTTTTTGTGCAAATGGAACATTTCTGGGATCTTAATTCGGCTCATCAAACATGGGCCCAACACTTTTACATGTTGCATTTATATTTTTGTTCAGTGTAATTCCATCCTGTATTGTTCTTCCCTCTCTACATACTTGTATGCTCATTTGTGTTAGTCTCAATCAACAGTTGGTAAAAAGCTGAGGGATGGGGCTGGCAATGTCACCACTCTATGAATTTCATAGACAGCTATAGATGCAAGGACTGACCATTGCACCTCCTAAAACCCCATTTGAAGGAGATGACTCAAGGTTCCTTGCTGCAGACCTCCAATGGGTTTTGAAGGAGTTGAGCAGAGCTTAATTGGGACCAAGCTAATGTTTTTTTTTTAAGGTTGAAACGTGTGTTGAATGTTTATTTTTTTTGTGCACTTTCCACAGATGGCTCTCGCTTGCTGATAACATCAGACTCTGATTTGACTCTTACAATAAATTGAAATAATTTGAGATTCTGTAATTGATAGACGATGGTAGTTTCCAATCAGACAATTACTAAAGTTTTCCTCAGTGCAATCTTTGGCGAATGTTCTAAACGAACAGCCGTTTCCATCCTCATCACTGCTGAGTGGGTCATTGGCCAACACCTGCCCGCCAAGAGCCTGCAAAACTGTTGTGCAGGAAAGATCCTCGCCTTCCACCCACTCTTCCGAAGACTAATCTCTGGCAGTCAGGTCAATCACAACACAAATCTTCCACCACCTGAACAGCTTCTCCCCCCCCATGACGTGGCCCTCACCAATTGGCCACCTGGTCCACGATAATGCTCTCACTCATGGACTTCGTACCCTTCACTGTCATCCCAGAACTGCAGATTGCGTTTTGCACATTTCTTACATGCATGTACTCTGTGGATCTGGAAATTCTGCGTTCATTTGTTTTTTTTGTCTTGTTTATCGTCTGATGGTAGCGCCATTCGCGTCAAATTCCTGTACATGCAAATGTATTTGGCGAATAAAGCTGATTCTGGCATGTTACCCTGACTTCAGCTGGTTTGTCAGTTTACATTCTATTTGGGTCTGGTTATGTTTTTAATTTTTATTTAATCTTTATTTATCCAGGTAGGCTAGTTGAACAAGTTCTCATTTACAACTGTGACCTGGTCAAGATAAAGCAAAGCAGTGCGACAGAGTTACACAAGGAATAAACAAACATGCAGTCAATAATACAATAGAGAACGTTTAAATAGTGTGTGCAAATAAGGGAGGAAAGGCAACTGGTAGTGGATTCTCCCCTTTTTTCCAGAAATTCAAAATCTCCATGTGGTGTATGTGTCCTTACGCTTAATTCCCAAATTATTGGCTCCTGTCTGCATTTTTACTGGACTTGTTTTTATGGTATTTTCTAGAGCTGACTGTTAGCTAATTTACTAATCTGTACAAAAGAAAAGCAAATATTAGCAAGTATATTCAAGTCAAGGTAGTGGGTGTATATTTTAGAATTTATTATACAATTATTTTGGTTTTCAAGTTGCTTGGTTTCCCATGTCCGGTCAGTGCTTACTGCTCAAGCTGTCTAGCTAGCTAAAGTCTCTGCACTGAGTTTGGAACAGAAGGCTCGTAATAGCCCATCACAACACCTGATTTGTGTCCATCACAAGTGAAAGTGACCAATCTAAGGTTTCTAGAGATTCACCCACTTGTTAAGCCACCCAAGTTTGGACATTCATTCCAGGATTTTTATTTTTACTATTTTCTTTCAACTATGCTGTGATGTTTAACAGAATTTGAATCTACAAGTTGAAGATTAATAATACTCTATTAAAATGATTTATTAACTGACAAGCTGTCCAGATGTCCCAACAATGCTATTTCTAGGGTAGCCTTTTCTGCCATTCCTGAACCTAAGACCAGAAACATGCTACTGGGGATTTGTTAGTTATGGGACTGCAAGCATGGACCAATCTCCCAGGGTCCATGCTTGCTCAATTTACTATTTTGACCTAAAGCAAATGCTAGAGGTCCTTCAATCCTATTAGGAGAATTAGCTAGGCATTAAATATAAAATCAGGGTGTACAGTTGGAAAAATTGAAGCGCACCATAAATTCTAAGAAACATGCTAAATAATTTGCTATTCCACATTTTGATCTGTTTGGTTTAGCCTTACATGCTACAATTCTATATATAATTAAACATACTCTAGTTAGACTACAGTCTCACTACAGTCAGACCATGAACACAGCCTTTAGTCAAATCTATGATTTGGCGAATGTCTGCAGTTAGGAGTCTGGCTTTTGTGGGAGGGGATATTGGTGAGCATGGTAGGTAGGGCTATCACTACCCTTTCCTGCTGGGAGTGGAGGCCCTGTAAACAGAGACGGATATGGAGCATAGGTTAGGAAATCCTTTGAGGAATATGAAGACTGGACCATCACGTGAACCTGCTCGTTTGTCAAACTTTTAGGCTGATCCTCTTGTCCTGTCTCGAAGATCACCATTCATAAATTAACTGGGGTGGCAGGGTAGCCTAGTGGTTAGAGCGTTGGACTAGTAACCGGAAGGTTTCAAGTTCAAACTCCCGAGCTGACAAGGTACAATTGAGCAGCTGCTGAAAAATGAGCTCCTGTATATATTGAGATTTAAATGTTTTTTTAGAGTGAAGTACATCGAAAAAAATCAGGAGAAAACTGCAAGACTCAATAGAAGACAAAACAAGGAACAAACCAAAAAAGACAGGCTTTTGAAAAAGTAACTATTTTTCATAAAATTGTACAGTTATCTTAGCTAGCTGAATTGATAGCAGAATTGTTTACTTGTTGCTAAGCAGTTGCTAGGGACTCTCCTGGAAGAAGCTAGCTAGCTTACAAAGAACAACAAATATCTAGTTAACAGAAGAAAGGAAGACAAAATAAGGACAAAAGAAAAAGGAAAAGAAAGAGGACAACAGAGTGAAACAGTCAGCACTTCTATTGCAACTTCGTATTTCGTCGTCCTAACGTAGTCTACACTGCTATCTGCCCAGCAGCTAGCCAGCTAGCAAACGTCCACCGTCTACCGAATAGCAGCACTGTAGAAACTATTACACTCAACTGAACGACTTGATTAGTGTAGTGTTAGCTAGCTACATAGTTGTCTTTGCTGTCTTCGTATCCAAGATAATTGTGTAGTTTAGAGCGTGTAGTCTTAGAGTGATTATCTTAATTTACCGAGGTTAGCTAGCCAGCTATTTGTCGTCCTTAACATAGGAGACACGGCTAGCTAGCCAACAGCTAGCCAACGTCTACTGAATAGAACTTCCGCACTCAACAACCCGGTCGCATTCCGCTTCGCTCCACAGGTAGTATCACATTTTCATTTCATTTCATTACAGCACAACGGTTTGATTTGTTTGATCGTAGCTAGCTACATAGCTAGCTACATAGCCGTCTGTGTATCAAAGATAATTATGTAGTCTAGAGCGATTTTCTAGGTTAGTGAGCCAGCTATTGTCATTCTTTTAACGCAACGTAACGTAATCAACACTGCTAGCTAGCCAGCTAGCCCCCGAATAGCAGCACTGCAGAAACTATTAAACTCAACGGAACGACTTGATTAGTGTAGTGTCAACAACGCAGCCACTGCCAGCTAGCCTACTTCAGCAGTACTGTATCATTTTAATCAATAAGATTCTTGCTACGTAAGCTTAACTTTCTGAACATTCGAGACGTGTAGTCCACTTGTCATTCCAATCTCCTTGCATTAGCGTAGCCTCTTCTGTAGCCTGTCAACTATGTGTCTGTCTATCCCTGTTCTCTCCTCTCTGCACAGACCATACAAACGCTCCACACCGCGTGGCAGCGCCACCTAATCTGGTGGTCCCAGCACGCACGACCCACGTGGAGTTCCAGGTCTCCGGTAGCCTCTGGAACTGCCGATCTGCGGCCAACAAGGCAGAGTTCATCTCAGCCTATGCCTCCCTCCAGTCCCTCGACTTCTTGGCACTGACGGAAACATGGATCACCACAGATAACACTGCTACTCCTACTGCTCTCTCTTCGTCCGCCCACGTGTTCTCGCACACCCCGAGAGCTTCTGGTCAGCGGGGTGGTGGCACCGGGATCCTCATCTCTCCCAAGTGGTCATTCTCTCTTTCTCCCCTTACCCATCTGTCTATCGCCTCCTTTGAATTCCATGCTGTCACAGTTACCAGCCCTTTCAAGCTTAACATCCTTATCATTTATCGCCCTCCAGGTTCCCTCTGAGAGTTCATCAATGAGCTTGATGCCTTGATAAGCTCCTTTCCTGAGGACGGCTCACCTCTCACAGTTCTGGGCGACTTTAACCTCCCCACGTCTACCTTTGACTCATTCCTCTCTGCCTCCTTCTTTCCACTCCTCTCCTCTTTTGACCTCACCCTCTCACCTTCCCCCCCTACTCACAAGGCAGGCAATACGCTCGACCTCATCTTTACTAGATGCTGTTCTTCCACTAACCTCATTGCAACTCCTCCAAGTCTCCGACCACTACCTTGTATCCTTTTCCCTCTCGCTCTCATCCAACACTTCCCACACTGCCCCTACTTGGATGGTATCGCGCCGTCCCAACCTTCGCTCTCTCTCCCCCGCTACTCTCTCCTTCCATCCTATCATCTCTTCCCTCTGCTCAAACCTTCTCCAACCTATCTCCTGATTCTGCCTCCTCAACCCTCCTCTCCTCCCTTTCTGCATCCTTTGACTCTATGTCCCCTATCCTCCAGGCCGGCTCGGTCCTCCCCTCCCGCTCCGTGGCTCGACGACTCATTGCGAGCTCACAGAACAGGGCTCCGGGCAGCCGAGCGGAAATGGAGAAAACTCGCCTCCCTGCGGACCTGGCATCCTTTCACTCCCTCCTCTCTACATTTTCCTCCGCTGTCTCTGCTGCTAAAGCCACTTTCTACCACTCTAAATTCCAAGCATCTGCCTCTAACCCTAGGAAGCTCTTTGCCACCTTCTCCCCCTCCTGAATCCTCCTCCCCCCTCCTCCCTCTCTGCAGATGACTTCGTCAACCATTTTGAAAAGAAGGTCGACGACATCCGATCCTCGTTTGCTAAGTCAAACGACACCGCTGGTTCTGCTCACACTGCCCTACCCTGTGCTCTGACCTCTTTCTCCCCTCTCTCTCCAGATGGAATCTCGCGTCTTGTGACGGCCGGCCGCCCAACAACCTGCCCGCTTGACCCTATCCCCTCCTCTCTTCTCCAGACCATTTCCGGAGACCTTCTCCCTTACCTCACCTCGCTCATCAACTCATCCCTGACCGCTGGCTACGTCCCTTCCGTCTTCAAGAGAGCGAGAGTTGCACCCCTTCTGAAAAAACCTACACTCGATCCCTCCGATGTCAACAACTACAGACCAGTATCCCTTCTTTCTTTTCTCTCAAACTCTTGAACGTGCCGTCCTTGGCCAGCTCTCCCGCTATCTCTCTCAGAATGACCTTCTCGATCCAAATCAGTCAGGTTTCAAGACTAGTCATTCAACTGAGACTGCTCTTCTCTGTATCACGGAGGCGCTCCGCACTGCTAAAGCTAACTCTCTCTCCTCTGCTCTCATCCTTCTAGACCTATCGGCTGCCTTCGATACTGTGAACCATCAGATCCTCCTCTCCACCCTCTCCGAGTTGGGCATCTCCGGCGCGGCCCACGCTTGGATTGCGTCCTACCTGACAGGTCGCTCCTACCAGGTGGCGTGGCGAGAATCTGTCTTCTCACCACGCGCTCTCACCACTGGTGTCCCCCAGGGCTCTGTTCTAGGCCCTCTCCTATTCTCGCTATACACCAAGTCACTTGGCTCTGTCATAACCTCACATGGTCTCTCCTATCATTGCTATGCAGACGACACACAATTAATCTTCTCCTTTCCCCCTTCTGATGACTAGGTGGTGAATCGCATCTCTGCATGTCTGGCAGACATATCAGTGTGGATGACGGATCACCACCTCAAGCTGAACCTCGGCAAGACGGAGCTGCTCTTCCTCCCGGGGAAGGACTGCCCGTTCCATGATCTCGCCATCACGGTTGACAACTCCATTGTGTCCTCCTCCCAGAGCGCTAAGAACCTTGGCGTGATCCTGGACAACACCCTGTCGTTCTCAACTAACATCAAGGCGGTGGTCCGTTCCTGTAGGTTCATGCTCTACAACATCCGCAGAGTACGACCCTGCCTCACACAGGAAGCGGCGCAGGTCCTAATCCAGGCACTTGTCATCTCCCGTCTGGATTACTGCAACTCGCTGTTGGCTGGGCTCCCTGCCTGTGCCATTAAACCCCTACAACTCATCCAGAACGCCGCTGCCCGTCTGGTGTTCAACCTTCCCAAGTTCTCTCACGTCACCCCGCTCCTCTGCTCTCTCCACTGGCTTCCAGTTGAAGCTCGCATCCGCTACAAGACCATGGTGCTTGCCTACGGAGCTGTGAGGGGAACGGCACCTCGGTACCTCCAGGCTCTGATCAGGCCCTACACCCAAACAAGGGCACTGCATTCATCCACCTCTGGCCTGCTCGCCTCCCTACCACTGAGGAAGTACAGTTCCCGCTCAGCCCAGTCAAAACTGTTCGCTGCTCTGGCCCCCCAATGGTGGAACAAACTCCCTCACGACGCCAGGACAGCGGAGTCAATCACCACCTTCCGGAGACACCTGAAACCCCACCTCTTTAAGGAATACCTAGGATAGGATAAGTAATCCTTCTCACCCCCCCCCCCCCTTTAAAATATTTAGATGCACTATTGTAAAGTGATTATTCTACTGGATGTCATAAGGTGAATGCACCAATTTGTAAGTCGCTCTGGATAAGAGCGTCTGCTAAATGACTTAAATGTAAATGTTAAATGTACAAATCTGTCGTTCTGCCCCTGAACAGGCAGTTAACCCACTGTTCCTAGGCCATCATTGAAAATAAGAATTTGTTCTTAACTGACTTGCCTAGTTTAAAAAAAAGTTTTACCTTTATTAACTGCTGTAGCCTATAGCATAGGGCAGGGTGTTGCATTTTTTTCTGAACCATACATTTTGCATGTTTATAATGCTATGAAGTTATTCTTTCCTTCTGGAAACCAACTATTGTAAATATGTTAGCTTCCCTCCTTGGAGAAAGATAAGTGCTTCAGTATTTGTCATGTTGCGTAACTAACTTCTGTAGCCTGACTGGCATGCCTGGCGAGGGGAGTAGCCAGCTTGTCGGTATGCCAGAGCCTGAAGGTCGGAGGCTTTAGTGGAACTGCAATGTAGCCCATGACCTTGTTTCTTTACACAGACAGGATCTGTGAGGGAATGGCATGCCTTTCACTCACCACCTTTTTATAATGCTCTACAAAAAGGTTATGGGTGGACCTGCACATTGGCCAGACCCTGACCGGCTGTCCAAACTACAAACAATACTTCTACCTGGGTTGACTTCTATTCTGTGGAAAGTACACACTTTGTCAACCTACACAACAAATATAAACGGAACATTTAAACTGTTGGTCCCAGGTTTCATGAGCTGAAATAAGATTGCAGAAATGTTCCATACGCACAGAAAGCCTTTCCTAATTGTTTTGTACACATTTGTTTACATCCCTGTTAGTGAGCATTTATCTTTTGCCAAGATAATCCATACACCTGACACGTGTGGCATATCAATAAGATAATTAAACAAATGTGCACCTGTGTAATGATTTAAAAATCATTGCACAGGTGCACCTTGTGCTGGGGACAAGGCCACTCAAATGTGGAGTTGTCACAATGCCACATGTCTCAAGTGTTAAGGGAGTGTGCAATTGGCATGCTGTTTGGAGGAATGTCTACCAGAGCTGTTGCTGAGAATTGAATGTTTCTTTCTCTACCATAAGCTGCCTCATGTCGTTTTACAGAATTTGGCAGTACATCCAACTGCAGACAACGTGTATGACTTCATGTGGGTGAGCGGTTTGCTGAGCATAGTGCCCCAGATATCTGTCTACTGGATGCATATCTGTATTCCCAGTTGTGAAATCCATAGATTGGGGCCAAATTTAAAAAATAAACAAAAGTTAACTCAGTTGTGTCTTGGTAATTGCATGTTTTTTAATTCACTATATTACTGGTGATGATTAATACACAAGATATGTAGCCTTTTGGTTATATGACTGATGATAAAAGGGATAGTGGTCCCCAACATACAGTAGCTAATAACTACTGTTGTATTTTTGAAGTGGTGTGTCACCATTATCCTATCAGGGCCCTTTGCCCCAGACACTGCGTCCCTAAGTGAACTACTGCAGAGGGTACCATGTAGCACCTGACCTGGAGCTCTGTTGCTGTCACCATGGCCTGGCTGTTAATGGGATTGCTGCCCAGAGGTTTGGTGTGGTGGAGACCAACAGGTGTTTCTGGATATAGAAGGATGGTGTGTGTATGACCCCTTAACCCTCCCCTTAACTGGTGCTTTACCCGTTTCTATCCCAGTTAGAAGTACAGACAGGGTGTTGATTTGTCTCTATAGTATTAACTTGTCTCTCTTCTCAGGTGTTGCTGTTAGCAGTAGGAGGTTAGGTGATGGTGCAGAGGCTTCAATCTGTTCTGACCCTCTACCTGTCAGGAGTGTTGGCTTTCCTAGGCCTGTGGTGGTACATCTATCGGAAGAAAGAATACCATCTCACTGACAAGGATGACGCAAATGATGAGACGACCGCAGACCAGGAGCACCTGTCCTCCCCCAGAGACGTAGGTAACTGTGTTGTGGAGAACGGCCACTCGACTGGGATGCATCTGGACTGGCACGCAGTGAAGGAGCGGTCATTAGTGGAACAGGAGCTTGTTGCCTGCCAATCACAACCTGAGGTAAGGGTTGTGGCTGCAGACGGTCTCATTAGTGGCCTGGCTACTGCTGCCGTGAAGCCTGTTTACGAGAGCACTGAGTCTTCAGCTCAAGTGTTCCTAGAGACTGCAGCTGAGGGTGGACCTGAGCAGGATCTAGAATTACAATGGGAACACCAGCCATGTGTGCCATCAGCCATGCGTGCCACCAGCCATGAGTCAACTTGCTCCTTATCAATCTGTGACCTAGGCTCTGGTAAATCTAAGTCCGTCGGTGAAAGTGCAGGTTTAAATCAACCACTACAGTCTGCGACACTGGAGGACATTACAAACAGCACTTTGAAACTGGAGCCTGCAGAGGAGGTGGTGGTTAGACTGGAGCCTGCAGAGGCGGAGGAGGTGGTTAGACTGGAGCCTGCGGAGGAGGTGGTGGTGGTTAGGAGGAGGTGGCCTGCAGAGGAGGTGGTGGTGGTTAGACTGGAGCCTGCAGAGGTGGAGGTGGTTAGACTGGAGCCTGCAGAGCTGGTTAGACTGGAGCCTGCAGAGGAGGTGGAGGTGGTTAGACTGGAGCCTGCGGTGGAGGTGGTTAAACTGGAGCCTGCGGTGGAGGTGGTTAGACTGGAGCCTGTGGAGGAGGTGGTTAGACTGGAGCCTACGGTGGAGGTGGTTAGACTGGAGCCTGCGGTGGAGGTGGTTAGACTGGAGCCTGCGGTGGAGGTGGTTAGACTGGAGCCTGCGGTGGAGGTGGTTAGACTGGAGCCTACGGTGGAGGTGGTTAGACTGGAGCCTACGGTGGAGGTGGTTAGACTGGAGCCTGCGGTGGAGGTGGTTAGACTGGAGCCTACGGTGGAGGTGGTTAGACTGGAGCCTGCGGAGCCTGCAGCCTGGAGGTGGTTAGACTGGAGCCTGCGGAGGAGGTTAGACTGGAGCCTGCGGAGGAGGTTAGACTGGAGCCTGCGGAGGAGGTTAGACTGGAGCCTGCGGAGGAGGTTAGACTGGAGCCTGCGGAGGAGGTTAGACTGGAGCCTGCAGAGGAGGTGGTTAGACTGGAGCCTGCGGAGGAGGTGGTTAGACTGGAGCCTGCGGAGGAGGTGGTTAGACTGGAGCCTGCGGAGGAGGTGGTTAGACTGGAGCCTGCGGAGGAGGTGGTTAGACTGGAGCCTGCGGAGGAGGTGGTTAGACTGGAGCCTACGGTGGAGGTGGTTAGACTGGAGCCTGCGGAGGTGGTTAGACTGGAGCCTGCGGAGGAGGTTAGACTGGAGCCTGCGGAGGAGGTTAGACTGGAGCCGGCGGAGGAGGAGGTGGTTAGACTGGAGCCTGCAGAGGAGGTTAGACTGGAGCCTGCAGAGGAGGTTAGACTGGAGCCTGCAGAGGAGGAGGAGGAGGTTAGACTGGAGCCTGCAGAGGAGGAGGAGGAGGTTAGACTGGAGCCAGAGGGAGACATCCTGTCGTCTGTGGAAGAACCAACCTGTGAGTCAAGTCTACAGGCTGACACCTGTCTGGCTTCCCCCAGCCACCTTATAACCAGTCGGGTGTCTGCCTCAAAGCAGCCATTGGGAATTTTGAGGTCACCTCAGAAGAAAGAGTCTGAGGAATGTAAATTCAGCAGGAGCAACACCGCAGAAATTAACCAGCTCGTGTCAGGTCTCATCACTAATGTGGTCTCCGCAGCAGTGAGTCAATTCCTGAAGGAAAAGACCCAGCTAGGACATGGTGTTAGTCCTCTCCATAGCGGGGATCCCTGCAAAGCCCCAGACCATATCTCAATGGATAACAGTGAGCATGAGATGCCACCTCTATTCCAAGAGGATCTGTGTTCAACAACCGGCAGAGAGAACATCAGTTCATCTCCTATAGTTCATGAGGACGTGAAACACGACCACAGCAGTAGAGCTGAGATTGAGACGGAGAAGATTGAGCTAGCAGAAAAAGATTCTGCAGTAGGTGATTCTGGATCCAGCTCTGGTCAGACCGAAAAGGTCTCCAGTGGCAAGGAGTTGAGCACCAGTATGAGCCCACAACCACCCAGAGGACCTGCTGAAGGACTGGGGGCCACCAGCATGTTCCTCACTAACGGTTGGTGGATGGCGACTGTTCCAGGTGAGCTGCCTGATTAGCAGACTTTCAACTTCTCACAACATATCAGCATCCTTTCTGTCCAAGCTGACCTGTCGCTTTATCTCTTAGTGTTGCAGTGTATCTGTATCTAGCACACCCATGGCCTGTTCTGTTTACAGGTGCCATATGAGTTCAGGGCATATTTTTCTGCACTGAAGAAATATATTTATTTTCCTTTTATGCACAGTATTCAAGAAGGAAAACTACTTTCATGACAGAATGTATTCTCTTCTCTGTTACTGTTATGTTGTATGTGGGTCTTTTATACGGTCTGTGTTTGCGTGGTTGTATTGTGTTTGCATGGTTGTATTGTGTACACAACACAAGTGACTGTTTTTAGTGACTGATCCTTGCCCCCAGGCTCTGGTGTGAACAACATGGACTGTGTAGATGGTTACTGTCAACATGAAGCCAGGGACAACAAGCATAGCAGTCCCAGTCTACCAAGTCAGCTACTGAACACCAATCAGGCAATTGAAAAATACAACCAAAGTCACAACCGCAGCCAGTCACCGACTGTTTGGGAGATAGAGGTGCCAAAGGTGAGTTTACCTCCCTGTCTAACCCTGTCATTCCTCTACCACCTTAATCATAATGCATTTCCTCTGGCTACTGATTTCTAGTGCAGGTGACATGAGGGCTTGTAGATATAGCCTTGGGTTGTTACAATAGTGTGCTGCAGTCAGTCGTCTCAATTTAAGTGAGCCTGAGTCCTGGTGCTCCGGTGACAGTGACCTGGGTACAGCTGTCTGGTTCATAGGGCTATGGCATGGTGGGTTGGGCTGTAGTAAAGGGACAGTGTGTGAGGAGTCCTGCTCCCCTGCCTGTTGTCTTAATCTCCTCAGGTACTCAATCAAGAGGACATTCCACAGAGCCAGGCACAATGTACGCACACAGATCTCTTTCCAATTACTCTTAAAAGTGCTTGGTGTTATCAGGGCAAGAGTGACCTGGACAGCATGTGTGCACGCTCTGAGAAAGACTCACATCTTCTAGTAGAATGTAATAGCTTATGAATGATACTATGTATTCTCTGGTTTCACTGTCCAACAGCATTTTGTTGGTAGATTGATTGGGAAGAAGGGGAGACATGTGAACTACCTGAAGGAGATGTCTGGAGCTAAGGTCTTCATCACCGCCCTACCTTACACCCAGGAGTTCCAGATCTGCCACATAGAGGGTGAGTGACCCAGGAGCTGCCTCTCCATAACAGGACATTTACATTTACATTACATTTAAGTCATTTAGCAGACGCTCTTATCCAGAGCGACTTACAAATTGGTGCATACACCTTATGACATCCAGTGGAACAGCCACTTACAATAGTGCATCTAAATCTTTTTAGGGGGGTGAGAAGGATTACTTACCCTATCCTAGGATTTGGATTTGGTAACCTAGGCATTGGGAGCTGTAGTGTCACTAGTGGCTCGCTCAGTTTGTCCCTCTGTTTCCTTCAGGGTCAGAGGAACAGGTGGATTGTGCTCTGGAGCTGATAAGGAAAAAGTTCAAAGATCTAGATGTGACCAACTGTTACGTCCAACCTCCAGTGACCAGCCTTCCCTCTCTCTCCATCACATCCTGGGTAAGTTTTTTTCTTCTGCTTGGCTGAAGTAGTGTGGGATTGTAGGTGGTGCTTTGACTAAAATACTATTTCTTTCCCTTAGCTGCTGCTTCCCCATAGGGTTACAGTCGAGGTAACGGTGATCCAGGTCGCATCTGGGAACTGTGTGTTCCTCCAGCAGCACAAACACCCCACCTTCCATGCTCTCTGCAGTCTGGACCAAAATATGAGCCTTTGCTACTCTCACCCAGGGTGCCCTCTCCTGCCGGCCCCTGTGGAAGGTAGGCATGCACAGCCAGGGTGCCCTCCCCTGCAGGCCCCAGTGGAAGGTAGGCATGCACAGCCAGGGTGCCCTCCCCTGCCGGCCCCAGTGGAAGGTAGGCATGCACAGCCATGGTGCCCCCCCCTGCAGGCCCCAGTGGAAGGTAGGCATGCACAGCCAGGGTGCCCCCCCTGCAGGCCCCAGTGGAAGGTATGCATGCACAGCCAGGGTGCCCTCCCCTGCCGGCCCCAGTGGAAGGTAGGCATGCACAGCCACGGTGCCCTCCCCTGCAGGCCCCAGTGGAAGGTAGGCATGCACAGCCAGGGTGCCCTCCCCTGCAGGCCCCAGTGGAAGGTAGGCATGCACAGCCAGGGTGCCCTCCCCTGCAGGCCCCAGTGGAAGGTAGGCATGCACAGCCAGGGTGCCCTCCACTGCCGGCCCCAGTGGAAGGTAGGCATGCACAGCCAGGGTGCCCTCCCTGCCGGCCCCAGTGGAAGGTAGGCATGGCCCCAGTGGAAGGTAGGCATGCACAGCCAGGGTGCCCCCCCCCTGCAGGCCCCAGTGGAAGGTAGGCATGCACAGCCAGGGTGCCCTCCCCTGCAGGCCCCAGTGGAAGGTAGGCATGCACAGCCAGGGTGCCGGCCCCTGTGGAAGGTAGGCATGCACAGCCAGGGTGCCCTCCCCTGCAGGCCCCTGTGGAAGGTAGGCATGCACAGCCTGGGTGCCTGCCCCTGTGGAAGGTTGGTCATGCACAGCCAGGGTGCCGGCCCCTGTGGAAGGTAGGCATGCACAGCCAGGGTGCCCTCCCCTGCAGGCCCCTGTGGAAGGTAGGCATGCACAGCCAGGGTGCCCTCCCCTGCAGGCCCCAGTGGAAGGTAGGCATGCACAGCCAGGGTGCCGGCCCCTGTGGAAGGTAGGCATGCACAGCCAGGGTGCCCTCCCCTGCAGGCCCCAGTGGAAGGTATGCATGCACAGCCAGGGTGCCCTCCCCTGCCGGCCCCAGTGGAAGGTAGGCATGCACAGCCAGGGTGCCCTCCCCTGCCGGCCCCAGTGGAAGGTAGGCATGCACAGCCAGGGTGCCCTCCCCTGCCGGCCCCAGTGGAAGGTAGGCATGCACAGCCAGGGTGCCCTCCCCTGCCGGCCCCAGTGGAAGGTAGGCATGCACAGCCAGGGTGCCCTCCCCTGCCGGCCCCAGTGGAAGGTAGGCATGCATAGCCAGGGCCTTGGCACTCCTTACCCTCAAGGATGTCTGATTTTAAAGTATTTTTCCATGGTGTCGTAGTTTTCAAATGTCCTACTTAAAAAAATATATATAAAAAATGAACAATAATCTTCGCATATCTCACACATAGTTGGAGTGATCTGTGCTGCCCAGATGCCTGAGGGAGCCTGGTGGAGAGCGCAGGTGATGGGTCACCATGAAGAAACCATGGTGGAACTCCGCTATGTGGACTATGGAGGCTATGATATAGTGAAGACGGACACCCTCCGCCAGATCAGGTGACAAACTTACTGTGGGGATTCAGAATATAACTGGAATGGGGTTGACATTGTAATTACCGATGTTAAATAAATGTAGATTAAAAATATATACAGTACCAGTCAAAAGTTTGGACAGCTACTCATTCAAGGGTTCTTTATTTTGACTATTTCCTACATTGTAGAATAATAGTGAAGACATAAACTATGAAATAACACATATGGAGTCATGTAGTAACCAAAAAAGTGTTATACACATCTAAATATATTTGAGATTGTTCAAAGTAGCCACCCTTTGCCTTGACAGATTTGCACACTCTTGGCATTCTCTCAACCAGCTTAATGAGGAATGCTTTTCCAACAGGCTCGAAGGAGTTCCCACGTATGCTGAGCTCTTGTTGGCTGCTTTTCCTTCACTCTGCGGTCCAAACCATCTCAATTGTGGAGGCCAGGTCATCTGATGCAGCACGCCATCATTCTACTGCTTGGTCAAATAGCCATTACACAGCCTGGAGAAGTGTTTTGGGGCATTGTTCTGTTAAAAACAATTGATAATCCCACTAAGCGCAAACAAGATGAGATGGTGTATCGTTGCAGAATGCTGTGGTAGCCATCCTGGTTAAGTGTGCCTTGAATTCTAAATAAATCACTGACAGTGTCACCAGCAAACCATCACACCACCTCCATGCTTCACGGTTGGAACCACACATGCAGAGATCATCAGTTAACCTACTCTGCGTCTCACAAAGACCCGGCGGTTGAAACCAAAACTCTTACATTTGGACTCTTCATTATTGGTGTCCTTCAGTAGTGGTTTCTTTGTAGCATTTGACCATGAAGGACTGAAGACCATGAAGACAGTTGATGTTGAGAATTGTCTGTTACTTGAACTCTGAAGCATTTATTTGTGCTGCAATCTGAAGTGCTGTTAACGCTAATGAACTTATCCTCTGCCGCAGAGGTAACTCTGGGTCTTCCTTTCCTGTGGCAGTCCTCATGATCGGCAGTTTCATCATAGCGCTTGATGGTTTTTGCGACTGCACTTGAAGAACCTTTATAAAGTTCTTGACATTTTCTGGATTGACTGACCTTCATGTCTTAAAGTAATGATGGACTGTTTCTCTTTGCTTATTTGACGTCTTCACTCTTATTCTACAATGTAGAAAATAGTAAAAACAAAGAAACCCTTGAATGAGTAGGTGTGGCTTAACTTTTGGCTGGTACTTTGGCTGGTAAGTTGGAAGTTTACATACACTTAGGTTGGAGTCATTAACTTGCTTTTCAACCACTCTGTCTTGTCCTAACGGACTTGCCAAAACTATAGTTTGTTATCATCTACTTTGTGCATGACACATGTTCCAACAATTGTTTAGACTATTTCACTTATAATTCACTATCATAAATCCAGTGGGTCAGACGTTTACATGCACTAACTTGACTGTGCCTTCATACAGCTTGGAAAATTCCAGAAAATTATGTCATGGCTTTAGAAGCTTCTGATAGGCTAATTGACATCATTTGAGTCAATTGGATGTGTACCTGTGGATGCATTTCAAGGCCTCACCTTCAAACACAGTGCTTCTTCGCTTGACATCATGGGAAAATCAAAAGAAATCAGCCAAGACCTCAGAAAATAAATTGTAGACCTCCACAAGTCTGGTTCATCCTTGGGAGCAATATTCTAATGCCTGAAGGTAGCACGTTCATCTGTACAAACAATAGTACGCAAGTATAAACACCATGGGATCACACAGCCGTCATACCGCGCAGGAAGGAGACACGCTGTGTCTCGTAGAGATGAACGTACTTTGATGCGAAAAGTACAAATCAATCCCAGAACAGCAGCAAAGGACCTTGTGAAGATGCTGGAGGAAACCGGTACGAAAGTATCTATATCCACAATTAAAAAGAGTCTTATCGACACAACCTGAAAGGTCGCTCAGCAAGGAAGAAGCCACTGCTACAAAACCGCCATAAAAAAGCCAGACTATGGTTTGCAACTGCACATGGGGACAATGATCGTACTTTTTGGAGAACTGTCCTCTTGTCTGATGAAACAAAAATAGAACGGTTTGACCATAATGACCATTATGTTTGGAGGAAAAAGGGAGAGGCTTGCAAGCTGAAGAATTACCATCCCAACCGTGAGGTATGGGGGTGGCAGCATCATGTTGTGGGGGTGCTTTGCTGCAGGAGGGACTGGTGCACTTCACAAAATAGATGGTTTCATGAGGGAGGAAAATTGTGGATGTATTGAAGCAACATCTCAAGACATCAGTCAGGAAGTTAAAGCTTGTTCACAAATGGGTCTTCCAAATGGACAATGCCATTTGCCACTTCCAAAGTTGTGGCATAATGGCTAAAGGACAACAAAGTCAAGGTATTGGAGTGGCCATCACAAAGCCCTGACCTCAATCCCATAAATTTGGGGGCAGAACTGAAAATGCATGTGCAAGCAAGGAGGCCTACAAACCTGACTGTTACACCAGCTCTGTCAGGAGGAATGGGCCAAAATTCACCCAACTTATTTTGGGAAGCTTGTGGAAGGCTACCTGAAACGTTTGGCCCAATTTAAAGGTAACGCTACCAAATACTAATTGAGTGTATATAAACTTCTGACCCACTGGGAATGTGGTGAATGAAATAAAAGCTGAAATAAATCTCTGATATTTCACATTCTTAAAATAGTGGTGATCCTAAGACACAGGGAATGTTTACCAGGATTAAATATCAGGAAATGTGAAACTGAGTTTAAATGTATTTGGCAAAGGTGTATGTAAACTTCCGACCTCAACTGTGTGTGCATGTTACACACAGAAATTTCCACCAAGGAGGAATTGGATGTAATTTTGCTTCCCTTCTCATCAGATGCCTGGTTGTGTAGTCTGCTTAAAAACAGTGCAAATAAATTGAGTATCAAGGATGTGGACAAATAAATTGACACTAACAGAAGATATTGTTAATCAAGATGAACAGAGAGCTGTGCAAGGAGTCACCCCACCAAGTGAACGTTATCATTACCCATAGCATAATTATTGCACTCGCTTCCATGTGGCGTCAATAAATCGGCAGTGGATTCTCAAAAAATAAGGAAAAAAAAATATATATATATGTGTATGTATGTGTGACCAGTTAGATTTATTTCTATTTAATATCGCTGGTAAATCTCACATTTTGTCCCGCAAAATGAAAATCAGGTCAGACATTTGCCGAGCACATTTTATTCCTAGTGGCAACAGTGGGATTGATGTTGACGATGCTCCTCCCACAGATCTGACTTCGTTGCGTTGCCGTTCCAAGGGTCTGAGGTGATCCTGGAAAATATTGCACCCATTCCAGGTATGTTTCGGCTGTATTTCTTCCTCTACTTTAGGACAACATGATATCAAAATGAATGAAAATGATGATGAAAACATTCTGCATTCTAAACATGAATGAAAGTTCATGCTCATATCTGTGTTCTCTTCCTTTTCTACTTGGAGAAGATTTTTCAGCTGCAGCCAAATCTGCTCTGGAGGAGATGACACGAGGATTGGCACTACTTGCACAGGTAGAGAAGAGAAGTGCATGGATACGTCTCCTGCTGATGTACAGTCTGCAGAATGACATGAGGTAGTCCCTGTTCTTACCCTGTATATCTGTATTTTCCTCAGGTCACAAACTGTCACACCAGTGGCATTCCTTTGGTACAGATATGGAGAACAGAAGGAGAAGAGGTTCGCAATATTTAGTTTATTTTGGAACATGTTTAAAGTACTGAAGCTTTTCTCCTAATGCTTTTAAAAAAGTGTTCTAATGGGTTCATGTTGCTAATGTTTTTCTCTTGCTGTTCCAGTTGGTGTCTGTGAACCGTGCTATGGTGGATAATGGACTGTGCAGCTGGGTAGACAGCCCCTGACCGTGAAGCGCAATCCTGGCTGTTCAGATAGTTTTAATACCTCCTTCCTCCCTTGTGAGGTAAGCACAGATCTATAAGTGATTGGATAGGTGTAAGTTTACCACCCTTTTTCTGTCACCAATCCAGATCTGTGATTACCTCACAGTAGCTAGGAAGGAACAATGGATTTCTGAAGTATTCAAACAGGACCCTTGCCTTGTCTTTCACCTTTTTACCCCCTCAGTCCCACCTCTGGACTACTGCCTTGATGGCATAACAATGTTGTCCTGCAGCACAACGTCTTCCTGCTCAACTCAACCATTATACCTGTTTCTTTACAACCATGTACACACAATCAAAGTAATTTATTTTGGGAAGTTTTATTTACTTCCACCCGGTCCTATAAATGTTTGTATTGGACACATAATGTAATCATAATTAACAATCTCACTTAACCCCCCCCACACACACACTGAATACTGTTTTGTTTTTAATGTATACATTTCTATTAAGAAACTAAATAAAGATCAACTGTCCTTACGGACGTCTCCTCTTTGGTCGTAACCACAGATGTACAGTATAGCTACCGTCTGAAAATGTATTGACTTCAATCAGGAAGTATTAAATTAAGGAATATTGTGTACATTTTGTTGGCTGATACACACATTTAGGGTCCTTTTGTGTATTGACCTAAAGGTCCAATCTCTAAATATATGGCTCTGCAGAAAACATTTTTGCTTAGTCAGCCAGTGCCTGATCCTCTCACTGAGTGTTTGTTTCTTCTTTTGAAGGGAGAGCTTGAGTATTTTAATTTCTCTGATTTGTAAGTAGTTTGATGTAGAAGATGTTTTACAAAAAATGGTCATGGTGGAATGAGTATCAAGATTACGTAGTGAATCCAGTAGATGGCACCGAATGCTTAGTTTTTGCAATTCCTGTTAGTCAAGCACTAGGCAGGGGGAGTTTAATGAATACAGAGAACCTGCTCTCTTGATGAGCACTCAAATGTTTCAATCAATTCACAGATGAATCTGTAATGAATGAGCTTGTATGCATTTTGGTTTGACTGCTAAATGTTATATAAACTCTCTGTAATTAAAGTTCAAACATTGTTTACTTGAGGCAACTTGGGCTGTTTACGCAGATCAATTCTATTTTTCTTTCACTAATTGGTCTTTTGACCAATCAGATCAGCTTTTGAAAAAGGTCTGTTGTGAAAAGGGATGATGTAATTGGTCAAAAGACCAATTAGTGGAACAAAATCTCAGAATTGGCCTGCTTTTTTAAACAGCCTTGGTAGGCCTATCATGAAGCCTTTGGGTAGTTCATCTGCCCAGGTGTTGCTGACTCATGCAAAATATTACGATCCCTGGATAGGTATTTCAACTACCCACATGTTTTACCGGGCCTGGGGGGGGGCTGCTAATTGCATTTTAAACTGATTGTTGGAGTCCGGTATGTTAGCTGGGGCAAAAGCGTGACACCAATTAGGCCCCTGAGGACTGGAGTTGCCCAGGCCTGTTATACTGTAGCATGTCAGTTGATGGTTGACACGTGCAATGTCTGAGCAGGGGACCACGACCGCAATGTTATTTTCTAGCAAACTACTCATTCAGCTGAAATTAGAATGAAACACTTGTAGGACCAAATTAGAACCATTTTGATTGAATACTGTATACAGGAAATCATGTCTGTGATGAAGGAAAACAAAATATTTGTTTTATCCACTTGTCTAGATTCATCCCCATCTTTGAGTTTGTAACACAGTAAAATATTTTAGGTTTAGGATGCAGTATATCAGATCTGTTAGCTGCCTCTTTGCCTTTTCATCATGTTATGTCCAAATTCTACAACTCCTAGTCTTTACCATCGAACCAGGTTTTTTTGTGTGATCATGACTTTTTGTTTATATTTAAAGGGTTTCACCCCAAAGCCATTGTCATTTGAGTTGCAGCTGTATATAAATGTGAGAAGTATATTATATACAAGTGGTAATTTATCATGAACTGCCAGATTTGTGAATTGGATTTTCTTCTATTCACTATAATTGACAGTGTCATTGGTATAGACTGAAGAGAAGGGATGGTTGTTTCTTTCAGCATGCTGTCTGTGGGCATTTCAGTGCAGAGGTCAAGAGTTGTTTCAGCAAAAGCCTCTGATAATGCAGCAGCATGGACTCCTTGGTGTCTTTGAGACTAATTTAAAGGAGTGTGGCATGGGGAAAAAATAAAGAAGCTAATCGGAGGGCAGGACTTTGAGGAGCCTCGTCCAAGACCCCCATTGATTAATGAAGTCACTGTCATTCTCCATTATCTTCGCTGCTCATAACACACTCACCCACCAGCAGTGGAGAGCGATGTCGCCTCACGTTAATTCTCAACACAAGTCAGCGCTGCACTCCATGATGTTTTGATTTGAATGTGATTCCATTTCTATTTTATATTACAATTAATTTCTTATTACATTTCTTAAGATTAAATGGATATTTTGGCAATGAGGCCCTTTATCTACTTCCCCAAAGTTAGATGAACTAGTGGATACCATTTATGTCTCTGTGTCCAGTAAGAAGGAAGTTAGAGGTAGTTTTGCGCCAGTGATAACTAGCGTTAGTGCTATGACTGGAAGTCTATGGATATCTGCTAGCGCTAGTTAGCAATTGCGTTAGTTTGCGTCTTTCGAGACTGCACACAGAGACATAAAAATGGCATCCACGAGTTCATCTGCCTGCATAAGAAATGTACATCTGTGATGGTTGAAACGGAATACCAAGGTTGTCTTTTCATGGAAGAAACTATCCATGTATTTAGGGTTATCAATGACTCACAACATTATTGAATAGTATTTTCCTATGAACAATACTATTTTAATAGAGCACTATATTGTAGGCTTACATTATGCTATCCTGCAAATAATTGTGCTGAATATTTCTGTGTAGTTATGTGTAGGTGGCTGAACAACACGTGCAATTTTTTGCAATCAATCATGGAACCTAATGTGGGACACAGGTGTGCTGGGAATGAATAGGGGTATGGGGAGCTGCTGATGCTATATGTTTGGGTTTTCCTACGTGGTAAAGCTAAACAAATTAAATCCTCCAATCACAGGTATTGCTTTTTGACATAGTTTAGAATGCTTTGGTAAAAATAACTTTTGGTCTTACGGTACTTTATTTGGCATGACAGAATTTGCCTCCTTAAAAATGACAGCAAAAGAGCAATGGATTTATTCAGAATGAAAGCAATCACTACAAAATCTTCCCAACCAGTATTATGCCCCACAATTTATGCTATAAAATGACCTTTAATATGAGCTTGATGAATCACTGCTTTAATAAATACCAACATTAATAATTGACATGCATGGCATCAAAAACATGGTGGCTGTTGCTGGGGAATACAGGGCCATGATTTTAACTAAATGTCATTACAATATGGCTTGAATATGTGAAGTCATTATAAAGGAGTAGACCTCAGCAGAGCCCCCTAACAGAACAGCAGAGCATCACACTGGCACTGCCTCTGACTGTCACTGAGATCTGTGCATCGATCTCGTCTGGCACTCATGGTTTGAGCTCTCGGTAGGACGACGAGGGACCGTGTGACAGCTGCAGCAGACAAGGAGGTCCCCAGCTGTCCTTTCACGCTCCTCTTCCCCTCTGCTCTCATCTCACACTATCATTTCTTCCTCCTCCTTCCATTTAAATCCCTAATGGCTCCCTGCGATCAGCATCCACAGGCCTGGTTATCCCTCTGCCATCCTTGAGTTACTGTGACATTTTTGTGTGTTGAATGCCATCTCTACAGAGCTGTGCGAGAACAGTGCTCATGTTGAATGCTTGTCAATGCTACAGTATGTTCAATATATGAACACTCTCAGGACACAATGTTTCCTTGTCTCTAGGCTCAGCTATCTGGGTAGAGGGGTTGACTTTATTGAGCCCGTGTTCAGTTTCTCAGCTTCATGTTTTAACCACATTTCCTCAATGAAAAACACGTCAATAACCTCTGGGGAGGTTTTTTGTGTGTATGTTTAGTTGTGCAACTGGAACATATGTTTCCTATTTCAATGGGGAACCGTGTTGTAAATGTTTTGAAGTGCAAAGGCCTCACATTGATATGTTCAAGGCATGTAACAGATGTAGGACATATAAAATTATACCGCCCCTTAAATACTTTATCCGTTCATTAATCAAACACAGATGCCATTGTAATTGCAGGCAAATTCACATAGTTGTCCCTACCGTAGAATGCACAGGAGGCTGCTGAGGGGAGGACGGCTCATAATAATGTCTGGAACGGAACTAATGGAATGGCATCAAACACATGGAAACCAAGTGTTTGATGCATTTGATACCGTTCTACGTATTCCGCTCCAAATCAAATCAAATCAAATTTATTTATATAGCCCTTCGTACATCAGCTGATATCTCAAAGTGCTGTACAGAAACCCAGCCTAAAACCCCAAACAGCAAGCAATGCAGGTGTAGAAGCACAGTGGCTAGGAAAAACTCCCTAGAAAGGCCAAAACCTAGGAAGAAACCTAGAGAGGAACCAGGCTATGTGGGGTGGCCAGTCCTCTTCTGGCTGTGCCGGGTGGAGATTATAACAGAACATGGCCAAGATGTTCAAATGTTCATAAATGACCAGCATGGTCGAATAATAACAAGGCAGAACAGTTGAAACTGGAGCAGCAGCATGGCCAGGTGGACTGGGGACAGCAAGGAGTCATCATGTCAGGTAGTCCTGGGGCATGGTCCTAGGGCTCAGGTCAGTTGAAACTGGAGCAGCAGCATGGCCAGGTGGACTGGGGACAGCAAGGAGTCATCATGTCAGGTAGTCCTGGGGCATGGTCCTAGGGCTCAGGTCAGTTGAAACTGGAGCAGCAGCATGGCCAGGTGGACTGGGGACAGCAAGGAGTCATCATGTCAGGTAGTCCATGGTCCTAGGGCTCAGGTCAGTTGAAACTGGGCAGCAGCATGGCCAGGTGGACTGGGGACAGCAAGGAGTCATCATGTCAGGTAGTCCTGGGGCATGGTCCTAGGGCTCAGGTCCTCCGAGAGAGAGAAAGAAAGAAGGAGAGAATTAGAGAACGCACACTTAGATTCACACAGGACACCGAATTAGGACAGGAGGGGTACTCCAGATATAACAAACTGACCCTAGCCCCCCGACACAAACTACTGCAGCATAAATACTGGAGGCTGAGACAGGAGGGGACAGGAGACACTGTGGCCCCATCCGAGGACACCCCCGGACAGGGCCAAACAGGAAGGATATAACCCCACCCACTTTGCCAAAGTGGCTCCAGCCATTACCACGAGCCCGTTCTCCCCAGTTAAGGTGCCCCCAACCTCCTGTGGTAGAATTATATAATACAGTTTCTTCACTGTTGTCAAGGGGGTTTCCATGCATTTTACATATTGTCTCGATAACCTTGATCACTAAAATACTATATTTTCCCTTTACTCTTCAGCATTGAAACAACCTTTGAAGGTGTGTATAGTTAATTACTAGGTAGGGATTTATTACATGAATATGCAAAGAGGAAGGGTATATCACTGTTGACTGCCGAAAGGGATCTCGGCTGCATCGGTCATGTTGTTTGAAGGCTGAATTGCATCTCCGACAGGCTCACTTAACACTAGTGGCTCCTCAGATTAAAGGGAATGCACCACCACTCCATAAACCTTGGCTTGGAGTGTTTTCATTTCAATGAATACAACAGATGTCACAATTACTGTGATAGATCCACATTGTGATGTTTACTTGCCTTGTGTGAAGTACTTTGTTGTATTTAGTTGTTTAGAGCTCAGCGAAACTGTGTGTGTGAGAGTGAGTGAGTGAGAGAGCGTGAGGGAATGCATGTTAGTGTAACGGCTGTTGGAAGGAGTGGACCGATGCGCAGCGTGGTACGTGTTCATCTTTATTATTTGAACTGAACACTGATTAACAAAAACAACAAGAGAATAAACGAAACCGAAACCGTTCTGTCTGGTGCAGACACAAAAACAGAAAACAACTACCCACAAAACCCATGTGGGAAAAAGCTACCTAAGTATGGTTCTCAATCAGAGACAACGATAGACAGCTGCCTCTGATTGAGAACCACACCGGCCACACTACAAAGAAATACAAAACATAAAAAATGAACATAGAATGCCCACCCTAGTCACACCCTGGCCTAACCAAAATAGAGAAAAAAAGCCTCTCTATGGCCAGGGCGTGACAGTTAGACACACGTACACACACGAAAGAGAGAATATGATACCGGAGCAAACATGAACATTTCAGTGTAATGTTGATTATTTCAAGTTGCTTTTTCCTATTTTGAGTGGAGATTCATCCAAAAATATGTGAAAATAAATTCCACCTACCAATGCTGAACCTACTCTATGTATGTCTTCTGTCTATTGTCAAGGAATAAGAGAAGGTTCAACATTGGTTAGAATAACTTCATAAGGTATACAATAATGTTTATTGTACAGAAAGGTTGACCTGTGTGGCTTGTGACCAACATTTAAACGAGTTCAGTCAGTAATGACATCATTCTGCACCCAGTTCTAAGTGCCTTACAAGGGTTCTTCTCAAGTAAAAAGGAGACAAATTTGTGTGTGCGCACGCGTGCACGTCCGTGTGTCTTCCTCCCTCTGTCTCTGGCCGCAGTAAGGAAATAAACAGCAATCACTGTACCATGACTTGAAATCCACTGAGCATCCAGCTTTAATTGAGCTCTCACTTATGTTCAGATTTAATGGAAAACTAGCTTCCCCCAGTTACTGAGTAATGAACATACATATTCAGAAGTAAAAATTAAATCCACCTATTTTTTAAATACTTTTTCATCTTCAGGTGGACTACGTTCCTTGTACTATAGCATTTCAAAATTCAATATGGAATACAATGCTAAAATGTTCTTCTAAAATAGTATCTTATTAAAATACATTAAATGTCATGTGAGGGACCATGTTTCCTCAATCCATTTGAACACACAAAATATGCCCCCATGCAAGTGTTCACATACAGTGCAGGCTAATACTGTAGGCCTACTTAACCGGTCTCGGCCTGAGTTAAATATGAACAATCTACTGTACATGTTCATACAAACATAGAGAAAATATTAATGCATTTCTTTAGGATAAATAATGAAAATATTGCTGATATAAAGGCACAAACAATGTATTCACAATATATCAATATGATAGTTTACAAATCTGTAATAACCAATAGGCCTATTTCAGATGCAAATACAACCTACTTTTGGCCTTTGACCATGAACTAACTTGGCCCATCATTAATCGTTTATCTAATTGCATGTGTGCGCTGGAAGGAAATTACTCATTAAATAAAATGTTGCCATTAGGGCATGTAACATTTGTTTTGTATTGACATTGTTACTAATCACGGCGGTTATATTGTCATAGGAGCGTTATGACCAATAGGGGGTGTTTTTTTGTTTTTTTCATAGGCGGGTTTTCTGTATTAACGTCAATTGGATTGGTTAGTTGACGAGCCCTCGCCCCGCCCAGTGAGGGCTAGGGAGAGCATGCTGAGGGAGGGGGCTAAACTGAGCTGATCCCACGTGTGACGATTCCGTTCCCGGCTCAGTAATATTCTCCCAGTCCGGCTGTGCATAGCTTTTGCAGTGTCTGTGTGTGTTTGTTACTGTAGTTACTGCCTATAGTTTGGTTAGCTATGGAAGGAGACGGGAGTCAAGTTACATCTGGAAGCCCAAATGATTCACAACATGACCCGGGGTAAGATGATAACAATTTCGACTTTCCTTTGTTTATTGTATTTTTCATCTGAGAATGTCTGAGAGATGATTTAGCAAGAGTGCAGTGCTGGATTCAACTCGCAATGCGCACATCACCATCTTTCCTTCCGGATGCAGTTAGTAGCGATGAAGCTTCTGCTTTGCTTTGGAAGATTACAGTAGCAAGCGTGGCCTTTCCCTTTTAATAAGATACATTATTGCTATACAGCGATTTTTGTTTTCTCTCTCTACTCGTTAAGATCGCTTTTAGAAGTAGTTAGTCGTCAAAATGGCCGATCTGACATCTGTACTCACTTCTGCTATGTTTTCTTCTTACAGTAAAATGTTTATTGGTGGCCTCAGCTGGCAAACCTCACCAGGTGAGACAATTATTCCCTTACATTTCCCATGTTTCTTATTTTGTTACAATAATTGATTGTGCATGCTGTGGTCGCGTTCTCTGTGTGTGCAGTAGGCAACTGTATGGGATATCTGGAGTCCCTCTTTTTGCGCGCAAGGTTATTTTAGATTTCCAATCATCTGAAGTCCTCTATTCGACCCCTATGTGTTTTTGAAACACACTGACAACAGTATGACAACCATTTGTTATTGACTAATTATCCGACATATTTTCTCTGTTCACAGACAGCCTTAGAGACTATTTTAGCAAATTCGGAGAAATAAGAGAATGTATGGTGATGAGAGACCCCACAACAAAACGTTCCAGGTAAAAGGTTTTTACTTTTGCTTTCCAGTTGGTGAAATGCTATCCTACACTTGTGTAGTTTATATGCCACATATTAACCCGGGCTGTTTGTCCCGCGTTGTGTTTGACAGAGATAGATTAGCTCAAAAGATAGCTGCGGGTGAATGCAATTTGACATTGACTTTGGGACTGAATTGCAATGTTGGTGTAGTGTTTCCCCCCTCTCCTATAAATCAATATAAAGTCAAATAACTTATATATCAGTGCCCACAATCACTATAGTAATCTACAATTTAGGTAGATATTATCTCTATCATTTGAATGAGCAGTAGTTAACTGGGACAGTGTAAATACCTGATGTCCAGTAAAAAACATTTAGCATGTTCATGATATTCTTGATAGGCTACCAAATGTTAATACTCTGAGAGAAACAGTTGAGCTTATATTTCTACCTTCTCACATAGTCTATGTAAATAATGTGTGACCTAATTGGTTGTTTCTCTGTATTTCTTTGTTTTGCAGAGGATTTGGATTCGTTACGTTTGCAGATGCTGCCAGTGTAGATAAAGTCTTAGCTCAACCACACCACGAATTAGACTCAAAGACGGTATGTCTGTGTTTTGATGTCATTTGCAATGATATTTTACCGTCTGTGTTGCACGTTTTAAAATATGAATCATTGCCTTTATTCATTTCACTGTCATGCTTGAGATATGACACTGTAATAATACTGTAATATACGTTCCACGTAGCAAAATGATACCACATTGAAACCAACAACAACTGCAGTACATCCATGTGTGGCAGGTGGCATCTCAGAATGCTCACATGCCATTTGCCAGTCACTGGGTTGGCCCTCTTGGTAAAGAGCTATTGGTGAAATTATTTATTTGATCAAAGCTGTAGATGTGGAATTAGCCCATGATATCACCATGTGACCCCCTTCATGTAAACTATTGCGGTAAAACACCCCGCAGGGGTGAATCTCATATCTGCTCAATTTCCCTTCTCCTCTGAATGAATGAAGGTGACACGCCCCCTTTCCCATCTCCCAGTACCACTCCACATGTGCACATATCCCATGTCACTCACATGGGCTTTCTCTCACAGGCCTCCTCCATGCATATAACCTGTCAGATCGTACACATCACGCTGTTTGATTCATATCGCGTCAATGGAAGTGGGAAGTTACAAATGTTATTCTATTACATAAATATTGATGCCAAAAGGTCCATTAATCCTGTAAAAGATTTGTTATTTCATTACATCAAATGATATATACTTATGTATAAGTGTATTTGAAATATTACTAAGTGTTGCTTCCAAGTTAAAGTCACAGTACATTGTCAAGTTTGTTAAAACCTATTTCCTGTCTTATAATGTCAACAAACCTGATGCTTCTCCTATCAGCTTACTTCATGTATTCTTCTATTAACAGGCACACACATACACACACACATCCCCATTTGGTCTGTTTTATCAAAAGCCTTGGAACTATTGTGTCAATGTGGCAGTAGATAAGTCATTAAAGGATGTCAGTCATTTTTGAAGTTCTGTCCGTGTAGTGATGGATTAGACAGAGTTCAGTTGAGACCATAATTGTCTGCGATTTCTGCTCGGTGGGTGGGGATATCCAGTCATGCTCAGACAGCACTGGAGATGGAATAGTGCATACCGAAAAATAGATGGTTTGTTAGCAGCCTTCTGTGAAAGCCACGTTCAGATGGGAGAGTATGTCTTTAAGATATATTTGGAAAGACAAACATATTGTACTTCAGCAGGCGGTGTACAGTTCCAGTGGAGCCGGGCTGAAAGCAGTGCGAGAACTTGTTTTACGGCTGTCCTCGGCTGATTGGCAAGTCACTGGAGGGTGCTTGTAAAAGCTTTCCGTTTTTATCTCCATACTTGAAAGCGAAAGAGGAGCGGGTTCATGTTTTGAATGTTATTAAAGGAAACCAGCATCTGTAAGCTGTTGTAGACAATCTTGGGTTGTGCAATGCATATAGCAGGGAGAAAGCCCCAGAGTGCTCTATTTAATATGTGATTATTACACACTCTATGACAGATGTTTCCTATTTAGAGCTCTGCTACATATAATAATATATGGCATACATGTATGAATTAAATCATGATAAATAGCCTACACGCATGCAGTATAAATACTGCACATTAGCATGTGTTCTATATGTACTTCTGCATGGTACGTATAGTGTGGATATACTTTTATACATCTAAATTAAGGAGTTGAATAACTCTTTCTTTGTGATAATGAATAGCCTATGCTTTTGTAAGCTTAATTGAATCGCACTCCTTTTCCCCCTCAAGGTTATTGACAGCACTCATACCAATTGACTTTATTTTCTCTATAGAGATGAGAAGTGTCATCTGGTGTCTTTGCTTGGAGATGTGTCCTGTATCCACATGTCTTGCCGTAACTGAACAAGGAATACGACTCAAAGATTTAAAAAATTCTGCCTGGCAAACTAACCGTTAGTAAGTAACAATTGAGTAGCTGGTAATTAGAAATATTGTCAAGTAAAACACTGGTATTAGTTCCGTTGAATTTACTGTTTTGATTATTTAATAAAAAGTATAAATAAAGCTCTCGCCTTAATAAAGCCATTTGGTTTCCATTTTGTTCATACATTGTTTAATGAATACAATTTCATTTGAGTGAAGTAAACTATAATTGAAAAGACAGGTTACAGCTTGGTATATTATTGTATGTAGACACATCTTGCAATGATGTTTTAATGATTCATTTGTTTATTTTCTTCCACAACACTACACATGTATTTATTACTTTTAGTTGAAGTTCCTTTACACTAAGGTGTGTTGTGTAAATAATAATGACATAACGACATATTGAGAAGCGAGCGAGAATAGCCCATGAAAAGCATAATGATTATAGTTCTAAAAGCACAATGATTTATCAGTTGAAGAGAGGGAGGATGTAATGTTATTTGTATGAGCTGAGTTATTGAAGAACCTAAGGCATGGCCCTATTGATACTAAGCAATACTGAGATCAACATTTGATACTTCCTGATGTGACGCCGAGGCAAAAGAGGGCACTTTGCCAGTACGCAAAGGAAGTGACTCTACATCACATAGACCTGAACCAGCAGTTTTCTGCCTTATATTCCATTAGTCATTCGGCAGAAGTGCTCGTGTAGCATGTATGTCACAAGCTGTATATACTATATACCTTGCAGTCTCTGATGCTGTATTGTACCAGGTGTTTCTTCTAAAAGAGATTTGATCTTTGTGAGACTAAACTGGACACGCAATACCCTACAAGTCTGAAGGTTTAGAAAGAGGCTGAGGGCTTATGTAACATTAAATACAATGTGAAAAAACTTTACAATTCTCTTCTCATCCAATGGTACAGTGTTCTTAAACCGACAATATTGGATATTTTGTACAGCCTACTCCAGTTCCGAGCAGTATTACATTTTACATAGATATTCCTGCTTTGTTTTTTTTTTGTGGATGTTCTCTCGTGCTAATGGTCTCAGTGTGGAAGGAGGGTTACCCCGTGGAGAAAGATATCGGTCAGAGACGTGGACAATGAGCACAAGTATGCTTTCATAATGCACACACCATCATAACGTGCCACAGCTATTGTTCAATCCCCCTGATAGCCTGGGTTTATTTCTGTACGGTTATGAAAACAGAGTGCTTTCAGACCGGTATGAATGTGAATGGAGACATATGGCCAAGGATTCAAAACACACATGCCAGCAATCCGGAAACATATTTTGAATGTTATATTTCATTTTATGTTATGTCCCATCTGGAATAGTATAAGTTATCTTTTTACGTACAGTTATTTTAAAAAAGGACGACGAACATGATTTGAATTTATTCAAATACTTCTTTATGTGAGGAGTTGTAGTTTTCGACGACTGCATCACAGTATCCATTATCAATGACCAGGTTAGGATTATTCAGTCAGGACCCCTGCCAGAGGAGATGTATTATACTCCTAAATAAGTCTTATTTTCTGCCAAAACAAAGGTAGCCTATTTCACCCACAGATATTTTCAGCCATTATTGGATGACCTCTGGCCAAACCCTGTTTGCTGTTTTGATGTAGTGGTTTCAAAGGACAGAATGTCTCGTTGAGGTGAGGGGGATGAGGCCAGAGAGAGAGAGAAACAGAAGAAAGGGCTGTTGCAGCTCCTCTGGACAAATCTAAGCCTCCTCTGTCGGATATCAATTGAAAATAATGTCAGCTGTGAGCTCACCTCCACCGTGCCACTTGTTGGTTCATGTCTAGCAGGTGCTTTGTCTTCAGTTGATCGTGTAAGCTATACCTGCCTTTTTCAGCCTTAGATTCAACAGATCCTCTCAGGGAATTTGTCTTCTCCTCAGACTTTAATTATTTATTTACAGTATTCAGCATCTAAACAGGCAGTGCTTTTTTCATTGTCATAATTTGTTGCACTGATAATACATTGAAATGAAACAACACAGACATCATTATTTTTTACAACATCAGGGTTATTTTTTAAACAGCAGGGTAATGCAGGCTTCAGAATAGCCCATATGTGGGTAATCAATTGCTCGGGAATGATTTAACGTCCCCCCCCCAAAAAACTGTTTTGATGAGGGCATGCTAAATTGCCTCAAGTGAAATGATGAGGCTTCATTTGGGTATTTGTTGGCAGTGCATTTGACATTGGTAATAATACTTGTGTGTGTATGAAAACCGTAGGGAGATTGACAGAAAGAAGCAGAAGATTAATCAGTATATATCAATGCTTCCTACATCGCTCTAAACACACATCAAAACAGTCAAGAAATCAAGCTTTTTGATAGGTTTTTAAAGCTACAAAAATGGTCTATCTTAATCTTAAGCTGCCAGTATAGAGTGAGATCTGTGACGAGAGAGAGTTTACCCAGAAGCTGCAATAATGTATGAAATCCTGTTGGAAGATCTGAACTAAGGATGTAAGCAATTGCCTTCTGCCTGGATCTTACACAATCGCACAGAGAGAAGCCCTCTGAGACCCTGCCGTAAAAAGCTGTAACAGAAGATAAGAGAAGAAAAAATGAGAAGGAATGTATTGCTTTTGGTTTGTTCTCTTTTATTAGTTTGACATACCTAGTTGGAAGATGTTGACTGTAGAGCTTGAGAAATAGCTATTCTTACACTTTGGGATATGATCCATTAGAGGACGGAGCTATCGATGTGTATGCATTGTCATTTTTACCAGAATTGATACATTATTCTGCACTGATTGAAAAGACTATGCTCTTGTTGGTGGATTTGTTATCATTTCATGGATCTAGAAATGATCCCCTCATTGCAATGAGACTCAGTGATTTATATCCTACTGGTGAGAGGAAATAGTACCTCTCGAGATCAATTATTAACACAAAGAGCAAACTGCTATTCCTATGGAAGCGTGTAAATGGAATAACCTTTAGTTCCAGACATGCTTTAGTGTACTGAAATATTGGGCCTATATTAAATGTAATTCCCACATAAACTTCCAATTGACATGAATACTTCGACAGAATGAAAACAATCTGTAGAATGTACCCCCCTTTGGCAAACCTCTCAAAAGAACCATTCATTTCCTAGGCTGTGACCTAAATAAAGGTTTATCAACAGATCCCATACTAAGTCATCATTACATAACACAGCTACACTGGTCATCTGGACAAATGACTGCATTATCTGGCCATTTTAATAAACAAACAAAATGCGTGCATTGCTAATTATTGTCTATCCAATTAGTTGATTAGTAGTGATTGTATGCAGAATAATTCTTTGTCATGTTCAAAATCCATTGTGGATTCGATTGACATGCGGCAACTCTAAACTGTACCACCTTCACTGCTACTCTATTTAAAAGTTGAACTGTAGCAGAAATGCATGTTGACGTCTTGAAATGGAAAAGTACCGTATGACAGAGAAAAAACAGACCCATATCCAGCTGTGTTGATATTCAGGGACTGGTGTGTAGGTTGGAAAGGTAAGACACCACCAAGTATGATGGCTTTGATATTCAAAGCGTAGGCCTATAGTGTTGTCTTTGCACAAATATGCCCAGCTCCGCTGTGTATTGGAGGTTGAATTGGTTATGCCTGAGGCTAATTGCTAAAACGAATCATTACATGGAATTCATTATGAGTAGGGTTGCCATACCCAGGTGTTATTCAATTCATCTCTCAAATTGACCTGATTTAGAAAGATGGCTAACAATCATAACGCCGCAAGATAGAAATAGGACAGAGAAATATGTTCCTGCTTCGTTCTCACATGTTCCTCTTTCTCATTTGACTTCAAACACGTAACAGGTGAAATGAAAGCTACGGTTGGCTGATCTTCCCAGATGGTAACCTTTGTCTCTGTTTCCAACTGAACCATCAATTGCATTCATTATTGAGGAATGTTTTTATTTTCTTTAAAAAAAAACATTCTTAGGAATATGTGATATTAGTGTTGTCTGTGAGATGTAGAGGATTTATAGGAGGACTATGTTTTTTCCAGCTAATGTTCTCTTCCAGCACAGTTCAACACTTAATCCATCTTTTTGGCTTCTTTTTGTAAATTGAGAGAGAAATCTCAGGCCTACAAGTGAGACAGTCTTGATCTTTATGATGATGCTGTGGTTGATTACATAGAACCTGTAGGTATGCAAGTCTTTAAAATCCTCACAGAGAAATATGCAGCAACGTAAAGGGTTTGCACTGCTGAACACAAAGTCATTTTCTGCAAGAGAACAATTTCCATCTGTTGCCGTTCCCCCTTCAATAGGTCTGCTTGGATGAGATTGTTTGAAACTTCTCTTTTAAGAGCCTGGTATTAAAGTCAGGAGAAGGCAGCATGAGATTGATGCATGAAATAGTTTATTTTCATTCTGAATGCAAGATTGATAAGGCTGCAACCGCACGCCTCAATACCAGCTAAACAGAGGAAGAAAAACACTTGTCCGAGACGACAAGGCAAAGACAGAGAAACAGGTTGATCTGATGCACCTTCTTGCTTATTTCACAATATCTGGAGTTATTGTCACAGGCCTCAGACTCCTATTTCCAACCCTGAAATAATCATTTCCTCCAAACATTCCAAGGCACTGTTCCCATTTTGTGATCTCTCAGCATCTTTCAGCATCAAAAGGATGTCATGTATTTTGAAGATTTAGGAATGTTGAAGTCACTTTGGAGAAACATTATCATTCTATCTCTGTTGCTACAATTATCTGAATGTTGATGCACAATTGACAATTTCTTAACACATTCCTTTATGTTTCTATCTTTCACAGATTGATCCTAAGGTTGCCTTCCCCCGACGCGCTCAACCCAAGGTAAGAGCAAACCACCTCACTTACTGTTAGTGCTGCTAACTGACCAGTCAGACTCTTTCTCTAAAGATCTTGTCTTTATTAGCAACAGGACTCATTTCATTTAGGAAAAAGCACTCCAAAGGCACTTGTGCTATGAGCTTGGGAGCACTTCCAGCACAGTTCAATGTGTTTCTAGACTAATCATAGTATGATGACTATTTGTGAGTTTATAATTACATAGAATAAGAGATGATTATGCTTGTGTTACTATTAAGGAGAAAAACATGGTCAGCAGTTTCCTTTGGAGACTTCCCCTATGCTGATCCCAATTTGACCAAAACCAAGCAATTATAATAGATAGGTGATATTTGACATGGAGATAACTCGTTAATGATGAGAGTATCATCTTTCATAATGGCTTAATCGTGGCTCGGTCACTGGTCGTTTGCGTGTGCTACACACACATGCTTGTGCCACACACAGACACTCTGTTTGGGGAGGTGGTGTTGGTAATCATGGTGTAGCTGCAGTGTTGAGAAGTGTCTTCTTCATCCCCTCTGACAGGCTTTGGGTTAGAGGGGAGCACCTTTAGGCCAATGTAGTGCTCCTCACATCAGACCTTTTAGACCTGAAATGGGTGGAGATCGATAAGGGATTTTTCTCCTTTCCACCGGCTCACAGGGAGGTGTTGTTACTGAGCGGTTCTGGTTTCAAATGGGGAATTGGCAGTGAAAGCTTTCAAAGCCAGAGCACATGGTGTCTTAAGGGTGTGGGCATATGGTGGAGAAACTATCAGGTTTCCTTTTTTTCACTCCTTCATTTGCCTGTTTGTCGCTTTAACCTTTTCTCTTCCTCGGCTTGTCCCTGAACATCTAAAACACATCAAAAACATATTCTGTTCTCTTACATGTTGGTCCCAGCTAAGGACCAACATGTAAGAGAACAGAATATGTTTAGCCTTCAGATTTTGGGATTTCAGTTAAAAGGAAAGCAACCTCCTCCCTGGAAGGCATAGGTGTTGTGCTTATTCATTTATACCTTTCACGACAGTATGCTCTGTTTAGCTGGGACCAACATGTAAGAGAACAGAATCACTCAGAAATACATAATTTTTTTCACAACCTTATAAACATCCAGTGTCATTCTCCTGCTCTTGTTATATCAATGGAAGAAAAAAATTACACCTCAACAGAATTAATACAGTAGTACAGAAGAACCTGTAGTTGAGATGTATTAGTCAGGCTGTAGGGCAAGCTCATTAGAGGAGAAAGAGGTTTTTATTTGTAGTATTAAGAGAATGTGGATTTCAAAGGATCTCAGAGCAATAGGATTAAGGCTGATAGATTAGCATGGCATGGCTTTCTCCTTCATGTTCAATTGATTTAAGGCCTTTATAAGCAGTCTGGGTCTGAGGTTGCCATTTAGAAAACACTCTGTTTTTGAATATGTCATTGTTTCTTCCTCCTCCTCTTCAGCCTTGCTGCTTGTTTCTGTTGTTTAAGAGGCCTGTCCCCAGTGAGAGATGGGGTTCATTGGGGCAGCTGCTAGGGCAGGCTGCAGGTGCATCCGTGGCGCTGGTTTGGGTAACAAAAAATGTTAAGAGACCTATCGCTTTGGGTTCCTCATGGGCTCACACCTCACTCTACCCTCCATCTATCATGCACTGTAGAATACTTTGTTAACAGCACTGTGTTACTGTTTCTTAGGGATTGTACATTTTGTAGAGAAGGTCTTACATAGCCTACTTTAACCTGCGTCTACCCAGGTACTTCCGACATTGGTCTTAGTGCTGCCATCATAATTCAGCCAGTTTCCTATATCCAAGTTTCCAATACCATTCAGTGTATGAATCTAGGGGATCCAATTATGTTATAATCGTCCTACCTGGCCTCATAGGGATCTGCTCTTGTCTTGTGCCTATAGATCTGCAGGACTGTGTAGCCCTTATAGATCTGCCAGACTGTGTAGCCCCTATAGATCTGCCGGACTGTGTAGCCCCTATAGATCTGCCGGACTGTGTAGCCCCTATAGATCTGCAGGACTGTGTAGCCACTATAGATCTGACGGACGGTGTAGCCCCTATAGATCTGACGGACTGTGTAGCCCCTATAGATCTGACGGACTGTGTAGCCCCTATAGATCTGCAGGACTGTGTAGCCCCTATAGATCTGACGGACTGTGTAGCCCCTATAGATCTGACGGACGGACTGTGTAGCCACTATAGATCTGACGGACTGTGTAGCCCCTATAGATCTGCAGGACTGTGTAGCCCCTATAGATCTGCCAGACTGTGTAGCCCCTATAGATCTGCCAGACTGTGTAGCCACTATAGATCTGACGGACTGTGTAGCCCATATAGATCTGACGGACTGTGTAGCCCCTATAGATCTGACGGACTGTGTAGCCACTATAGATCTGACGGACTGTGTAGCCCCTATAGATCTGTAGGACTGTGTAGCCCCTATAGATCTGACGGACTGTGTATCCCCTATAGATCTGATGGACTGTGTAGCCCCTATAGATCTTCCGGACTGTGTAGCCCCTATAGATCTGACGGACTGTGTAGCCCCTATAGATCTGACGGACTGTGTAGCCCCTATAGATCTGACAGACTGTGTAGCCCCTATAGATCTGCAGGACTGTGTAGCCCCTATAGATCTGACGGACTGTGTAGCCCCTATAGATCTGATGGACTGTGTAGCCACTATAGATCTGACGGACTGTGTAGCCCCTATAGATCTGCAGGACTGTGTAGCCCCTATAGATCTGCCAGACTGTGTAGCCCCTATAGATCTGACGGACTGTGTAGCCCCTATAGATCTGATGGACTGTGTAGCCCCTATAGATCTGACGGACTGTGTAGCCCCTATAGATCTGACGGACTGTGTAGCCCCTATAGATCTGCAGGACTGTGTAGCCCCTATAGATCTGCCAGACTGTGTAGCCCCTATAGATCTGACGGACTGTGTAGCCCCTATAGATCTGCAGGACTGTGTAGCCACTATAGATCTGACGGACTGTGTAGCCCCTATAGATCTTCCGGACTGTGTAGCCCCTATAGATCTTCCGGACTGTGTAGCCCCTATAGATCTGACGGACTGTGTAGCCCCTATAGATCTGACGGACTGTGTAGCCCCTATAGATCTGACGGACTGTGTAGCCCCTATAGATCTGCAGGACTGTGTAGCCCCTATAGATCTGACGGACTGTGTAGCCCCTATAGATCTGATGGACTGTGTAGCCACTATAGATCTGACGGACTGTGTAGCCCCTATAGATCTGCAGGACTGTGTAGCCCCTATAGATCTGCCAGACTGTGTAGCCCCTATAGATCTGACGGACTGTGTAGCCCCTATAGATCTGATGGACTGTGTAGCCCCTATAGATCTGACGGACTGTGTAGCCCCTATAGATCTGACGGACTGTGTAGCCCCTATAGATCTGCAGGACTGTGTAGCCCCTATAGATCTGCCAGACTGTGTAGCCCCTATAGATCTGCAGGACTGTGTAGCCCCTATAGATCTGCCAGACTGTGTAGCCCCTATAGATCTACCGGACTGTGTAGCCCCTATAGATCTGACGGACTGTGTAGCCCCTATAGATCTGATGGACTGTGTAGCCCCTATAGATCTGACGGACTGTGTAGCCCCTATAGATCTGCAGGACTGTGTAGCCACTATAGATCTGACGGACTGTGTAGCCCCTATAGATCTGCAGGACTGTGTAGCCCCTATAGATCTGCCAGACT